>NC_086331.1:70203507-70511595 GCF_032445375.1 Bacillus rossius redtenbacheri
GTGTACAAGTTTCTGTAAGTTGTACAAAAGTGTGTTGAAGTGTGCGTAGGTGTGTGCAAGTGTGTGCAAACGTGTGTGCATGTGAGTGCAAAAGTGTGTGCAAGTGTATGCAAGTGTGTGAAAAAGTGTTTTAAGTGTGTGCAAAAAGTTTAAAAGTGTGTGCCAAAGTGTGTGCAAGTGTGTGCCAAAGTGTGTGCAAGTGTGTGCAAAATATTAATGTGCAGAAGTGTGTCCAACTATGTGCAGAATTGTGTACAGGTGTGTACAAAAATGTGTTCAAATTTGTGTGATTGCAAGTGTCTATAAAAGTGTAGTCAAGTGTGTGCATGTGTGTGCAAAACGGTGTGTAAGTGTCTTCAAGAGTGTGCAAGTGTGTCGAAGAGTGTGAAAGTGTGTTAAAGAGTGTGCAAGTGTGTGCAGAAATGTGTTCAAGTGTGTGAAAAAAAGTGTTCAAATGTGTGAAAGTGTGTGCAAAAGTATATGCAAGTATGTTAAGAATTTTGTGCAAGTTTGTGCAAAAGTGTGTTCAGTCGTGGACAAGTGTGTGCAAGTGTGTGAAGAAGTGAATAGTTGTGTGAAAAAGAGAGTGTTGATGTTTGAATACGTACAAAAGTATTTGAATTTGTGTGCAAGTGTGTGAAAAATGTCTGTACAATTGTGTGCCAGAATGAGCGAATTGTGTAAATGTGCGTGCGAGTATGTGCGAGTGTGTGAAATTTTGTGCGAGTGTGTGCAAGTGTGTGCAAAGGTTGTGCAGCATGCATGTGCAAAAATGTGTGCAAGTGTATGCAAAAGTGTAAGAAAGTATGTGTATAAGTTTGTGTGAGTGTGTGCAAATATATGTTAAATTGCTTGGAGAAGTGTGCAAACATTTGTGTAAAGGTGTGTACTAGTGTGAGCTAAATTGTATGAAAATGTATGCAAGTGTGAGAAAAAGTATGCACAAGTATGTAAAAGTATGTGAAAGTGTGTGCAAAAGTGTCTGCAAGTGTGTGCATAAGTGTTTGCAAGTATATGCAAGTGTGTGAAGAAGTGTGTGCAAGTTTGTGCAAGTGTGTGCAAAAGTGTGTTTAAGTGTGTTCAAGTGTTTGCAAAAGTGTGTGCAATAATGTGTGTAAAATTACGCAAGTATGTGAAAAAGTGTGCGCAAGTATAGCAAACTATTGGAAAAGTATGAACAAGTATGTGCGAAATTGTGTGAAGTCGAACAAGTGTGTGCAAGTATATGCAAATGTGTGAGCATGTATGTGCAAATGTTTGCGGAATTATGTGCAATAGTTTGAGATGTACTGTCTCCTCTTCATGTTGCCTCACCACTTACCTGACTATTCTCTACCTCTCCAGGTGCCTAGGAAATTCCCGTACTGCAATAAGAATTTTCGTAACGCTAAAAAATTGTTACTCCCTTAGCAAAGAAGTCGCACTGCCAAAATGACACACATTTGTACGAAGACTCAAATTGGTAGAATACGATGAAACCACAGGCAAACGATCTTAACAGTACGCTACGATCGGTCGCAGGATGTGGTATGATACAATGCCTAAAACAGTCTTTGGCTCCAAAAGTCATTGCTCCAAAAGTCATTGGTTCCAAAAGTCTTTGGCTTCAAAACATTTTGGCAACAACAGTCTTTTGGTCCAAAAGTCATTGACTCCAAAAACCTTTGGCTCCAAAAGTCGTTGGCTTCAACAGTTTTTGACTTCAAACGTTTTTGGCTCCAACAGTCTTTGACTCCAAAAGTAAATGACTATAAAACGTTTATGTTACAAACTGGTTTTGGCTCCTGCTGTGTTAGGCCTAACTGCTCCAGCGACATTTGGCTACAAGGCGACTTGGCTAAAGTTCTACAAGTCTACAAGGCTACTTGGCTACGAAGATACACGTCTACAAGGCTACTTGGCTAAGAAGCTACGAGACTACAAGGCTACAGGACCACAAGACTTCAAGGCTATGAGAAGACAGGGCTACAGGATTCTTTACTACGAAGCTATAAGTCTATGAGACTACAAGGGCTATATTACGAAGCTATATGACAAAAAAGGCTACTGGGCTATACAGCTACAAGTCTACGAGGCTACATAGCTAAAAGGGTTCAAGACTACGAGACTACGAGGCTACATGAATGCAACAATACGAAGCTAGAAATCTAGGAGGTTACAAGACTACGAGTGCACGTGTGCCGCCAATTCAGGCATTTATCTCGGCACCATTTCAACCTTTTGTACTTTGATCAATATATAGACCCTCACTTAATTACTTTTAAACTGATGTATCCTAAAGAGATAGTATAGTTTACACTTTAGCCTGGGGGTCTCACCACAGGGACCCGACAAGCTTTCTACTTCCCAAACTGTGTTTGCAGCGCGACTCCGGTTCTTCTCGTCTTCCTGCACATCCCGGGGTGTAATTTCTCCCTTCCTAGCCAATAGCAGCATGCTCCTGAACTTGAGCACCTGCGACCATCCGCCCACTAGGAGCATGGGCGCGGCTAAGATATAGGCTAAGCTCTGCATCTTTCGTCAGGGCACGCGTATCCTCTGTCAGCCTGACAGAACACGTCAGGCATTGCATGTCTGTCGGTGTCAGCAGTCTCCCCACACCCTTTCACAAGCTGTTTTTCGCTGTGATTCTCGGAAACCAGATCAGGCCAATGGCCAGATCCCTTCCTTAGCGTCCCCCTCCCGTGGGTCTTCTACCTTTACCCACATTGACACTCGAGCGCAGCAACATCCTACAATATCTCTCGGTGCCCTCCAGAACTAAAGTTAAGCCCTTTAATTCTGCTTTGTCTCACAAGGCAGTGCCTTACCCTAGACCTCGTCTTCCAACGGTAGGATATACTGCGGCAGCTCTGAGTGCCACCTAGCAGCATGGTTGCCTAATACGGTCGGTATTACTAATTTTAAGTCGTAATCTCTACCACCGAGCACCACTGCTCGGATAGTCCTCCGATGAACCCCCCAAAAAAGGTCCTTCTGGCATGGAGCCCCGCGGTAATACGAATCCCACCCTTACCTTGGGGCCTTCCCCTATAAATTTCGCAATTCGACAGTCTCCTGGCCGGCGTACTTTTATGCCTCTGTGGAATACGTTATATTTAATTCCCCCCTTCTTAGGGAGATTCCTCCAACCCTTCATCGTAATCACATATGACCGCCGTTCTTGTCGGAACCGCTCTTCACGTATCAGTGCTCAGGGAAAAGTTTCGATATGAGATGTAGTAAGAAAACTACAGGATAGACTCCCAAAAGCTCCATATATTTTAATATGTAGTTTTCGTAAACTGGTATATGCTAATTTTTTTTCTTTCAGTATTCTACCAACGTGTCGTGCTACGTGGCTGAGCATGGACTTTGTTGTGTTTCACCATCACCTCAGCATGTCTTGACCACTCGTTTAGCTACCAACACAACTGGTAAGTGGAATAATTTTTTTACAACCCCGAAGTCCCTTTAAATTTTGTTTAGTAACGACTTTTAGTCGGAGAAATTTTTATTTGTCTTTTCGCTAATCATACTTAATTATTAGTGATGTAGCGGGTCCAAGTTTAGACTTGATTCAACAGTCTCTCCCTTTCCTGACCTTTTGAGGGATTCTCTGGTCGGCGTGTCCTGAGGATGTCGCCTCCCAGGAGCCTTCCGACACATCTGCTGAACATCCATGTTTAAGGGAATCATCAACATTCTTTTATATATTGTTACGACCTATGTAGAGAGAACTGCGTTCGTAAGGGATATCGCATTTAAATTTTATTACAGTTTTATTGATAACTAATATTTATACTAATAATAAATAATTGCACTTCAAAATGTCCGATAACAAATCAATAGCACTTAAAAATTTTTATTCTCAAGTCACTCAATGTCTGTCAAGTCAGCAGTTCGCACTCCTCACTGGAGCTAGGCTCAACAGTGGTTTGCCTCTTACCATGCACATGTCCATACACACAGTCTCGCATCTTTCAGTCACCGCACGGTCACGATCCAGTCGAACTTCACATCGTGCCACTCTCAGAAGGGGTCTCTCACCATCTTCACCTATATCGCACTTCCCTTAGCTCGGAATATGCTCGAAACTGTCGCGGAACTCTGTCGCGGAACTCGTTGCGGAACTCACGTGGCACCTTTCGCGGAACTCCGTCGCCGAACTCCCGCCGCACTCGCGGAACTCGTCGCCAAACTGCCGCAGAGTACGGCATCTCTGCTTAAGTACTTGGGCGCTCTTCTTGAACTGACGAGAGCAGCAGTGACGAGTTGCGTCATCCCGGGCCGACCCGATGCCCGAACAGCCCAGAAGGGCGGCGTCTTTTCACGCTGCTACGATCGGCGGCCCGCGGAATTCTCGAGGTCGCTCAGCGGTAGATAACAGCGCCGAGGCAGGATGTTGAGTGGGGATGCGAATTGGGGACGGGGTTAGTGACGACCCTTGTAATCCGGCTAGGCCTGCGTAGCATTCTTTACATCAGTGCACAGGACGTGACATGGGACGTGACTCCAGTGGCCGTGCAGGGTACCAGCGAGCTCCGAACCTGGCATCATGGTCTGGTCTCGTAACTATATATATATATATATATATATATATATATTCCATCGAAGCAAAAAAATTAATAAGAATACCGAAAAGACCATAAACCATATAAATGTTGTTAATGTTGTAAAAACTTAATTTTAAAATGCCAACTTCTTTTTGAATTTTATTGTTGTGAATGAATTTTATGTTATTTAAAAATATGAAAAAAGAAATCTCTCCTGACCAGTAAAGTAAAGCGTAAAATTTATAATTGTAGTTTCTTTCTTTATTCGCAAATGCTGGGCATATGTAATTATCCGATCCACTGAGTAGTGATAATTTTGAACACATTCATTTTTAAGAACTGTCACACGTTTCTCAAACCTCTGAAACTCAGCATGATTTCCAACACTTTATTAATAAACACGAATTCAAATAATGAGAGATGTGACAAAATTTTAGCATTTGTGTGGCTATGTTCACCTTATAGATAACCTGAGTCTTCAGTATACTTTGGTTTTATTCGCCATAGTCAGCTTATTGTTTATGATTTAATATGTTTTTTGCTGTGCTACTGGTAAGGCCATAACATATCTTTCTGTAGTTAAATTTGTACTTAAGATTTTCAGTGCTTTATTAATTATAACTTAAGAAGCTCAACGCATGTCTTAACAAATTAAATTTGCTTTAACTTTAGTTATTTCGACGGATATATTTCTCAGGAAAATTTACAAACATTGCACATATAACACTTACCAATTAATACCTTCAGTCAGTTGTTTCTTGTGTCACTAAGCACGAGTGGTTTATCAACATCTATTACAGAATTAAAGTTCAATATGTCAAGTTTGCCTTTGCATCAGATAGTAAGTTTTCTGTTTTGTCGTTTCTTTTGGTCACACCTGTAGTGTTTGCAGGCAGCTAAGCAATCAGTTAGCCTTTGTTCTGGTTAAATATAATATACATAGTTTCACAGTCTATGATTTACATTTTCCTCATTTTTATGGCGATCGCAGTGATATTCAGGAGAAATAATCTCCCTGCTTTCATTGCTAGTGACCTTTTTAAAAATCTTTTTTGAAGGCCGAGAGTAAAGCATAATAATAAATTTTCCTCTGCACCTTTAATTCTAGGTCTACTAATTTGAGTGATCTTTTATTTTTTGTGAAATGGACATCTTATGGTCGTTTGGTTTTTAACGAAGCTGTGTCTGTGAATTCTTTTAGTGTGATAGCGGCTAATCCTGGTTTTTCGGTATTGTTTATGTTCAGTACCTCCTTCTTACCTACGCACGCAATTAGTTTCCTGGGTTAGCCAGCCTGCCCGTGCCACCTCCCGTACATAAACAACCCACCCCCCTGCAAGCCAAGGTTGGCTGCCCAAACTTCAGGCTGCCACCCCCTCTCCTTCTCATCCCATTGCACCGCAGCAGCTGATTGCCTGGCCTCACCCTCTATACCTTTCTTCCAGCCATCACCCTTCGGTAGCATTCCACTGAGATAAGCATGGCTATCTGCCGCCCGCCCCCTGCCGTGTTAAAGGCACACTCTCTCCAGAATCCAAATTTAGTGTTACTTAGTTACTCTACCTTAAACCGTTTAGTATTAAATCTTCACGTCCGGAAGTCCCACGTAACTAAATTGTGTATTAATCTCTTGAGCACACATGTGATTTTGGTTCCGAAACCCTGCTTCAAGGCTCAGATAGGCTCAGATACTACAGTGCCTAGAATGTAATAGTTTTTAAGTGTAATATTTATGAGCTCCATAGAAATAAGAGTGTTCTATGTTTAAATGAATTTTGTGAAAAAAGTACTCTTTCATTTTGTACAATAAAAGTCGGCTAACGATCTCCGAATCGTTTTGTCATGCGTTACCGTTTTTTGATATAGTAAATTTTGCTGATAATCACCTTTCACAATGTATGTCCCAGAAATCTTACTTAAGGACGAGATGGACTATGAACTAGCACAGAGGAATCTCGATACCCAAGGTGACACACAGATCCTTAGAAAATGCCTCAGAGCAGCTTTTCAGAACAGCATACCAGTAACCCACAATTAATTAGTAATGGATGTGCTAGAGGAACTTAATGTTTTTTGTTCGAAGTACTAGGATATTCAGGCACAAGCGAATAACATTGAAAGGGAAACAATGCAAGGTAATATTCAATGTACCCTTATGAGGCTAGACATCAGTTTTCAAATTTGAGTAAGCTCTCAGCTAACAAGCTGAATGGTTTACACAAAGGAGAGATTGAAAAATATTTACAAGCTCAGGCTCTCTGGATATTTGAGAACTAGGTTAGTCATGCTAGATAACCCTTTTCCAAACCCACAGGACTGCAGTTACATTCTCATAGAGCAGATGACAGGGACCACCCACATTACCAGGATTCAAATTAAAACTCCACCACCAGTCATGACACCACCTGAACCGAAGTGGCTGGAAGTTCACACCAATTTCACCTCAGAGTCCCGATCGTCATCTTCCCTCCCCTCTTCGATTCCTCCTACCACTTCATGACCCACAATAATTATGTCAACCGCACATTCAACTTTCCCCGCAATTCACCCCTTCCCTATCCCATTTTTCCGAAATGTCCCTATCAAGACTCCTGTCACCCAGGCTGCTACTAGTGTCACATATTCTCATCCTTTCCCTGAACCCTTTCTACAGATTTTCCAACCCAGTCTTCCAATGACGTACTTACCTTTCCTTACCACTGCAGCAAATTGCAACCCCTATCAACAGTTTCCCTTAGGTTTCACTTCAAAGCAAACTACTCCTCTTCCCCCAGCAAATAATCTACAGCCCACTCTTCCATCATCCATTGTATCTCCGTCCCAAGCTTCACTTCAATGAAAACCTTCTCAGCTAATTCCTTCGTCCACTTACCACCCTCCACGGGATTCTGCACCCTCAATGCAGAATTCACCTCCACACTCATTACCCTCAAACCCACCCTAGAATTAGCCTTAGAATCTACAACCCACCCCCATCGAGCGCATGCGGTCAAAGACTGGCTGAAACTAATTGTTTGGACCTCAAAAAATTGGTTCATATTTTGAGGCAAGTAGTATAGGAAAGTATTTCCGAGGACAGGCCTCAGGCGGTGGATTGAGATAGTCGGTCCGCCATCTTGGATTTGTGACGTCACGGCGGCAAAAATTCCTCAAAATTCCTCAAAATTGACTTATAATGACTCAAAATTTCCCGTTTTAAGAAAAAATTTCCCGTTTTCGAGGGAAAAATTCCCGTTTCAAAGGGAAAATTTCCCGTTTTATTCCTTAAAAATCCCAACGGCTATAAATGTCCTGATAGAGGCTTAAGCATCCTTAACTCAAGCCTCAGTTAAGCCTCTATCAGGATGTGACCTTGACCTTTGACCTTGACCCCGACGGCCATCTTGGATCCGCCATCTTGGATGACGTCATTTCGTTTTCTAGAAAATTCCGGCATTGTGTTATCCGACATTTTGAATTATGACGTCACCGTTGCAATTTCCGTTACGGCCGCCATCTTTAAATTTATTATCCGATTTTAATGAAAAAAATTAAAAAATTATAAAAAAAATTTAAATAATATAAATTTAATAAAATATTTATAAAAAACAAACATTAACGACACGGAGCTCGGAGTCCTCGGTTCGAACCCGACAGAGGCAAAAAAATTAAAAAATGACGACCGATCCTTCCCCCGCGGTGGACGCAGGCATACTGACTCCCTCCACTTTTTTTTTCAAAGCATATATATATCGTCAGGTAGTATGACGTCATGTCCGCCATCTTGTCCTCGTCTGCTGGAAGCCATCATCAGTGTATCGTCGGCGAGAGTGCGCTGACGCCATGTTAGTTTAATTCTTATCCGCTAGAGTGCAGTAATCATTTATTATTGCTGTGACACCCGACATCTTGTCATTTGGCCGCCATCTTGAAAATCCATAATTATTTAGCTAGAAATTCGGGAAAAATTCCAAAATTCATTAAATAAATTTGTAATCTATATACTGATCGATTAGGTCGACTAAGGTCCTTGGTACGATCTAGGACGATGCAAAAAAATTAAATATAACATCAATTTAACATAATAGTAACAGGTTCGAGGAATTAAACACCACAAGTTCTTTTACAAACATAATATTTATTACATAATTTCTATTCTACTACATGATCATTTGCGAAAGCCAGCAATCTTATAATCATTTAGTTCCGCAGCGGTGTGAAATGACTAATTCTTAGCTCCAATCGGTTTATACTAGACAGAGTCCAGCCAGAACCTTTACAGACATAGTCCACCTCTTCTTGACAGAGTTTCTGGATACCGTTTTTAACAGTTTGCTTCACATCGTTAGAACTGTAAATTACTGCAGCCGATGTCTTGAATGCACACTTCTTCACTTTGTCATCGAACGGATATGGCTTTCCATATATACAGTCCAACCACAAGTTATATTTCAAAGGTCCGTTTGTTGCTACATCATCAGTAAGCTGATTGATTATGTCCTCTCTGATATCATCAAGAAAATTACAAATGTCCTTCGACTCACCTAACGTATTTAAATAATAGTAGTCTTTCAATGTTCCACGAAATGCAGACTGCACCAAGTAGAAGCCATTATCGTTCACTTGTAATGCTCCGAACACAGTCTTAGGTTTAGTTCCATGTTCAGACGTCATACCAATCGGTTGCTGCACATCGGTTTTTTTGGTTGTACGCTTTCATGTCTCCAATCTAAAGCGAGGAGTCGAAATTTCTGCAGGTAGTTCAGCAGTAGGAGCACAGACTCCAACTTTACATTTTTTCGCATGATGTCGCAAACTGTCAATTCGAGTAAACCATTTAAGGCACTCATCACATCGAAACTTCATGCGAGAAGGATTCTTCGTGCATTTGCTCCGCTCATGTCTTCGTGCATCATGGGAAAATGCGAACGACGTATCACAGTAGCTGCAAGGATACCGTGGTGATGAAGACGATCCTTTCAGACCCGATCCAGATACTGACGTTGCCGCAGTTGCACCATCTCCAGGCATACTCTTATGAACATCAATGCATCGTTGTTGCGCTGAAACCTTTACTTTCTACCGAACAGAAGGACCTTTGCATACCTTCATGTGCGTTTTCATATTATCTTTTCTGGCAAACTGCTTATGACATTTCTCACAATCAAACATTTTACGATATAGTTTCTTGGCACATTCTCTATTCTCATGTCGTCGAGCATTGCTGTTGTTTGAGAAAATCTTGTCGCAGTAGCAGCACCGATGTTCGTTAGTTGTTGTCGATTTGGCATCCATTGAAGTCTCCATTGATGACGAACCAGCGTTCGTCGAGTTTCCCTGTGCAGCCAGCACTAGCAGCATTAAAGTCTCTTCTGCTGGCGGAACCACGTCTGTTGAAGTCTCCTCCAGTGTTGACATCAACGTTGCCAACAAAATCTGCTCCACCATCGTCGACGCTGACGTCATGGTTCCCGCAGTCGATGGTACAACCTCCATCTAGTTCGTCGTTAAAGTCGGTAAAGATGCCATCGAGTTTGCAAGAAAAGTTATTACGTGATTAATGCACCAGATGAAACAAACTAGGTGATCCTTACACCGACGACGTCAGTAACAAACTGAGCGTCCTGTTGTCTAGGACTCGCTTATATACATGCACCGTATGGAATAATACGCTAGTCAAATCAAGAACCATTTACAA
This sequence comes from Bacillus rossius redtenbacheri, assembly GCF_032445375.1. Lineage (NCBI taxonomy): Eukaryota > Metazoa > Arthropoda > Insecta > Phasmatodea > Bacillidae > Bacillus > Bacillus rossius. The sequence continues at coordinate 70,213,720 of NC_086331.1, forward strand.
TAATACTAGAGTCAAAACAACATTAAAAATAGAAGGACCATCAACGAAAAGGCAGCACATTTGGAAGCACCGACAAAGAAAAGGCAGCACCGCCAACGAAAAGGAAGCACATTTGGAAGCACCGACAAAGAAAAGGCAGCACATTTGGAAGAACCGACAACGAAAAGGCAGCACATTTCGAAGCACCGACAACGAAACGGCAGCACATTTGGAAGAACCGACAACGAAAAGGCAGCACATTTGGAAGCACCGACAACGAAAAGGCAGCACATTTGGAAGCACCGACAACGATAAGGCAGCACATTTGGAAGCACCGACAACGAAAAGGCAGCACATTTTGGACGCACCGACAACGAAAAGGCAGCACATTTGGAAGCACCGACAACGAAAAGGCAGCACATTTGGAAGCACCGACTACGAAAAGGCAGCACATTTGGAAGCACCGACTACGAAAAGGCAGCACATTTGGAAGCACCGACAACGAAACGGCAGCACATTTGGAAGCACCGACAACGAAAAGGCAGCACATTTGGAAGCACCGACAACGAAAAGGCAGCACATTTGGAAGCACCGACAACGAAAAGGCAGCACATTTGGAAGCACCGACAACGAAAAGGCAGCACATTTTGGAGGCACCGACAACGAAAAGGCAGCACATTTGGAAGCACCGACAACGAAAAGGCAGCACATTTGGAAGCACCGACTACGAAAAGGCAGCACATTTGGAAGCACCGACAACGAAAAGGCAGCACATTTGGAAGCACCGACAACGAAAAGGCAGCACATTTTGGACGCACCGACAACGAAAAGGCAGCACATTTGGAAGCACCGACAACGAAAAGGCAGCACATTTGGAAGCACCGACTACGAAAAGGCAGCACATTTGGCAGCACCGACAACGAAAAGGCAGCACATTTGGAAGCACCGACAACGAAAAGGCAGCACATTTGGAAGCACCGACAACGAAAAGGCAGCACATTTGGAAGCACCGACAACGAAAAGGCAGCACATTTGGCAGCACCGACTACGAAAAGGCAGCACATTTGGCAGCACCGACAACGAAAAGGCAGCACATTTGGAAGCACCGACAACGAAAAGGCAGCACATTTGGAAGCACCGACAACGAAAAGGCAGCACATTTGGAAGCACCGACAACGAAAAGGCAGCACATTTGGAAGCACCATCATCGAAAAGGCAGCACATTTGGAAGCTCCATCAACAAAAAAAGGCTAAAAGGAAGCACAAGTTACGAGATCTAAGTCTTAGTTAGAAATCAGAATACAAAAATAAAAACATTAAATTCTTATAATTTAAATTATTTATTTTATTGCTTTACATTATACAAATGCAAGTAAAAAAAGCCATTATTGTATGTAGCCAGCATTCCTCAGTTCCTTGAGTATGAAGGATATTTCTTTGATGCACGAATAGTTTTCTGCACAAAGCGAACCATGTAGAAGTCTTAGCCGGTCAACCAATATGTTTGGATCTTTCCATGAAGTGTAAACATTCTCTTCTACCACCATCTTCCTTGCACCTTTATAATAAATATTATGATCTCTGGTGTCTTCCGTTTTACCACCAACCTCAGGGTAACTTTCATGTTTGAGATGGTGATCATCACAAGCTTGATCAGATTGATTTAATATATCACGTCGTTTCCATCGTTTCGGTCTCAGGACACCGCCACATTCTTCGATCTTGGCAACTTTAGGTGCTTCATCATAGTCTATGTCTTTGTCAACAGCCTCGGAGTCACTGTAACAATCACCGTAGAAGGAATCGTCTTCACCCAATTTACCGTAATAATTCGATGTTGATGATGTTGAAGTGTCTTCATCGTCTTCATGCTTCCTTTTTAGGAGTCCATCATTTTTACAAAGTAGGAAACATCTACTTGAATTCGGCTGGAATATATTCTCACTTTTCACGCTAAGGATTCTTCCATTGTCTTCATTCTTCCGTAAATCATCAACCTTCTTCAATTTAAGTTCTTTGTCGAGATCGGAAGAGCCAAGAAAATTATTGTCGTAATGCAGATCACTCTTCCTTAGGCTAGTAGATTCATCGTTGTCCTCTAGCTTGTACGCAGGCTTGGCGCTACAAGTTCTGCCATGTCTTTTTAGGCTCTCTCTCCGCGTAAACGACTTGCTACATCGAACACAACTTATCATATTGCGCAGTGGATTTTTAACACAGTCATTCTTCTCGTGTTGTCTTTTATTCTTTCTCAAGATAAACTCTTTACTGCAAAACTTACACCTATGTTCTTTCGATACAGCGTCAGATCCCAAATCGGAATTCATATTAGTTACTGAGACTAATGCCAGATACCAATTGAGTGTTTTAAATTAGATTCAATACTTAAATATAAATTTTTTCATATTTCATCAGCGAGAATTAATATATCTCATGCAAAAGTACTTTATGCATGTAGTTCTGATTTTCAACAACAGATGTCGCCACATGTTGCTTGCAGGTAAATAATATTTAGTTCTTTTATGCGGGATGCGGGATGCTCACTAACGATCGCAAAAGAAGGATGGCTTCGCTAGACTCCAAGGAAAAGGAAGTTCGTCTTGCATGTTGGTGCTCCACAGATGTCTCATGGCGTAATATTAATTTGACTGAGTAATGATATTTGTTAATTCCACCTGATAAAAATTTTGCAAGTTTTGATTTAGTAGCAGAAATTATCGAATTAAATGTAACTCCAAATAAAATGACATGTCTCATTAGACCAAAAAAAATCCATGCAGAGAGCGGTTTCTCAGAATAGTCAGAAACACTTGAAGAAACCACAGGAATGATTGCAAGAACACGGGAAAAACCATCAAAATATTGTCAAGAATAATCAGGAGCACACTGAGAAAACCACCATAATATTAACAATAATAATCGGAAGCACACGGAGAAAACCATCATAATATTGACCAGATTAATCGGAAGCACACAGAGAAAACCACCACATGTTTTCTTTGATATCATTAAATTACAAGAAAAAATATTTAAAAATAAAAATAAATTAATAAAAAAAATAAAAAAATGCATAAATTTCTGGCTTGTACAAGAACTCTATCTTTGTTCGACAATGATAAGTTTACAAGCTAGCAGAAACTGTTTATGCATTTTTTTATTTTTTTATTTTTTTATTAATTTATTTTTATTTTTAAATATTTTTTCTTGTAATTTAATGATATCAAAGAAAACATGTGGTGGTTTTCTCTGTGTGCTTCCGATTAATCTGGTCAATATTATGATGGTTTTCTCCGTGTGCTTCCGATTATTATTGTTAATATTATGGTGGTTTTCTCAGTGTGCTCCTGATTATTCTTGACAATATTTTGATGGTTTTTTCCGTGTTCTTGCAATCATTCCTGTGGTTTCTTCAAGTGTTTCTGACTATTCTGAGAAACCGCTCTCTGCATGGATTTTTTTTTGGTCTAATGAGACATGTCATTTTATTTGGAGTTACATTTAATTCGATAATTTCTGCTACTAAATCAAAACTTGCAAAATTTTTATCAGGTGGAATTAACAAATATCATTACTCAGTCAAATTAATATTACGCCATGAGACATCTGTGGAGCACCAACATGCAAGACGAACTTCCTTTTCCTTGGAGTCTAGCGAAGCCATCCTTCTTTTGCGATCGTTAGTGAGCATCCCGCATCCCGCATAAAAGAACTAAATATTATTTACCTGCAAGCAACATGTGGCGACATCTGTTGTTGAAAATCAGAACTACATGCATAAAGTACTTTTGCATGAGATATATTAATTCTCGCTGATGAAATATGAAAAAATTTATATTTAAGTATTGAATCTAATTTAAAACACTCAATTGGTATCTGGCATTAGTCTCAGTAACTAATATGAATTCCGATTTGGGATCTGACGCTGTATCGAAAGAACATAGGTGTAAGTTTTGCAGTAAAGAGTTTATCTTGAGAAAGAATAAAAGACAACACGAGAAGAATGACTGTGTTAAAAATCCACTGCGCAATATGATAAGTTGTGTTCGATGTAGCAAGTCGTTTACGCGGAGAGAGAGCCTAAAAAGACATGGCAGAACTTGTAGCGCCAAGCCTGCGTACAAGCTAGAGGACAACGATGAATCTACTAGCCTAAGGAAGAGTGATCTGCATTACGACAATAATTTTCTTGGCTCTTCCGATCTCGACAAAGAACTTAAATTGAAGAAGGTTGATGATTTACGGAAGAATGAAGACAATGGAAGAATCCTTAGCGTGAAAAGTGAGAATATATTCCAGCCGAATTCAAGTAGATGTTTCCTACTTTGTAAAAATGATGGACTCCTAAAAAGGAAGCATGAAGACGATGAAGACACTTCAACATCATCAACATTGAATTATTACGGTAAATTGGGTGAAGACGATTCCTTCTACGGTGATTGTTACAGTGACTCCGAGGCTGTTGACAAAGACATAGACTATGATGAAGCACCTAAAGTTGCCAAGATCGAAGAATGTGGCGGTGTTCTGAGACCGAAACGATGGAAACGACGTGATATATTAAATATATCTGATCAAGCTTGTGATGATCACCATCTCAAACATGAAAGTTACCCTGAGGTTGGTGGTAAAACGGAAGACACCAGAGATCATAATATGTATTATAAAGGTGCAAGGAAGATGGTGGTAGAAGAGAATGATTACACTTCATGGAAAGATCCAAACATATTGGTTGACCGGCTAAGACTTCTACATGGTTCGCTTTGTGCAGAAAACTATTTGTGCATCAAAGAAATATCCTTCATACTCAAGGAATTGAGAAATGCTGGCTACATACAATAATGGCTTTTTTTACTTGCATTTGTATAATGTAAAGCAATAAAATAAATAATTTAAATTATAAGAATTTAATGTTTTTATTTTTGTATTCTGATTTCTAACTAAGACTTAGATCTCGTAACTTGTGCTTCCTTTTAGCCTTTTTTTGTTGATAAAGCTTCCAAATGTGCTGCCTTTTCGATGATGGTGCTTCCAAATGTGCTGCCTTTTCGTTGTCGGTGCTGCCAAATGTGCTGCCTTTTCGTAGTCGGTGCTGCCAAATGTGCTGCCTTTTCGTTGTCAGTGCTTCCAAATGTGCTGCCTTTTCGTTGTCGGTGCTTCCAAATGTGCTGCCTTTTCGTAGTCGGTGCTTCCAAATGTGCTGCCTTTTCGTTGTCGGTGCTTCCAAATGTGCTGCCTTTTCGTTGTCGGTGCGTCCAAAATGTGCTGCCTTTTCGTTGTCGGTGCTTCCAAATGTGCTGCCTTTTCGTTGTCGGTGCTTCCAAATTTACTGCCTTTTCGTAGTCGGTGCTTCCAAATGTGCTGCCTTTTCGTTGTCGGTGCGTCTAAAATGTGCTGCCTTTTCGTTGTCGGTGCTTCCAAATGTGCTGCCTTTTCGTTGTCGGTGCTTCCAAATGTGCTGCCTTTTCGTTGTCGGTGCTTCCAAATGTGCTGCCTTTTCGTTGTCGGTGCTTCCAAATGTGCTGCCGTTTCGTTGTCGGTGCTTCCAAATGTGCTGCCTTTTCGTAGTCGGTGCTTCCAAATGTGCTGCCTTTTCGTAGTCGGTGCTTCCAAATGTGCTGCCTTTTCGTTGTCGGTGCTTCCAAATGTGCTGCCTTTTCGTTGTCGGTGCGTCCAAAATGTGCTGCCTTTTGGTTGTCGGTGCTTCCAAATGTGCTGCCTTATCGTTGTCGGTGCTTCCAAATGTGCTGCCTTTTCGTTGTCGGTGCTTCCAAATGTGCTGCCTTTTCGTTGTCGGTGCTTCCAAATGTGCTGCCGTTTCGTTGTCGGTGCTTCCAAATGTGCTGCCTTTTCGTTGTCGGTGCTTCCAAATGTGCTGCCTTTTCTTTGTCGGTGATTCCAAATGTGCTTCCTTTTCGTTGGCGGTGCAGCCTTTTCTTTGACGGTGCTTCCAAATGTGCTGCCTTTTCGTTGATGGTCCTTCTATTTTTAATGTTGTTTTGACTCTAGTATTATTGTTAATGGTTCTTGATTTGACTAGCGTATTATTCCATACGGTGCATGTATATAAGCGAGTCCTAGACAACAGGACGCTCAGTTTGTTACTGACGTCGTCGGTGTAAGGATCACCTAGTTTGTTTCATCTGGTGCATTAATCACGTAATAACTTTTCTTGCAAACTCGATGGCATCTTTACCGACTTTAACGACGAACTAGATGGAGGTTGTACAATCGACTGCGGGAACCATGACGTCAGCGTCGACGATGGTGGAGCAGATTCCGTTGGCAACGTTGATGTCAACACTGGAGGTGACTTCAACAGACGTGGTACCGCCAGCAGAAGAGACTTTAATGCTGCTAGTGCTGGCTGCACAGGGAAACCCGACGAACGCTGGTTCGTCATCAATGGAGACTTCAATGGATGCCGAATCGACAACAACTAACGAACATCGGTGCTGTTACTGCGACAAGATTTTCTCAAACAACAGCAATGCTCGACGACATGAGAATAGAGAATGTGCCAAGAAACTATATCGTAAAATGTTTGATTGTGAGAAATGTCATAAGCAGTTTGCCAGAAAAGATAATATGAAAACGCACATGAAGGCATGCAAAGGTCCTTCTGTTCGGTAGAATGTAAAGGTTTCAGCGCAACAACGATGCATTGTTGTTCATAAGAGTATGCCTGGAGATGGTGCAACTGCGGCAACGTCAGTATCTGGATCGGGTCTGAAAGGATCGTCTTCATCACCACGGTATCCTTGCAGCTACTGTGATACGTCGTTCGCATTTTCCCATGATGCACGAAGACATGAGCGGAGCAAATGCACGAAGAATCCTTCTCGCATGAAGTTTCGATGTGATGAGTGCCTTAAATGGTTTACTCGAATTGACAGTTTGCGACATCATGCGAAAAAATGTAAAGGTGGAGTCTGTGCTCCTACTGCTGAACTACCTGCAGAAATTTCGACTCCTCGCTTTAGATTGGAGACATGAAAGCGTACAACCAAAAAAACCGATGTGCAGCAACCGATTGGTATGACGTCTGAACATGGAACTAAACCTAAGACTGTGTTCGGAGCATTACAAGTGAACGATAATGGCTTCTACTTGGTGCAGTCTGCATTTCGTGGAACATTGAAAGACTACTATTATTTAAATACGTTAGGTGAGTCGAAGGACATTTGTAATTTTCTTGATGATATCAGAGAGGACATAATCAATCAGCTTACTGATGATGTAGCAAAAAACGGACCTTTGAAATATAACTTGTGGTTGGACTGTATATATGGAAAGCCATATCCGTTCGATGACAAAGTGAAGAAGTGTGCATTCAAGACATCGGCTGCAGTAATTTACAGTTCTAACGATGTGAAGCAAACTGTTAAAAACGGTATCCAGAAACTCTGTCAAGAAGAGGTGGACTATGTCTGTAAAGGTTCTGGCTGGACTCTGTCTAGTATAAACCGATTGGAGCTAAGAATTAGTCATTTCACACCACTGCGGAACTAAATGATTATAAGATTGCTGGCTTTCGCAAATGATCATGTAGTAGAATAGAAATTATGTAATAAATATTATGTTTGTAAAAGAACTTGTGGTGTTTAATTCCTCGAACCTGTTACTATTATGTTAAATTGATGTTATATTTAATTTTTTTGCATCGTCCTAGATCGTACCAAGGACCTTAGTCGACCTAATCGATCAGTATATAGATTACAAATTTATTTAATGAATTTTGGAATTTTTCCCGAATTTCTAGCTAAATAATTATGGATTTTCAAGATGGCGGCCAAATGACAAGATGTCGGGTGTCACAGCAATAATAAATGATTACTGCACTCTAGCGGATAAGAATTAAACTAACATAGCATCAGCGCACTCTCGCCGACGATACACTGATGATGGCTTCCAGCAGACGAGGACAAGATGGCGGACATGACGTCATACTACCTGACGATATATATATGTTTTGAAAAAAAAAGTGGTGGGAGTCAGTATGCCTGCGTCCACCGCGGGGGAAGGATCGGTCGTCATTTTTTAATTTTTTTGCCTCTGTCGGGTTCGAACCGAGGACTCCGAGCTCCGTGTCGTTAATGTTTGTTTTTTATAAATATTTTATTAAATTTATATTATTTAAATTTTTTTATAATTTTTTAATTTTTTTCATTAAAATCGGATAATAAATTTAAAGATGGCGGCCGTAACGGAAATTGCAACGGTGACGTCATAATTCAAAATGTCGGATAACACAATGCCGGAATTTTCTAGAAAACGAAATGACGTCATCCAAGATGGCGGATCCAAGATGGCCGTCGGGGTCAAGGTCAAAGGTCAAGGTCACATCCTGATAGAGGCTTAACTGAGGCTTGAGTTAAGGATGCTTAAGCCTCTATCAGGACATTTATAGCCGTTGGGATTTTTAAGGAATAAAACGGGAAATTTTCCCTCGAAACGGGAATTTTTCCCTCGAAAACGGGAAATTTTTTCTTAAAACGGGAAATTTTGAGTCATTATAAGTCAATTTTGAGGAATTTTGAGGAATTTTTGCCGCCGTGACGTCACAAATCCAAGATGGCGGACCGACAATCTCAATCCACCGCCTGAGGCCTGTCCTCGGAAATACTTTCCTATACTACTGAGGCATCTTCTTCAGTGACCAGCAGGAATACAAAAATCAGACAGCCAACAAATACTTTAAGCCAAAACTTTATTATCTTAGTAATTCCCAGACCAGGTATAATCAACCCCCATTACTAGACACCATTTTGTAACTTTTGCAAGAAACCTGGACATGTAATCGAGGATTGTAATTTAAAAAACAAAAGTAAAAATTATCAGTACACTAAAACAACAAAAAAAAAACCTTTAACCAAGTAGCCAGAAAACAAAAAAAAAATGGTTTTAAAAGACTGAAATCACCAGATGGCCAAAAAAAAAAAACAAAAAAAAAACATAACTAGTAAGCACTATTTTCCCCACAAGACTCAGTGTAAAAATTGTGTTTGCCCTAACAGGACAGAAAAACAAACCTGCCACAGTATTTTCGGAAAGAGCCCCACTGATCTTCCATACTTGAAAACACTGATTGGCAAACAAGTAATAACATGTTTAATTGAAACAGGCTCAGTTCGTAATTTTATTTTAGGAACATTCTTTCAGAAAATTCAGGACAAAAATTTATCAAGGAAGTTGAACCTTGAACCAACCAATTTAAAATTATCTGAAAATACATACAAGATTTGTTCGATCAATTTGTCACATCTCTCATTATTTGAATCATATTTGTTAACTATCCCAGCTGAGTGGATTCAAAGACAGTTAGAACCATGTAGGTTTATGTTCTCGTAGTCTGGTAGTCCTGTAGTCTGGTAGTCTCATAGACTTGTAGCCTCAAAGTCTTGTAGATTTGTACACGTGTAGTCTCATGGTCTCGTAGTCTTGCACTCCTGTAGCCTCGTAGTCTTGTAGTCTTGTAGCCTTGGAGCCTTGAAACCTTGCAGAATTGTAGCCATGCAGTCTCATGGACTCATAGTCTTGTAGTCCTGTAGCCTCGTAGTCTCATAGCCTTATAGCCTTTTAGCCTCGTAAACGTGTAGCTTCGTAGCCGAGTAGTGTTTGTTGCCATGTAACCTCGTAGCCTTGCAGCCTTTTAGTCTCATAGACTTGTAGCTTCGTAGCCAAGAAGTCTGTAGCCCTGTCATCTCGTAGTATTGTAGTCCTGTAGCATTGTAGTCTCGTAGCTTCGTAACCAAGTAGCCTTGTAGTCTTGTAGCTTCGTAGCCAAGTCGCCTGTAGCCAAATGTCGCTGGAGCTGTTAGGCCTATGACAGCAGGAGCCAAAGACAGTTTGTCACAAAGACGTTTGGAGTCAAGTACTGTTGGAGCCAAATACTTTTGATGCCAAACCCTGCAAATTTACAAGTGCAAACAATAGTGTGAATTTTTGAATTTCGCACGCATCCAAGCTGTAGACCAGTGGCTGAGAGGATGCTGTATCACATCGCAGTAAATTTCAAACGCTTTGCGGGAAGCAGGTGACGAGCGGGGCTCAGACGTTGAGTGTTAGCCATACACAGTAGCAATAAGAAGTCTGGTGTACACCACAGTGGATGTTTGTTTGCGGTACGTTTACATAGTTCGCTTTAAGCGATAGAGCAGTAGTAATGCATAATAGCCAGTTCTAGGATAGGTCGGTTTGCAAATGTTGGTCAATGACCGGCTGCCAAATTCGATTACGATTTCAAAATTTCCAATATACCTAAAAAATGATGTAATCTTCAAAAAGTCACAAAGTTTACCTTTATCGAAGAAAATATTTTAATTTTTGAGGACGAATGTTAATTTTTTCCTGAAAAAATAAAATAACATTTTCTCAGAGAGGGGCCATTCTCCTCAAAGTGGTGCCTGAAACCTTATAAGGTCTCTTGTGAGGTAATGTACTTGACCCCAAGTCACCATCTTTTAAATATTAAAATTTTAAACTAAAAATTCAGAAAAAACCCTTAGTTTTAAAAATTCTATGTACATATATTTTTATTGACTCGAACTCTTACCCATTTGGATGCGATCCTTGATCGGTGCAAAAGGTAATTTTAGATTAAAATATATTAGTGATTTATTTAATAAAAACTAACATTATGAATAGTGTACTACGTGAGATAACAAGAAATAAAATCATTAAATTTTTTTTTAAAAAAATACATATTACACAAATTATACTTTACTACATGATCAAACAAAAGTGAATTATAAATTCTATTCATTCAGTGAGCAGAGTCTGTTTTATTTTCAAATGATACACATGTCTAAGTGCCCATTCGCTATCTTTTCCTTTGTATGCTTCTTCTTCCTGACATATTTTTTTAATGCTGTTGTTTAAAGATTCTTCGACATTGTGCGATCCAAAAAGTGCATTATCAATGGCCTTGAATGCTACTTGCACTCCTTGTCTCCTTGAGGCTCGTGTTTTCCATTAGTACATTCCAGTTATAAGTTATACTTCAAAGAAGCATAATTTTTAATACTTCTGTTTAGTTAACAATAGTTAATATACATCATTGACTTGTTTGGTAGTCTGCCCCTGAGCCAGACGATACCACACGTAATGCACGAAGTGTGCAATAATTCGCGGCATGCGACCATGCTGCTCGGAGCGACTCGGACAACTTCTGCTTCCATCGGAATGGCGCGTTTTGAACCGGAAATGCCGTCGATAGTTCCTTCCTACGGGAACAGTTTGGTTTATTCTAGTTCTTAGTCAATTGAGAAATTTAAGGTATATATACCTCCATTCGGCGAGGCAGAGGGAGAGAGAGCACCGAGAGAGTAGCACAGCGAGACCACCGAGAGAGACCGACACATGAGACACCAACTGCAGTCAGCTTAAACCGTCAAGAAGCTCACCAGTTGTCGTCGCCTTGAGTGCCACATCTAGGACTTGCACAGTGGGGAGCCCCCTTAGTCTTTGGTAGCCGCCATAAACCGTGGGACTTGGCCTTCGTGCTGATGCGAGGACTTGAAATAATAAATTGGTGAGTCGAAGAAGTGAGTGGAAAATGATACTCGTTTTGTACTTAGTAGTTTGTGGTCGCAGCGAGTAAGGCTAATATACAGGGTGGCCATGAATATGTGTTACACATTGATAGGGATGGTAGATGTAGATGTGTGGAAACCATTTTATTAAGAAACCCATGTCCGGAAATGCATCCTTATACCTGAAACTGCGCAACAAAGTAACAGGGGTAGGTAGGCAACTAGGCGACAACAAGCCAGTGAAAACATGTTGTGTTGTCTTACCTACTACCTGATTTGATGATCAGTGACCGCACGAGTCACCGTGCGTGTGTTACACTCGATATTGTCGCAGTTGCAGAGGCGACATGGATGGCTACACACTGGCAGAGCTAGCCGATATGCATTTAGTGTATGGTGCAGCTGGCGGCAATGGAAGAGAGGCGGAGAGACAGTATCGTGAGAGGTTCCCTAACCGACGGCACCCTGCACACACAATGTTTGCACGCATTGACCACCGTTTGCGGGAAACGGATTCGCTGCGCGTCACGAAGCCAGCAAGTGGTTCGAGAAGGACAATACGGACACCTAGCTTTGAGGAAGAGGTGCTGGAACGAATTCAGGACACACCATCTACCAGCACACGGGGGATAGCACATGCCATACACACCTCCCGTCAATCTGTTGCACTGGTATTAAAGGAACAACTTCTGCGCCCGTATCATGTACAGAAGTTACAGACCTTACAAGAAGCTGATTTTCCTGCACGACATGCGTTTTGCCGATGGTTTCTGCCGTGCTGAGAAAACGTGCCACAGTTCCTACAGCATGTGCTGCGCACAGACGAGAGCTGCTTCACCAGGGATGGCTTGTTCAATACCCGTAACACTCACGTTTGGGCCGAGCAACACAGCCACACGACGTATCCAACCCGCCACCAACAGCGATTTTCAGTGAACATCTGGGTTGGGATACTAAATGACAGTGTACTAGGGCCACACATTTAGCCACCACGCCTCAATGCTGCAGAGTATCTACGGTTTCTGCGCGATGTTTTACCTGACATGTTGGATGACGTCAGTCTTAATATTCGCGCGTCATTGTGGTTCCAGTGTGATGGAGCACCAGCTCACTACGCCCTCTGTGTTCGTGACCACCAGAACAGAGCATTTGGTCAGCGGTGGATAGGAAGGGGTGGTCCCATTGCCTGGCCACCACGTTCCCCCGACCTCTAGCCTTTGGACTACTACCTTTGGGGCCATGAGAAGTCCCTTGTTTACGCCACTCCTGTACCTACCAGGGATGAACTGGTGGGCAGGATACATGCTGCGTTTCAGACCATAGGAAACACCAGCTGTCTTCGCCGATGTGCGACGCAACCTGTTACCGCACTGCACTGCATGTATCGGGTGTGGCGGAGGACATTTTGAGCAGCAAATGTAAAGCATACGAATAAACCTGCATAAATACAGATACACATGTGTCGTTATTGACATCCGATGTCACCGTCCCTGCCAGGTTGCCTACCTACCCCTGTTACTTTGTTGCACAGTTTTCAGGTATAAGGATGCATTTCCGGACATGGGTTTCTTAATAAAATGTTTTCCACACATCTACATCTACCATCCCTATCAATGTGTAACACATATTCATGGCCACCCTCTAATTTGGCAGGTGGCCACAGTGAAGCTGGGAGCAGACGAGTGTGCTATGCGAATGATCACATGATTGCTGACTTTATTTTACACGAAGTATTGGAGTAGTATGGGTTGAGGATTGTGATGCTATTAAAATAACTTTGCCTGTCATTGTACCGGTGAAAGAGACACACAAAGGAACATTGAAAATTGGCTGCAAGCAATATATTGATGGGGCAACGAACTGGCGACATGTACTGCTGTGCCAATTGGCAGTTGTGACATTGAACTTAGGAATAAATGTCGTTTCTGTCAGTTTGACAAGATTGTCACAGCTTTGTTCCAACATTCTGGTCGGAATCCTCCACCAGTTCTCCCATATGTGCGCCCTATTAGGGTAGAACGGGAGTGGCTTACAGATCCTTTTATTAATTCCATAGCAAGTATAATTACGACAGAGCTGTCAAGGGATTACTCTCTTTGATCAGGAAGGTGTTAGAGCCTCAGCTTGACCGAAGTCATAACTCAGCTAACCAGACAGTTGGCTGTGTTCTGAGCCTTAAGTCTTTATCAGCACTGCTGGCGTCTACCCCGATCTCCCACATCACACTGGGACCCCTAAAAATATCCAGTGAACCTGTGGTCCGGTGGAGGCCTATCCAACCTCTACTAGCTGTCCAGGCTAGTACTACCGGAGCTGTATCGTCGCTCACTATGTCGACTCCGCATCGGGCTAGAGAACCCTTGAAGCCTGCTCCAAGCGATCGGAGGACCACTACGAAGTACGAGTCCTACCTAATCAGAATCCTGAGCCTTGGAGAAAACCTCAGCAGGACACCATTCAATCTTTCATGGATTCTTCCCATACTACTACCAACTTGGCGTCTATGCGGCACGAGACCGTTCGCCAACAGACTAACTGACCGCCGCTCTTCAGAATCACTCCACTCGATGTCCTCGTCTCCTCGGACTACCCTTCGACCTGCCGTACCTCGGCCCGACAGGTTTACAGTTGATTAAGGCCCGGACGTGCCTGGAATCATCCATCGGCGACCGCAGAAAGCCCTTGCTAGACATGACAGTCCAGTCATGCGTGGGCTGGAGGGCCTCGGGGTTACCTCGGTACCTCCTCCGACCATTGGACTAGGGGAACGTATCACACCTAGTCGAGCAGTTTACAGCTCTTTTTTAAGCCCGGGTGCCTCCGAACATGCCAGCGTCATTCTCGGTCGTTTCCAATACCATAGGCCTGATCCATTCACTATGGGGCCCTTTGGGACCAAGACAACGAGGCCTGGCAGTCGAATCCCCAGAAATGTTTCAAACGCATCTGCTGTTGCCCGCAGATTCAGCCAATTCAGCATTTCTGTTCCCATACAAGCAATTGAGGATGCAACTGAGGAATGGTTACGCCCGGCATGGTCCTCTTTAGTTAAGGCGATGCTATGAGCAGAGGTTGAGGCTACCCATCCCAACATAGTCACCACGATTCGCCCCCAACAGCGGTGCCCACGTGGAGGCAGAGGATTGCCACTTGGTGCGGAGAGGCTATGTGTTCGCATCCTTGCACCAATTCCGTGAACCTGTAGTATCATGTCTCGGATACTAGAGCCGGCAACAGCTCCGACACCTCAGGTTACAATCACCTTCCCCGTAGGGTCAGGCCCACTCCCATTCTCCGATTGTCACAGTGTCGGAGCCTACATGGCATCCAGTTGCCTTCTGCCACTCGGGAGTTGCGGCTCCCAACCAGGCGAGTGCGTACACCGCCAATCTCATGTTGCTGAGGAGCGTAAGAAGTCTGACAACGCTCTCGTAATAAGTGGACATCACGCCATCATAGTAGGTCACGAACACCAATAAATAACCTAAGGCGAGTTTCATTCATCACACACATCACAGCTTCGTGGTGGTCAATTCCCGTTTGTCCAGGACTAAGAGACATGTATTGTGTGCTGAGATTTATTTTTCACTTCATATGTGTGCTTACAAATGATAAACTCCAGTGAATAGTATCTCAAGCTTATTCAACCATTGTATTGCAATTAAGAACTATGAGTGTTCATTTATGTGACACCCTTAGTTGTATATTTTAATTTAAATATGTCTATATTATAATGTTGGTTTCAGTAATGTTTTAGAGTTTACACAGGAATATTATTATAAGCATCATATACATTTGCTGGCCTCCAGATTGTATAATGTCTTTAAATACAAATGTGTTTGTATTGATTCATCTTTGTATAGTTCTACGATTATTGGAGGCAGTAAGATTTTCATAACGATTTTCAGAGAGTCGCTTAAGGTGAGTAATTTTTGATATGTAAGCAGGCTAACTTCGCAGTGACATTGTGTCTTGTAGTTGCATGCTGAAATGTTACTTTTATTTGCGAATTACACAGTCAAGTCATTAAGGGTAATCCCCACATAAGTATAAATACTGTTAATTAATTGCTAAATTATGTTCACAGAAAAAACTGAAAGGAGTTATGATGTTGAAAGAACTCTTTGTAATAATAGAATCATTAAGAGCACAGTGTAAAAGGGTTGTGTGGTATTTATAATAAAAATTTCATTAGTACTTAACACTTGGTATGCAATCCCTGCCAGTTTTTACTCCCTTGTACCTCACTCCTGTCACCCATGACAAAGGGAGGGATTACACTTCTCCTTCTTAGCCTCAGCTAGAGAAGAAGAAACATTTTTGGGCCAAACATTACTATTAAGTTAGTGATAATTTTTTAAAAAAACACAAAAGTTCGATTGTTTTAAGGAAAAATCAGTTTTTATTCGGTCTCAATGCACCTATAATGTACATATGTTTGTTGTGTTGCATTTTTAACGAAGCCAAGGCAGTTTTGCTGTGGATCCTTCCTACGTTTCGATACAGTATGTGCATAAGCTTCAAGCTTAAATTGGGAGACATAATGCAGCACTAGTTGGTTAGCAGGTGAACAAACTTCACCTTTACAATTTTCCATATGCCTAGGCAAATTATAAATACGTGTCATTTACGTGTGACTTTTATGACAGCGAAATCCCAATCGTGATTAATTCATGGCACATTCTCTCTTCTCGTGTCTGTATACATCTCGAGAGAATAAAAATGTATTTCCACAAAAGTTGTAAGGATGTCTTTTAAATGTTTTCGTCGATGAATCCTTACTCAGTTGTGTGCCACTACAAGCTATCTGCAGCCAAAACTTACTTTGCTTTGTGAGAGAAGCACTTTGTTTGAACGTTTTTAAGTGTCCTATCAAATTATGTTTCTTGCAAACTGCTTATGACACATCTCTCAGTTAAATTTCATACAAAGTGGATACTTGGGACATTCTTTCTTCTCATGTCATCAAGTATTTATCATTATTCGAGAACATCCTTCCACAGTGGCAGCATCAGATGTCGCTATACCTCCAGTGGTCATTGTCGATGGGTTCACCTATGTGGATGTCATTGTACGCATCGAACTCTCCTAAAATGGCAGCACTGCACATGTTAAAGTATTATTTAGTGCTTTTGATGATGTTGGTACACTTTCCATCGGGATATCAGCAGTCGTAAGCGTCGCTTCCATCGATATCTGCTGAGGATGGGACGGGACACCTTTCTTCGAGATTGACAATGGAAATGTAATAACACCAAATAAATCCCAGGAAACTTAGCGAAAAGAGCTTTTTCGAAGTATACCAAAGCGATATGTGAACTATGGAACCAAGACAAAATTATTTAAAAAAAACTAAATTAAAAACCTAAATTCTACCCATACGTGAACTTTAGACTGGATTGAATTGTGGTTTTTCTTACAAGTATCGAAATAAATAAATTCTGCAAAACTTACAAGTAATAATAATATTTTGGTAAATATTGAAAGTAATTCAAAATTGGTGCTAAAAGAAAACAAAAAGTTTTATCAGTATCTGGGTTTATTACTTTATTTTTTACCTCATTTAAGAATGTATGAAATATTATGGTATTTATGAAGGAAAGTGGCTTCTTGTAAATAAGGGAAATAATAGCTAAAGTAAAAGGTTGATTAGGTTAGGTTAGCTACATTAATTACATACTGCTTATTATTTACATATATAAATTGTGTTATTAATGTATTTTACATAGCCACTTTGACATAACACTTAGTCATATTCGTAAAATTTCCCACAGTATGTAAAGTTTTTTATATTTAAATAATTGAATTAACCTTTCTAACACCATTAAGTGAACATGTTAAAAACCTGTGCTTTAACTACACAATTATTGAAATGAAAAGTGTAAACACAAACAAAAGAAATGTTAACTTCATTATTACTTTTACATTTTCCTTCACCATTTTATAGTTAACAACGATATTAACCACTTAAAAAAAAAAATGACATTTTCAAACGTTGTAATTGGTATTTTAAAATTAATGGCATTAAATAGATGCAAAATTCATTATAACCTAGGGTATAAACAAAATAAAGTCAACCGACATTTTGAATAAATAATAAAAGATATGAAGATGATACTACAAGATATTACACTTTTGATTTTGCTCCAATTGTGCCCAACATTGAAACTATCGATTGACGCGACGAAGGTGGCAGGGCTTAAATTCAAGTGCCTAGAGCGCGCTGCACATGCGCAAGTACCCTGGAGGGAGGCCAGAAGCAAGGAAGAAGGGGAGGGAATGATGATGACATGTTTTAAAGAAGTGGTGAAGGGGGGTAGGTGACGACTATGCCACTGCATCTTCAAGCAGAGGCGGTGAATTGATTTCAATGCCATGGCGGTAATCTTGGATCTGCCATTTGTTTACATCTTCTTCTGTTAGGTGTAACCATATTGGTTTAATTTTTAGCCTTTAGAGTGTAGTAGTATTTATTACCAGATCGCCGACTGTTTAAGCATCCGCCATCTTGTTGGCCATTTTGGCTGCCATATTTCAAATCTGTAACTATTAAACAAAAAATTCGGAAAATAATCCGAAATTCTTTAAAGAAATGTACTTATTAATATAAAAATTTATTATATCGATTCAAATCCTCGGTTCGGTCCTTAATCGATGCAGAAAAGTAATTTTTGTTTCTAAATATTAAATTTAATAAATGTAACCTAAATTTCGACATTTTACCATAAAAGTCTATGTTACACATTCAAGAAATGAAAGACCACATTGTCACAAACATTATTTAATGTATAATTTGTACTATACTACATATACAAATACATAACATTTATTTTGTAGACTGTTCATTCAGTGAGCAGAGTCTAGCTATTCTCAGTTGTAATCGATTCACATAGCTTTGTGTCCATTTGCTAACTTTTCCTTGGTAAGCTTCCTCTTCCCGACCGATTTTTTCAATGCTGTACAGATTCATCAATGTTGCTGTCCAGGTAAACAGCAACATTAATAATATTGACTCCTCTTTTGTAAGTCTGGTCTTAAAATCTCTCAGGTTTACCATAAGTGCATTCAGGCCATATAAAAAACTTTACATAGTGATCAGGTTCCAATACTTCAAATGGAATAACTATATCTTTATTGGTATCAGTTAAAAAGGTACAAACATCTCTTAATGCAAGAAGTTAGAGGTAATGCAGGTAATAAAAGTCTTGCAACATTCCATGGAATGCAGATTCTGATAGTTGGAATCCATTTTTTCGGACTTAACGCACCACGAACACCCATAAGCCACATCCAGACGATGCGATTTTTCGTGCAACTTGCGCTGTGTGCTATTGCCTCTAGCGCATGCAATATTGCACGATGAAAATGCAAGACGCACATGCGTAAAGACGCAATGCTCGCTACTGTCTACACACTGCGCTGGATGCAAGGTGCGCAGTTGAAATAATGTCCATCGATAGTGCGGTGGTTGCTGCAGGTTGTGCTGCAGTTTGTGTCTCGTTCAAGAAGAAGAAGAAAAGAAGACTATGGCAAAAAGAGTTCTTTAAAAGCAGACAAAATAACATGTTGCGAGAGCTTCAATGGGACGGAGAAGTGCTGTTTAGTAACTTTACGCGAATGTCGCGACAGGATTTTGACGTAACGATGTTTGATGTAACGATGTTAAATACAATACACTTTATATTAAAAGGAAGTAGAGATACAAAATATAAGAATACCGGGATGCATTCAATACATTTATGAACATATTACTCAGGCACAAACACATTGCTACCACTGCTGTTGCCGAAACCATAAACTGCTTCATCATGATTAGGCACACGCAGCTCTATATATTGCTCTGACGATGAAGAACCCGTGGAACTTGTGCTTGGCGGTTAATTTAGTGGTTGGAATGGAGAGACGACTGATTGAACATCCTGTGAATCGATCTCAAAGAGAATGTTAGTGATACGGTTGTAAGCAATGTTTTGTAATCGAGTAGACGGTAGGTTCCGTATCTTGTGAGCAACAAATTCTGCAAAGGAAGCATGCACATAGTTTATTTTCATGTTTGTACACACACTTTTCATGATCTTGAATGCTTCTTCCTCACTGGTCACCGTACACTTTCGTATGTTCATTTGGAACTCGTAGTGTTGACAACTTTACGCGTTCCTTCTATCGGAGATTTGAGATGAGAAGTAAGAAGCACACAGTCCTCTGCATTCGTGTCTTCGTTTACTTCCGAAACCTAGTATAAACACAACACATTCATGCGGATATTTGCTACTGTGTATAGTTTTAACTAGTATTACTAACAGATACGCAATATATGTACATTTATAGCATAAATAATATAAATTTATTTCAGATGCCATCAAGTGAAGAAGAGTGGAATGAAATTGCGAGTACCTTTGAAGCAAAATGGAACCATCCTAACTGCTGTGGTGCTGTTGACGGAAAGCACTTTGTGATAAAGTGTCCAGAAGGTTGTGCAACCGACTACTACAACTACAAAGGATGTTATAGTATAGTACTGTTAGGAGTTGTGGAAGCAGACTACAACTTTATATATTTTAATGAAGGATGTCAAGGGAAAATTTAAGACGATGGCGTGTTCAAGCATTCGGAATTCGCAAATTAATTACCGACTGTCTAGGGCACATCGTACTGTTAAGAATGCTTTCGGTTTGCTGCCATCAGTTTTCAGAATTTTTAGGAAACAATAGAAATGAAAATTATTTCAAATGTTGCAGACGTTGTACTTTGCTGTGGGCATCTGCATAACTTTCTGCGAAAACAGAAATCTTCCCGGACGTTGTATGTGCCATTCGGATCCCTGGATAGTGAGGATGCTAGTACCGGCAATGTTGTTGAGGGTTTGTGGAGGCAAGCAGTGGCATTTGATACCGGTATTTTGCCCCGGCAGGCTAGGGCACGTAAGCCTTCTGAGAGAGCTCACGACATCAGGAACGAATTTCGCGAATACTTTATGTCAAGAGTGGGGTCTGTTTCTTGGCAACACCAGTATTTGTAATCGTTGCAAAGTAATTGTGTTGTTTCCAGTCATGATGTGTAATGTTTCAGCAGATTGTCTTGGATTCATGTTTTCGTCCATAGTTATATACGTATAAACATTTGTCAACAAAGAATAGACATGAGACTAGAAGGTAATGATATATCAGAATTGAATATTAAGGGCTCTGATGATCGCTTTCTGTATTTAAATTAGTAATCATACCTAAGTAGTATGTAAAAGGGCATCCTGCGCCAGGCGTCAGGCTGTGGATTGTGATTGTCTGTCCGCCATCTTGGATTGTGACGTCACGGCGGCCATCTTGGACTCAAAAATTCCTCAAAATTCCTCAAAATTGACTCAAAATGACTCAAAAATTCCCGTTTTAAGAAAAATTTTCCCGTTTTCGAGGGAAAAATTCCCGTTTCGAGGGAAAAATTCCCGTTTTAGTCCTCAAAAATCCCAGCAGCTAGAAATGTCCATATGTAGGCTTAAGCATCCATGTCTACAGCCTCAGATAAGCCTCATCATGGATGATGACGTCACCGTTGCAGTTTCCGTTACGCCCGCCATTTTTAAAATCCGCAATTTTTATGTTAGAAAATCGGGGAAAATTTTTAAAAATCATTAAAAAAATTATTTAATCGAATAAATAATAAAAATCTTAAAAACCACTGTTACAGTTATCGTTACGGTCGCCATCTTGGATTATATAAATGTTGCATATTTCGTTACACCCGCCATCTTGGATCCGCCATTTTGGAAGACGTCATTGTGTGTTCTCGAACATTCCGACGATGTGTTTTCCGCCATTTTGGATGATGACGTCACCGTTGCAATTTCCGTTACGGTCGACATTATCCAATTTTAATGAAAAAAATTCCAAAATTCATCAAAAAATTAACTTATTTGAATTATGTTTGATTATATCGATGTACGTCCTTGGTTCGATTCCCGGCGAGAGTAAACGGTCGATCCTTCTTCCATGAAAGCTACCTAGACTGATCTACCACCATCAATACCAAGGTATATATCGTCAACTGGTATGACGTCATGTCCGTAATCTTGTCTTCATCCGCTGGAGACCACCATCTTGTTGTAGTCCGCTAGAGTGTGCTGGCGACATGTTAATATAGTTGTCTGGTCACCATACTTTTGTCCTCATCTGTTGACATTGAAAATTGACCTTGGCCTTTGACCTTGACCTTGGCCTTTGACCTCGACCTTGAACTTTGACCTTTACCTTGAAATTTAACCTTGACCTTGAACTTTGACCTTGAAATTTGACCTTGAAATTTGAATCTGAACTTAAAATTTGACTTTGACCTTGAAATTTGACCTTGACCTTGAAATTTGTCCTTGACCTTGAAATTTGACTTTGTCCTTGAAATTTGACTTTGTCCTTGTCGACCATCATGGATCCAACATTTTATGTTCAGTACATGTTACCAGGAGCTACCACCTGCTGGAGTACACCATCTTGTGTGTGTACTTGTATTATAGAGTACATTTCCATCTGGATAATTTTATTCTAACCCGCTAGAGTGCAGTAATAATTGATTATTACTAAGGTGCCCGTCATTTTGAAATTTGGGCGCCATCTTGGATCTCCGTAATTTTTATGCTAGAAATGCGGGAAAAATTTCAAAGTTCATTTAAAAATTAACTCATTAATTTACATATTGATTCGCTGGATTTCCGTCCTTGGTTTGATCCCTAGACGATACAAAACATTTAATTTTATATAAAAAAATAATAATTTTAATAAATAATGATCAAAGTCCTAAAAGAAGCATAGTTTCCAAATCAGCCATCATCCTATAAGCCAGTACAACCGTCATCTTGAATATTTGTATTTATTGATCCATAAAATTATAAAAAAAATCAATCATTAATCTACCTATAGAATCTATACTAGGTTCGATCCCTGGGTGATAAAAAACAACTTTAATCAAAAAAAAATTACCACAAAAGCGACAGGTTTGATAAAATAAAAAAAAAACCAGTTCTTTTGAAATACTTTTTATTACATAAACTCAACACAACTACAAGTAAAAAAAACACAGACAAATTACTAAAGTATTGTGGATTTCTCGATTCAAACAGTCTTCTTATTGTACGAACTAAGCCTTTTACATGACTTTAAATGTCTATCCAATCCGTTCAACACCGCAGCCAGAGATGGACGGAAGTTCATATCACTTATATATTCTCATTAGCCGGTACAACACATGAGTCAAAACAATAACCATGTTCATTATACTTCTCAGAGCATTTTTTATAATGACGATGTAAGCTATCGAGACGTGAAATTAGTTTATGGCACTTATTGTACTAACATTGTATTCTTTGAACATTATTAGAACAACCGCTTCTTTCATGTCTGCGAGCATTTGAGGTGATAGTAAATGATGCGCCACAGTATTTGCACTGATGCGAAGTACGCTCTTCATTAATTGAAGTATTCAATGCTGATGAAACTTCAGCTGATGGTGGAACAGCACATATCGAAGTCTCCTCCAGTGTTGTCATCGACGTTGCCAACGGGATCTGCTCCAACATCGTCGGCGCTGACGTCATGGTTACCGCAGTCGATGGTACAACCTCCTACGAGTTCGTCGTTAAAGTCGGTAAAGATGCCATCAAAGTCTCAAGAACAGGCAATTACACGACTTATGCACCAGAAGAAACAAACTAGGTGATCCGTACACCGTCGACGGCAGTAACAAACAGAGCGTCCTGCTGTCTAGGACCCGTTTATAAACATGAACCGGTTGGAATAATAGGCTAGTCAAATCAAGATCAATTTACTAAAATACGAGAGTCAAAACAACATTAAAAATAGAAGCACCATCAACAAAAAGGAAGCACATTTGGAAGCACCATCATCAAAAAGGCAGCACCATCAACGAAAAGGGAAGCACATTTGGAAGCACCATCAACGAAAAGGCAGCACAATTTGAAGCACCATCAACGAAAAGGCAGCACATTTGGAAGCACCGACAACGAAAAGGCAGCACATTTGGAAGCACCAACAACGAAAAGGCAGCACATTTGGAAGCACCGACAACGAAAAGGCAGCACATTTGGAGGCACCGACAACGAAAAGGCAGCACATTTGGAAGCACCGACAACGAAAAGGCAGCACATTTGGAAGCACCGACAACGAAAAGGCAGCACATTTGGAAGCACCGACAACGAAAAGGCAGCACATTTGGAAGCACCGACAACGAAAAGGCAGCACATTTGGAAGCACCGACAACGAAAAGGCAGCATATTTGGAAGCACCGACAACGAAAAGGCAGCACATTTGGAAGCACCGACAACGAAAAAAGGCAACACATTTGGAAATTCTGGCTTGTACTAGAACTCTATCTTTGTTCAACAATGAGAAGTTCACAAGCTAGCAGAATATATTTATGTATTTTTATTTAATTTTTAATTTTTTATTAATTTATTTTTATTTTTAAATATTTTTTTCCCTGAAATTTTATGATATCAAAGAAAACTTGTGTCGTTTTTCTCCGTGTGCTTCTGATTATTTTTGTCAATATTATGGTGGTTTTCTCCGTGTTCTCCCGATTATTCTTGTTAATATTTTGATGGTTTATCTCTGTGCTTGCGATTATTCCTGTGGTTTTGGTCAAAGTTCAAGGTCAAACTCATCCAAGATGTCCGCCGTGACGTCGCAATCCAAGATGGCGGACCGTGAGAAATCTGTGAAGCACTAGCAGGAAGGACGAACTTCCTTCTCCTTGGAGACTATCGTAGCTAAACTTCTTATGCGATCGATAGTGAGCGTCTCGCATCCTGCATAAAAGAAATAATTATTATTTACCTGCAAGCAACACGTGATGTCATCTGATGTTGAAAAGCGGAACTACTTGCAGCAAGTACCTTTGCATAAGATAAATTAACTCTCACCACTGAAAAGTGCTATTGTAGTCAGTTATAGACATGAAGATGCGAAACCATGCGGTCAATTAGTCATGTAGTCTTGTGACCATGCGTTCTGGAAGCTTCGTAGTCCTATAGCCTCGCGATCACGTAACCTTGAAAACTTGTTATCGCATAGTCTCGTAACCTCATGGGTCGTAGTCTCGTAGACTTGAAGCTACGTAAGCAAGCAGCCTTGTAATCTTATAACATAATGCTGATGGAGCAGTTGGAGCAAAAGAGAAAATTCCTTCGAAAACAGATGCGGCAACTGGAGCCTTGTAGACGAGTAGCTTCCTAGTCAAGTACTCATGCAGACTTGTAGTCCTGTATCCTCGCAGTCACGTAAACTTGTGTACTAGAAGCATCGTAGCTCTGTAGCCTCGCAAGCCATGAATAACTCGTAACCAGCTACATCATTTTAGACTCGTAGCCATGTGGCCTCATAGTCTCTTAGAATCGTAGAATTCTAGCCAAATATATTTGGAGTTGGTGAGACAAAAGGCAGTTGGAGCCAATGACTGTAGGAGCCAATGACTGATGGAGTCACTAGACTGAGGTAATCAATAGACTAATGGAACCAATGAATAATGGAACCAATAAATAATGGAGCCAATGAATATTGGAGCCAATGAATATTGGAGCCAATCAATATTGGAGCCAATGACAAATATGCGGCCTTTTCGTTGTCGGTGCTTCCAAATTTGCTGCCTTTTAGCTGTCGGTGCTTCCAAATGTGTTGCCTTTTTTCGTTGTCGGTGCTTCCAAATGTGCTGCCTTTTCGTCGTCGGTGCTTCCAAATGTGCTGCCTTTTCGTTGTCGGTGCTTCCAAATGTGCTGCCTTTTCGTTGTCGGTGCTTCCAAATGAGCTGCCTTTTCGTTGTCGGTGCTTCCAAAGTGCTGCCTTTTCGTTGTCGGTGCTTCCAAATGTGCTGCCTTTTCGTTGTCGGTGCCTCCAAATGTGCTGCCTTTTCGTTGTCGGTGCTTACAAATGTGCTGGCTTTTCGTTTACGGTGCTTCCAAATGTGCTGCCTTTTCGTTGTCGGTGCTTCCAAATGTGCTGGCTTTTCGTTGTCAGTGCTTCCAAATGTGCTGCCTTTTCGTTGTCGGTGCTTCCAAATGTGCTGCCTTTTCGTTGTCGGTGCTTCCAAATGTGCTGCCTTTTCGTTGTCGGTGCTTCTAAATGTGCTGCCTTTTCGTTGTCGGAGCATCCAAATGTGCTGCCTTTTCGTTGTCGGTGATTCCAAATGTGCTGCCTTTTCGTTGTCGGTGCTTCCAAATGTGCTGCCTTTTCGTTGTCGGTGCTTCCAAATGAGCTGCCTTTTCGTTGTCGGTGCTTCCAAATGTGCTGCCTTTTCGTTGATGGTGCTTCCAAATGTGCTGCCTTTTCATTGACGGTGCTTCCAAATGTGCTTCCCTTTTCGTTGATGGTGCTGCCTTTTTGATGATGGTGCTTCCAAATGTGCTTCCTTTTTGTTGATGGTGCTTCTATTTTTAATGTTGTTTTGACTCTCGTATTTTAGTAAATTGATCTTGATTTGACTAGCGTATTATTCCAACCGGTTCATGTATATAAACGAGTCCTAGACAGCAGGACCCTCTGTTTGTTACTGCCGTCGACGGTGTACGGATCACCTAGTTTGTTTCTTCTGGTGCATAAGTCGTGTAATTGCCTATTCTTGAGACTTCGATGGCATCTTTACCGACTTTAACGACGAACTCGAAGGAGGTTGTACCATCGACTGCGGTAACAATGACGTCAGCGCCGACGATGTTGGAGCAGATCCCGTTGGCAACGTCGATGACAACACTGGAGGAGACTTCGATATGTGCTGTTCCACCATCAGCTGAAGTTTCATCAGCATTGAATACTTCAATTAATGAAGAGCGTACTTCGCATCAGTGCAAATACTGTGGCGCATCATTTACTATCACCACAAATGCTCGCAGACATGAAAGAAGCGGTTGTTCTAATAATGTTCAAAAAATACAATTTCAGTGCAATATGTGCCATAAACTAATTTCACGTCTCGATAGCTTACATCGTCATTATAAATAATGCTCCGAGAAGTATAATGAACATGGTTATTGTTTTGACTCATGTGTTGTACCGGCTAATGAGAATATATAAGTGATATGAACTTCCGTCCGTCTCTGGCTGCGGTGATGAACGGATCGGATAGACATTTAAAGTCATGTAAAAGGCTTAGTCCGTACAATAAGAAGACTGTTTGAATCGAGAAATCCACAATACTTTAGTAATTTGTCTGTGTTTTTTTTTTTACTTTTAGTTGTTTTGAGTTTCTGTAATAAAAAGGATTTTAAAAGAACTGGTGGTATTTTTTATTTTATCAAACCTGTCGCTTTTGTAGTAATTTTTTTTGATTAAAGTTGATTTTTATCACCCAGGGATCGAACCTAGTATCGATTATGTAGGTAGATTAATGATTGATTTTTTTATAAATTTATGGATCAATAAATACAAATATTCAAGATGACGGTCGTACTGGCTTATAGGATGATGGCTGATTTGGAAACTTTGCTTCTTTTGGGACTTTGATCATTATTTATTAAAATTATTATTTTTTTGTATAAAATTAAATGTTTTGTATCGTCTGGGGATCAAACCAAGGACGGAAATCCAGCGAATCAATATGTAAATTAATGATTTATTTTTTAAATGAATTTTGAAATTTTTCCCGCATTTCTTGCATAAAAATTACGGATTTCCAAGATGGCGCCCAAATTTCAAGATGACGGGCACCTTAGTAATAATAAATTATTACTGCACTCTAGCGGGTTAGAATAAAATTATCCAGATGGAAATGTACTCTATAATACAAGTACACACACAAGATGGTGTACTCCAGCAGGTGGTAGCTCCTGGTAACATGTACTGAACATAAAATGTTGGATCCATGATGGTCGACAAGGACAAAGTCAAATTTCAAGGACAAAGTCAAATTTCAAGGTCAAGGACAAATTTCAAGGTCAAGGTTAAATTTCAAGGTCAAAGTCAAATTTCAAGTTCAAGGTCAAATTTCAAGTTCAAGGTCAAATTTCAAGGTCAGGGTCAAAGTTCAAGGTCAATGTCAAATTTCAAGGTCAAGGTCAAAGTTAAAGGTCAAGGTCAAAGGCCAAGGTCAATTTTCAATGTCAACAGATGAGGAAAAAAGTATGGTGACCAGACAACTATATTAACATGTCGCCAGCACACTCTAGCGGACTACAACAAGATAGTGGTCTCCAGCGGATGAAGACAAGATGTCGGACATGACGTCATACCAGTTGATGATATATACCTTGGTATTGATGGTGGTAGATCAGTCTAGGTAGCTTTAATGTAGGAAGGATCGACCGTTTACTCTCGCCGGGAATCGAACCAAGGACGTACATCGATATAATCAAACAGAATTCAAATAAGTTAATTTTTTGATGAATTTTGGAATTTTTTTCATTAAAATCGGATAATAAATAAAAAAGTGAAAGATATCGACCGTAACGGAAATTGCAACGGTGACGTCATCATCTAAAATGGCGGAAAACATATCGTCGGAATGTTCGAGAACACTCAATGACGTCATCCAAAATGGCGGATCCAAGATGGCGGGTGTAACGAAATATGCAACATTTATATAATCCAAGATGGTGACCGTAACGATAACTGTAACAGTGTTTTTTAAGATTTTTATTATTTATTCGATTAAATAATTATTTTAATGATTTTTAAAAATTTCCCCCGATTTTCTAACATAAAAATTGCGGATTTTAAAGATGGCGGGCGTAATGGAAACTGCAATGGTGACGTCATCATCCATGATGAGGCTTATCTGAGGCTGTAGACATGGATGCTTAAGCCTACATATGGACATTTATAGCTGCTGGGATTTTTGAGGACTAAAACGGGAATTTTCCCCTCGAAACGGGAATTTCCCTTCGAAACGGGAATTTTCCCCTCGAAACGGGAATTTTTTCCTCGAAAACGGGAATTTTTTTTTAAAACGGGAATTTTTGATTCATTTTGAGTCAATTTTGAGGAATTTTGAGGAATTTTTGAGTCCAAGATGGCCGCCGTGACGTCACAATCCAAGATGGCGGACAGACAATCACAATCCACAGCCTGACGCCTGGCGCAGGATGCCCTTTTACATACTACTTACCTAGCTACATTAGATAAATTCTGGATGTACAGTTACTGACTATAACTTTTATCATCCCCGAAGCGAATTATGTGTAACATTTCATATAACAATTTTACGATATAATGATTCACAATGTTGCTCGTTTAGTTTTGTGAAATACCAATCGGTAAGTTACATTTTAAAATGAAGTATGATTATTGAGAATTTAAATATTTATTGTACGGCAATATGTTTACAGACAGGAAAGTACAAATGGGATGAGTTTTGTTTGATAGTTATCTTTAAATTAGATACATTGAGAAATAATTAATTGCAACTTTCAGTCCCCTATTACACTCTGTGGCTGCAAGGTCAGTAGAGAGTGTCCTTAACTTACAAACATTCTCACATCATGCGGTAGATGCAATGTAACAATGTATATTTGTGCAGATACATATTTGTCAGCAATCACAAATATAATATCATGTATCACAACACAAATACATTAAATTATGCTAACATTCATCTCATTGTTGTCATCATTGTTGGTGAGGTCATCAATGCTGTCCACAGTCTGAAATGGTACGGCCGTGTCTTTCAAAAACAACAGTGCTTTGTATGCAAACATTGACGGCACTTCCTTTGCATTCGCTGACATGCCACTTTTTGCACTACGGACTTTATCATGCTTGTAAGCTTTTGATCTTATTTTTCACAGATTTAACATTTAGTCCATACTTATGCCCTATTACAATGATGGCATCCCTTCGAAGTTGTTTGTTTTTGTATTATTTTAAGCTAGTGTTCCACAGGAGTTCATGTTTACGGTAGTCTTCTATGAACTGCAATGTGCTTTCCTGGCTATCAGACATTAGTTATTCACTATGCACAATCACAGTATCAATTACCTGAACTCTGACAACTCTCAACTACAAAAACATGCACACTTGTGTAGACAAAAACGGCGTAGCGCACGGAAATGGCCGATCATACCCACTGACAACGGGAACACGTGCGCTACCAGACGCGCTACTGATTTCCAGGTAAACGGGCATGCGCTCAACACACAGGCTGCTTGCTCTTGCCATGCGCTATTGCATGCGCGCAGCGCACAGCGCAAGTTACACGAAAAATCTCATCGTCTGGACGTGGCTATAGGCCGTCGTGCACTTTGAGTCGATGTTGAAGGTGCTTGCTGCGGATACATTTTACTGTTATAGTCATTGCTTGTACAAGACTCAACTTTAACTCTTAGGGAAAAATGTAACACTAACTGATCCACAGTATTGTGCCGTGTATTAGGGATTTAGGCACGTTTTATTTAAAATTTTGTAATCTTAAATATTTTTGGAAATATTTTTTTTTTCTCTCATCTTATTTTCTTTACGGCCAGGCCCTCAGCCTCTGTTCTCAGAGGCGAGCTGATTTTCTTTCCCAGCCTCATGCTAGGCTAGCATTCTGGCTAATATTTCTCCCGCCTCCAGGCACGTCAAGGGCCGGTAACTTTATTTCTTCGCGTGACCACTTTTGCCTAGAGCAGCTTGTGAAGCAGTGCTGAGCCCTGCTAACTCTGTCACGAATCGGTATAAGTTTCACTAGCAGCAAGACACGACAGGAGGATCCCGTGGGCCTTGCGTCCCACAGACCATGCGTTTTTTGAAGCCACCCCCCGCCTGCTCACCCACCCTTTCTTCTCAGAAGTGAAGCTAGGAGCGACGACCGCTCGGGTACGTTAACCGAAGTCAAGGCCATCTCAGGCTTGACAGCCGCAGTTACGATTCTGGACTTTAACGACACCTAGCGATGGCTGTGGTCACTAACACCACTTGTGGGCGTCGGCAGCGCCGACACCAGCGCTCGCGCGGAGGTAACGACAACCTCTCTCCCCCTTATGTCTCAGGCCACTAGGTGGCACCACTGGTTACTCCATTACCCCCTAGCTTGACACTCTCGTCGGTCACTAGTCGATTTATTAGTACTTCTTCTCGCCACCAAAAGATAGCGCCTCAGTCGCGCAGTCACTCCAGAAAGATCTAAATTTTTTATGCCGGACACCTTCGGGTGGGCTCGGTAATTTTCGGTTCAGAGCCTACCCCCCCTCCCATTCTCTAGGGACCCCGCGCTTATGATATTCTGGTGATATCCCGCGCTGAACTTACTTCGGTGCGCGCCTCCTGACTGACTGGTACCTTCTGTATCTGCGATCTTCGGCGAATCATCGACATCGCATCGTATATTATGTAGTCTTCTCAGACTAGAGGGATGGAGTCCCTATCTAAAATTATTATTAACCAGTCAGTAGTTTAGTTGAAAGTAGAGAACCTTAGTTTTTTAAAATTATATATACATATTTTTTAAATCATGATGACTCCCGTGGCTACCGCGAATCGTGGTCGAGTTTTCGGAGACGAGACGCCCTCTCCTGAGCGCCAGGACCAACACCCTGTTTTGGTAAGTCTTGACGTCATTCCCCCCCTTTAATTTCCCTCTATTGGCCTTTTGCGCCATTTAAGTATACTGTCTGGAAACAGGTCTAATTCTTTGGAATTTGGACTTCTGTTTCAGACAGAGTTCCAAGTTTGGGGCAACCAAAATCCTCTGCCAGAACCACTGGAGTCGGTTCCTGAGCAGAGTACACCATCTTTAGGCCGACTACCTCGATCACCGTCTATCTACAGCCCCGGGTGATACCCGCATAATTCTATCATTTTATTCACGAACTCCAAAAGATAGTGTAACCCAGTTAAGACAGCGGACAGTAAAAGCAGTTCGAGGAGAAGAAATTTATATTATGTTTTGCAAGGACTATATGTACAACCTTTAAAATTACCAATGTTGATTTCATTCATGTTTTTAAGTATTGTTATTTTTGGTAAACATTCAGGGCCGGCCCGATAGTCAATAAGTTCAAAAAATATATATAATATAATAAGTGTAATTGTGAGGAATTTAAGTAAGATCACTTATCCATGAAAAACCGATGTTACTAAGGAAAATTTAATCTATAAAAAAAAGAAAGAACAATGATTAATAAAATAAGGAAGTATATAGAC
Organism: Bacillus rossius redtenbacheri; assembly: GCF_032445375.1. NCBI lineage: Eukaryota > Metazoa > Arthropoda > Insecta > Phasmatodea > Bacillidae > Bacillus > Bacillus rossius. Next base: position 70,245,338 of record NC_086331.1, read on the forward strand.
GTAACAGTTGTTTTTATTTATTTAATATATAATAACGATCCTTTTTCTCCCAAGTATGCGTAGGGAGTCTCTAAATTTTCTTTGTTTACTCCTAGTGTCGCCTCTGTTGTTGACTTTTATAGTTATTAATTGAGGGCCCTAGTAATCAAAGTTTCCAAATCTTTTTACCTTTATATTTAATTATTTAATTATTCTTTAAGACACTAGGGGTATTACAGTATGTAGACGAACCCTATCTTTACAGTTTTCTATATATGTTCTCAAATTGTCAATACGAGTTAACCATGCATGACACTTATCACAGCGAAACACCAAGTATTATGGGTTCTTCGGGCATTATTTTTTGTCATTGCTTCTTGTACCTCGAGAGAATGCAAATGTATTTCCACAGAAGTTACAGAAATGTCTATTTGGCTTTAGTCGGTGTTTTCTTACTCAGTAATGCACCAGCACAAGTATTTTATATTACATTTTTGCAGGTTATTACTTGTATTTTCAAATTATCATTACTTGCAAACTCCTTCAGACATTTCTGATAACTCAATTTTATGCGAGGTGGATTATTAGCACAATCCTTCGTCTCATATCGACGAAAATGACCATCATTAGAGAAAATCTTGTCTTAGTAATGACATCGATGCTCGGTAGTTGTTGGTGAATCTCCAGACAAAGCTTAAAAGGACTGCTTTAATGACGATACTGCTCGTGTCAAAGTCTCCTGCAGTGCTGGAACGGTTGGTGCAGCTACTATCGGGACCTCTAGAGTCATCAGCATAGCCATTATTGGGATCTCCTACATCGTCAATGTCACTGTCATCGAGATCTTCACCCTTGGGTTGACTTCGCTGCCACCTGTATCTTTACAGACGATAGAACACTCTACATCGAGTTCTGCATGGTCATTGTCAACATGGCAACTAGGATCTTCGCTTCCAGAACAGGAAGTTAGGGAAGTAATATGGCTGACTATTTACTCCTGGAGCACTTTTTTCTGACCTGCAACACTTTTTTCTGACAAGCCTTTTTTATGGACTGCATCCTTATTCCCTGACAAGCAGGCTTCAATCAGAGGGAGATGACTTGCAGCCTATACATCAGTAATAAAATGACAAGTATTTAATTTAGTGTGTTCTTGTGGCGATGGCAATTTTGAAAATATTACCTACAATATTAGGTATTGCATATTGCATTTCCACCAGAACTTAAGGAGTATGCAGCATTTCAGAAAAAACGGTTAGGAGGAACTGGTTCTAATTTAGCTTGCAAGATTGGACGTAAACAAACAAATTAACAGATATTGGAAGTTAAATAAAAGCTTCTAAAAACAAAGATGATGGAATACAAGGTGGTGGCCTCGATCAGAACAGAAAAAAAAGGCGACTGTGACATCATCCAAGATGGCGGCCGCCATCAGACGAAAACAAGATGACGGACATGATATCAGAATCTTAAAAAAGTGGTTAAGACATCAGATCCTAGATGACATACATGTTATACATATTCAAGATGGCGGCCATAAAAAAAATTTCAACATACAAGAATCTGTGATGGCAACTGTGCCACCAACTAGTATTTTCGGCACAATTTAAAATTTGAATTTTTTTAACTTAAATAATGTTCCCAGTCTTTCCTTTGCTGCAAGAACTTAAACTCGTTCCTCCTCCTGTAAACTCCCATCCAACCTTTGACAGACTTGTCTCCCCAAGTTTTCCCAGCCTTACCATTCAATGACCCAGCAAGGTAATCATTTTATTCCCGCCTTGGCGCACGGACGTCTCCTGTAATTCACCCCCGATTCGTGACGAGAACTGCTAAGTCCTGTGAACTCTCAGGACCGGCCAGTTCCTAGACCACGCCTGATGCTAGCACTCCTTGGCATGATCGCGAATAATCTTCGCCAAAGTATAGTCACGTCTACGGTTCTTGTAGACTAGCTTTCCCAATGTCATTGCAGTTTTAAACCCCCACATCTCCAGGTTTTCCTGGGAACACCACCCCGGGTCTTTGACCGGCCACCAACTCCGGGCAAGCGCCACCTCTCCCCAAGGCCACGACAGCAGTACAGGAAGTACATACTTATGCCATCTAGCGGTAGTTTTGCTAATCACTTCCCCTGGGAGTTTGAACGCCCACGGAATGCCTGCCCTCTGGCATCTCCCGCAGTAACCAGTTCCCTTAGTATCTTCCTAGGCCACCAGAGCGCTGGTTTAGGCCTCTCCATAAGCCCAATGCTGCTACCAGCTGCCCCGCACGAGTCGATCTGTACTCAATTCAGCCACACCTCAGTAGGTCACGCTGACATCGGGCAGTACCACCAACTTCGAGATATCGAAGTTTGCCTTTCTCGACAAGCACCTCGGTAATGTTCGGAACCTTTCGGTTCGAGAGCCAAAGCCACCCCGCCTTTCTTTCGTTAACGACGCTTTAAATTACGAGTCTTGGCCGCCCCAAACCACTGCGTGCCGCGATTCAGGACTGACTGCATCGAACCAGACATCATCGCGACGCCTCGTCGTGTTTTTTTTATTAAGATGTGCCCAGATTAGACAAGGGATGTTTCCCACCATAGTAGTGTTTAGGCGTTAGTCACTCCACGTGAATCTAGCTAAAGTAGTCATGTATAAGTCATCGTAGATAATTTTTTTTTGAGAATCGTGGATCATCCGTGTCGCGCTCATCTGCTCAACCAGCGGGCAGACCCTGAAAGACATCACCCTGTTTGACAGGGAACAAGTAACAGAGTAGAAGTTCCGGACCAGATCAGGCTACACGGGATGGAAGACGCAGGCCCTCTGACGTCTCGTCAGCTGTCCCACTACATCCAACAATCTCCAAAATGCCAGCCTTTCAATTTTTTTGAAATCCTTTTCGGACTAGCATCCAACCACGGGTTTCGTTGATCTAAAATCAAGACCCTCACTACGATAATTTAATATGTTTATTGTTACGTACGTTAATTAAATAATGTAAATCAATTTATGTTATTCTCTAATAAGGGCCAGCCCATTCTTGTATTAATGTGATCTTAATTCCATGTTGTATATGTGTTCAGTTAATTCTCTTACATTTTGTAGCTCTATATTATATAATTACAAATAACCAAAAGTAAAATAAAAACAGAGAAACTAACATCTGGACGAAATCATTGTTTTACCTTCTAGAACCAAAAGATCCACTCGTTCCCCTCAGTCATCAGGTGAGAGTGACGAGGCGGGACACAACCATAACGAAAGGTGCAACGATACTGTCATACACATCCAAGATGACATGCATAACGAAAAGTGCAACATTAGTGATTGGGGCACTCGATTTCAAAATGGCGGATTCAATATGGCCCCCTGGGGTCAAGGTCAAATGCCAAATTCAAGATTATCCAAGATGGCCGCCATGACATCACAATCCAATATGGCGGACCTTGGCCCCTCCTCTACACTCCGACTCCAGTCCTCGGATTTATACTACTTATATATATATACATATATTTCTAGGATTATTTTAAATATAAAAATAACTTCTCTCCATACCACGTATATTAAACAAATATTTCATATGATGTCATTAAATATGGCGGTAAACTGCCAAACAGTATAATGGTATCTATATTGGCCCCCGTAATGTCACATAATAAATTTGGAGAGGGGAAAGGCTGAGGCTGCTTGTGGATACCATGACTGAAGTATGAAATTTTATTTTTAAATTACGCTCGACAGGATAGGCCAGAGTAATCCTTAGTCCATGACACATTTTTATTAAAGGTTTTTATTTTAAAAATTTATTTTTTACTATTACTCTTTTCTCTCTCCGAAGCTTGAATAAAAACCCTGATATCAATAATTCAATAATTTTTTTTTAAGATTCAAAATGATGCATTTTTTCAGAATTCACAATGGCAGGTGGAGGGACACTAGTGCTTTTCTAGTAGTTACCGCAGAAATTAAAGATGGGCGACACTACACTATCTAGTAACTACCAGTGGAGTTAAGGAGTTAAAGATTGTGCCTTCTACCAGCAACAGTTGGAACTATTGCTCCCCTGCAGTCAACATTTGTAATATAGCTGCCTAGGAGTCTAACATACTTTCAAAATATTATTTGGAAGCATATATCCCCTTTTTATCTGTTTTTAAACTTGATTTTAAGATAGTGGCTAAGGTCTATGCCTTTAAAATTCAACATGTTCAGCATCCCTGGGTTCACTCCCTACGCAACGCGAGTGCACTTTTTTACAGAATAATACCACTAACACTACATAACCAGCCTACTTTGGAACGAAGATGGCGGCCTACAGCAGACGATGCATATCCAAAATGGCTACCGAAAGCAGACTATAACAATGTGTCTCCCTACATTCCACGAGTTGTTTAAATAATTACATGTCATACATACCTCTCCCCTTTCATCATCTATATGACTATAGAATAAGTGGAATGATATAGCTGAATAAATTTTGAATTCAAGATGGCGGCTGAGGTGAAAATTAAATTTCATATGTTAAAATTAAAAAGTCAAATTTAAAATTTGAAACGTCAGAGGTCAAGGTCATTCAAGATTGCCACCAAGGTCAAGGTCATTCAAGATGCCACCTAGGTCAAGGTAATCCAAGATGGCGGTCGGATTCACGATCCACCGCCTGGCATGAAACCCCCCATTTCTCTCTATGCGTATGTCTATGAAATTGTTTTGAATCGAAGCAAAACATTCATTATACCGTCGGAAGATATTGAGTTTCTTATCCAAGTATTTTAAATAATACCCAGAAGGAAATTGGTTTAAATCAGAGAAATCCCAACTGATTTTTAAATTTTTGTGTATGCTTTTGTAAGTACGCAAGCCGATTTCCGTAAAGAAATTAAAAATAGTTGGCTACAGCGGAACTAACACTTTATATAAGGCTCAGAAAAATTAACCACTGGCATGGATTTAATGAAAAAAAACTTTATCTTAAATATATATTTTTTTAAATCTAGAAGTTGATCTTTCGACAGCAGAAGATTGTAAATACTTATTTCGTTTCCGTTCTAAAACTAAACTTACCCATTAAAGTGGTAATAATACAAGCAATAGGTAAAACAAAGTTGGTAATACTCTGTGTGACAAAGTAGAAAATAACCAAAAACACAGTAGATAATCTTAACGTATTTTCGTAAATTGTCAAAATTCTTGTCTTAACATAAATTTTTGAGATTAAATTCTCAACAATTTTTCCTTTTCCATGAAAAAAATCATTGCAGTCCCAGTGACCAAAGCACGATCATCTTAAAATGACCTAGGAAATATTTATGACATTTATTTAACAAAACCGGATATTGAATATATTGCTTAAAATGCTGCTTTGAGCGGGAGACGTTCACTGAATGCTCTCTGCGACAGAGTATCCTATAATCCACAGAATAAAGCTTGGTGCCACGAGTTATTTTAAAGAATTATAACAGTGATGTTTTGCTATTTTTTATTAACAACTAACACTTTGAGTATGAGCACAGTTTGTTTAAACGATAACTAACAAGATGACAATATATGCCAGGACAGCTCCCAGTTTAAATTCTGAGTTTTTTCGATGGAGATCCTCCACAAGTGACTAGAGGAAGTTCACAGTTTGTATCACAGTTTGTATGTGAGTAACATATGTATTGTGGAAAGCATTTTGCAGGAAGCCGTGACACTAGAAGACACAAAATACTCAGCGTTAGGAGTAGTTGTAACGATATATAATTTTCATGTGATAAATGGCATATAAAAATAGCACGAAAATTTTATTTGGTCCAGTTTATTTAAAGGTTTATTCCGTAAGTGCGCAACGGAAATCAATCGAAGTTGTTGACGGTGTGGATCTTTCATAATCCACATCTGCAACTACGTCGGAAGCATCTGTGACAAGTTCAGAGAATAAAGGAGAATCAAACAACGTGTTTGAACTTCGAATCATTAGCTTTTGTTTTGGCATTGGGCTATTCTGGCATGCTACATACTTTTTACAATGCATCGGAACGGTTGCCGTCACAAAAAATTTACCTAATTATAAATATTAAGTTCGGTGACATGAAATGCACCATGTCGGTGTGAAATTTGATTGTAAAAAGTGTAGTGAGCATCACACAATAATTAAACTCGCATAGTCATTACTGTGTTTGCGAATGTGGATAACTGCAAGGTTGCATAGTCATACCGAAGAAAATAAGTTACTTATATAACTGAAAACTAACTTGCATTTTCTATATTAGTTAATGCGTACTGGGTCAGTTGAAGGCAGCTACTCAAAAATTTACTTGTACATTTTTTATTGCTCACATTTATTTTGATGCATGACTTGTAAAATAAATATAAAAACCTAATAAATTGTATGTGTTTATGCTTTAATCTGCATTTAATGTTTATTGCTAGGTGTCAAAGTATGATATACAAATTGTTTACAAATAAATGACTAATTCGTGGTAAAACATTAATAAAGAAGGAAATTTTACTTATATGGTGTGTTTTCATTGAGAAACACAAATGCTAGCAATGTTTAAAGTAATAAATAATTATGCTGATTGATATTTGCCAATGTCATTCTAAAATATCACTAGATAACACTATATGTATTTTAGGAAAAATACATGTAATATAATATGCTCCTACCAAGTTTAACTTACAATTTAAGGAGTCCTGCAAAAATTTATCATTTGAGTATCCTTATGGGACATGTGTAAATAACATTTATATTGGTCTAGTAAGTGACGTTCATGTACCAAACAAAAGTGAAAAAACTTTATTATAAGCGGATTTCAATGGCCATCAATTAGATTAGTGCCATTTTCATAAAACATTAATAATGGAGCTCTTTTCATAATACAGACCTTGGTGGCATAGTGTTCAGAATTCCAGAATTCTAACTTAGAGATCGAGTATGATTCCCACTTTTGGTGGTATTAGAGGGTTATTTTATATGCCACCTTCCATTTAATTCTCGAACATAAGGTGGCGACGTTAATATGCTCATGTACTAATGCATGAAAAATTTGCAAAGTAATTCTCTTCAGTAGTTGATTTGGTTAATATATAACAGCAGCTATAGACGATGCAACTACTCTAACTGGTAACGCGCAGTGGAAGGCTGGGTGAGACTGATATTGATTTGTCTTCGTTTCGGTGCTAGGGGAAGGGGTTGGCCCGGTTTCAATTCCAGGGTGTCTACGGGGAGAGAAGGGAAAGAGGAGGTGATTTGACTGGAACCTGACTTGACCTGATTGTAGTAGAGGGAGCGTCTTCTAGTACATTTTCCAATAGAGGTTGTTGGTCAGTACTATCTCAGTGGCCTATAGATATTGACTGCATCTTAATGTTTAAATGTATTAGTATCTATCTATAATTGTTGCTACATTAAGTTGACTGATTGGGAAAAGTATGCGTTATTTTAAGTAAGTTTAGGTTTTGACATGATTACTCGGGTGTATTATGTAAAATCAAGTTTTTTAATACCTATGGTTGCATCCTTTGCATATATATCCCTATATCCCTTAGCAAAAACACCTACAATGTAAACGACGGTTACAGGGGATGCATGTTGCGACGAAAAGTGGTTCTGTCGAGTTTTTCAAGACAATCAAACAATGTGAAGTGGAATGGGAGTGTTTACACTGCCTGCAATCGCCTATGCAGATTACGCACGATCACGTCAGAACTAGTTGGTCGTTAAAACCAGTTTGATTTTTCGCATTCATTTGGGACGTCCACATGCTTGTTGTAGTTTTATCAATAGGTCATAACAATGGAAGTATATTAATTAATTAGTCTTGTATTTGAAAACAAGTGTCTGTGAGATATAAAAGAAGAAAAATACAACGGAGATCTTTCTCGGCAAAAGTGGGATATAATTGCTGGAGAAATGGGCACAGTTAGTAAGTATCATTTTATTATATTTTATATTGTTTTCATAGGTACACAATAATATTTTTCGTTTTGAAACTTATTAATACCTAAATATCGGACTTTCAAGTAAATACGCTTCGTCTATGGGTTCCATCTTTGCTGGTGGCTAGAAGTAAATTCATATCAGAACACACCTGCACTGAAAACACTATGTTCTGACGAACAAACATGAGCTATTCTGACGAATTCATTTTCGTCAAAACACGCACACACTGTAACCATACGGACGATATTCAAACTCTTTTACTCGTAACACCACGTATATACATTTGATTGTACTGATGTGTAAGATATCATCAGTTCACCTTTTCTAAACATTTATGTGACTATTGGAAAATCAATATTAATTCCTGTTATGGACATGTGCAAATAACATCCCCTTAGGCCCAATGAATGGCATAAAAGTGCTGAACAAATGTGAAAAATTCAATTGTAAGTCGATTTCAGTGATCACAATTGCCAACATTTCACTTCTTATTAGATATGAATTTGGAAAACTCTATTTCCTAATCGTGATGTCTATAGCATTTTACTCAATGTAAATATAATAAATATGTTAATCAAGAGTAGTATGTAAATGTATTTTCTAAAACTGGCTTCTGGCTGTGGATTGATGATTGTCGGTCAGCCATCTTGGATTGTGATGTCACGGCGGCCATTTTTGACTCAAAATTCCTCAAAATTCCTCGAAAATGACTCAAAATGACTCAAAATTTCCCGTTTTCGAGGGAAAATTTCCCGTTTTCGAGGAAAAAATTCCCGTTTCGAGGAAAAATTAGGATTTCGAAAAACCACAAATGTCTTTTGCCTTAGAAAGAACACAAATTCCTGATATAGGCTTAAGCATCCTTAACTACAGCCTCCGATAAGCGTCTTTTTGAATTATGACGTCACCGTTGCAATTTTCGTTACGCCCGCCATCTTGAAAATCCGCAATTTTTATGTTAGAAAATCGGGAAAATTTTTAAAAATCATTAAAAAAATTATTTGATCGAATTAAATAAAAATCTTTAAAACCACTGTTGCAGTTATCGTTACGGTCGCCATCTTGGATTATATAAATTTAACATATTTCGTTACACCTACCATCTTGGTTGATTACCATGTCATTCTTACACTTTATGTTACGACCACCATATTGGATCCTATTAATGTTGCAATTATCGTTATGGTCGCCATCTAAAAATTTACACGCCATCTTGAAAATCCGCAATTTTAATGCTAGAAAATCGAGATAAATTTTTAAAATCATTAAAAAAATTAATCAACCTAATTAAATAATAAAAAATCCTTAAAACCACCGTTGCACTTTTTCGTAACGGCCGCCATCTTGAAATCACCCGCTGGAGATCACCATCTTGTTTTCGTCCGCTAGAGTGTGCTGATACCATGTTAGTATAATTATCTGGTCACCATACCTTTGTCCTCAACAGTTGACCTTGACCTTGAACTTTAACCTTGAACTTTGACCTTGACCTTGAACTTTGACCTTGACCTTGAAATTTGACCTTGAACTTTGGACCTTGACCTTGACCTTGACATTTGACCATGACCTTTAAATTTGACCTTGACCTTGAAAATTGACCTTGACCTTGAAACTTGACCTTGACCTTGATCTTTGACTTTGACCTTGATGTCCATCATGGATCCGTAATTTTTTGTTCAGTACATGCTACCAGGAGCTACCGCCTGCTAGTAGTGGTCAATTCCACCATCATGTTTTCGTCTGCCGGAGGACACCATATTGTGTGTACTTGTCTTACCATCATGCTAGTTCTATTATAACATGCTACAGTGCAGTAATCATTTATTATTACTGAAGTGACCAACGTCTTGAAATTTGGCCGCCATCTTGAAATCATGTAATTATTTAGCTACAAATGCGGGAAAAATTCCAATAGTCTCCGAAAAAATCAATTATTAATTTGCAAATTGAATCGATGGATCCCTGTCCACGGTTAGATTCTTGACCAGTGACAGTTGTAACTAATTATTAAATAAATTTTAGATTCTGTTTTCTATTACCTTTCGCGGAGTTTATTAATCATTCACTCTACGAAAAACAACTCATGTCAATGTACCTGACCATCGAATTAATACAGTGCCGATTAGCCTATTATGAAAGTCTAATTTTTCAATAATCTGAATAACATATAAACCGTTCATGTACAAAGCTACACATATAGATCAATTGTCTTCAGTCCATGAAACCGAGTCATGTCATTATCACACGTATAGGCCAGTCATTTCAGGACGACATGACCTTCGTCGTTAGCTAATTATATTCAATTAATCCATCGTGACATTTTTTATACATACTAAAGGACCAAGTGAACTTGAAAAATATTTTAGTAACACCAAGAGATGATAAACTAGTAAATATTCAGTTACTACATTTTGTACTACGCGCAATCAACAAAAAGGAAGCACCAACAACGAAAAGTCAACACCACCAACGAAAAGGCAGCTCCGCCAACGAAAAGACAGCACATTTGGAAGCACCGACAACGAAAAGGCAGCACCGTCAACGAAAATACAGCACATTTGGAAGCACCGACAACGAAAAGACAGCAGCGATAACGAAAATACAGAACATTTGGAGGCACCGACAACTAAAAGGCACCACATTTGGAAGCACCGACAATGAAAAGTCAGCACCGCCAACGAAAAGGCAGCTCATTTGGAAGCACCGCCATCGAAAAGGCAGCACATTTGGAAGCACCGTCAACGAAAAGGTACGGACCGCAAGACCGGGTCATGTCAATATAAGACATATAGACATTGAACTCAGTACACACAGGAAAAGGAATGTACACGCAGGAAAACGGAACGTACACGCAGGAAAACGGAATGTGCACTCAGGAAAACGGAATGTACACGCAGGACAACGGAATATACACACAGAAAAACGGAATTTACACTCGGGAAAACGGAACGTACACGCAGGAAAACGGAACGTACACGCAGGAAAACGGAACATACACGCAGGAAAACGGAATGTACACGCAGGAAAACGGAACGTACACGCAGGAAAACGGAACGTACACGCAGGAAAACGGAACGTACACGCAGGAAAACGAAATGTTCACGCAGGAAAACGGAACGTATACGCAGGAAAACGGAATTTACACACAGGAAAACAGAACGTACACGCAGGAAAATGGAACGTACACGCAGGAAAACGGAACGTACACGCAGGAAAAGGGAACGTACAAACAGGAAACGGAACCTACACGCAGGAAACGGAATGATCGCAGACTCCAATATTCATTGACTCCAATATTCATTGGCTCCAATATTCATTTACTCCAATATTCATTGGCTTCAATATTCATTGGTTCCATCAGTCATTGACACCAACAGTCTTTTGGTTCTAAATATATTTGGCTAGAATTCTTCGAGTCTAAGAGTCTATGAGGCCACATGGCTACGAGTCTAAAATTATCTAGCTGATTACGAGTTATACACGGCTTGCGAGGCTAGAGCTACGAAGCTTCTAGTTCACAAGTTTACGTGACTGCGAGGATACAGGACTACAAGTCTGCATGATTACTTGACTACGAAGCTACTCGTCTACAAGGCTCCAGTTTCCGTATCTGTCTTCGACGGAATTTTCTCTTTTGTTCCAACTGCTTCATCAGCATTATGTTATAAGATTACAAGGCTACTTGCTTACGTAGCTTCAAGTCTACGAGGCTCCATTACATCATGTCTACGTGACTACGAGCCATGAGGTTACGAGACTACGTGACTACGAATCTTCAAGTTGACGAGACTGCGAGGCTACAGAGCTACGAAGCCTCTAGAAAACAAGTTTACATGACTGCGAGGATAGAGGTCATCAAGTCTACATGAGTACTTGACTACGAAGCTACTCGTCTACAAGGCACCAATTGCAGCATCTGTCTTCGTCAGAATTTTCTCTTTTGCTCCAACTGCACCACCAGCATTATGTTATAAGATTACATGGATACTTGCTTACGTAGCTTCAAGTCTACGAGGCTCCAATGCATCATGACTACGCGACTTCAAGCAATGAGGTTACGAGACTACGTGAATACGAATCTTCAAGTTTACGAGACTGCGAGGCTACAGAGCTACGAAGCCTCTTGAAAACGAGTTTACGTGACTGCGAGGATAGAGGTCATCAAGTCTACATGAGTACTTGACTACGAAGCTACTCATCTACAAGGCTCCAATTGCAGCATCTGTCTTCGTCAGAATTTTCTCTTTTGCTCCAACTGCACCACCAGCATTATGTTATAAGATTACATGGCTACTTGCTTACGTAGCTTCAAGTCTACGAGGCTCCAATACATCATGGATACGCGACTTCGAGCAATGAGGTTACGAGATTACGTGACTACGAGGCTACAGAGCTACGAAGCCCATAGAAAACGAGTTTATGTGTCTGAATGGATACAGGAATACAAGTCTGCATGAGTTCTTGACTACGAAGCTACTCGTCTACAAGGCTCCAATTACTACATTTGTCTTCGACGGAATTTTCTCTTTTGCTACATCTGCACCATCAGCATTATGTTATATGATTACAAAGCTACTTGCTTACGTAGCTTCAAGTCTACGAGGCTCCAATGCATCATGACTACGAGAATACGTGCCATGAGGTTACGAGACTATGCGATTACAAGTCTTCAAGGTTACGTGATCGCGAGGCTATAGGGACTACCTAGCTTCCAGAACGCATGGTTACGAGACTGCATGACTAATTGGCGGCGCGGCTACGAAACATCATGTCTCTAACTGACTTCAATAGCACTATTCAGTGGTGAGAGTTAATTTATCTCATGCAAAGGTACTTGCTACAAGAAGTTCCGCTTTTCAACATCAGATGACGTCACGTGTTGCTTGCAGGTAAATAATATTTTTTCTTATATGCGGGATGCTCACTATCGATCGCATAAGAACAATGGCTTCGTTAGTCTCCAAGGAGAAGGAAGTTCGTCCTTCCTGCTAGTGCTTCTCAGATTTCTCACGGTCCACCATCTTGGATTGCGACGTTACGGCGACCATCTTTGATGGGTGTGACCTTGACCTTTGACCGAAACCGCAGGAATGATCGCAAGCACACGGATTAATCATCCAAATATTGATAAGAATAATCAGGAGCACACGGAGAAAACAATCACAATATTGATAAGAATAATCAGAAGCACACGGAAAAAAACGACACATGTTTTCTTTGATATCATATCATTACAGGGAAAAAAATATTTAAAAATAAAAATAAATTTAAAAAAAATTTAAAAAAATAAAAAAAATACATAAACTGATTCTGCTAGCTTGTAAACTTGTCATTGTTGAGCAAAGATAGAGTTTTAGTAGAAGCCAGAATTTTATGTATTTTTTAATATTTTAATTTTTTTTAAATTTATTTTTATTTTTAAATATTTTGTTTCACTGTAATTATATGATATCAAAGAAATCATGTGTCGTTTTTTTCCGTGTGCTTCTGATTATTCTTATCAATATTGTGATGGTTTTCTCCGTGTGCTCCTGATTATTCTTATCAATATTTTGATGATTAATCCGTGTGCTTGGGATCATTCCTGCGGTTTCTGTCAAAGGTCAAGGTCACACCCATCAAAGATGGTCGCCGTAACATCGCAATCCAATATGGCGGACCGTGAGAAATCTGAGAAGCACTAGCAGGAAGGACGAACTTCCTTCTCCTTGGAGACTAACGAAGCCATCCTTCTTATGCGATCGATAGTGAGCATCCCGCATATAAGAAATAAATATTATTTACCTGCAAGCAACACGTGACGTCATCTGATGTTGAAAAGCGGAACTACTTGTAGCAAGTACCTTTGCATGAGATAAATTAACTCTCACCACTGAATAGTGCTATTGAAGTCAGTTAGAGACATGATGTTACGTAGCCGCGCCGCCAATTAGTCATGCAGTCTCGTAACCATGCGTTCTGGAAGCTTGGTAGTCCTATAGCCTCGCGATCACGTAACCTTGAAGACTTGTAATCGCATAGTCTCGTAACCACATGGCACGTAGTCTCGTAGTCATGATGCATTGGAGCCTCGTAGACTTGAAGCTACGTAAGCAAGTAGCCTTGTAATCATATAACATAATGCTGATGGTGCAGATGTAGCAAAAGAGAAAATTCCATCGAAGACAAATGTAGTAATTGGAGCCTTGTAGACGAGTAGCTTCGTAGTCAAGAACTCATGCAGACTTGTATTCCTGTATCCATTCAGACACATAAACTCGTTTTCTATAGGCTTCGTAGCTCTGTAGCCTCGTAGTTACGTAATCTCGTAACCTCATTGCTCGAAGTCGCGTATCCATGATGTATTGGAGCCTCGTAGACTTGAAGCTACGTAAGCAAGTAGCCATGTAATCTTATAACATAATGCTGGTGGTGCAGTTGGAGCAAAAGAGAAAATTCTGACGAAGACAGATGCTGCAATTGGAGCCTTGTAGATGAGTAGCTTCGTAGTCAAGTACTCATGTAGACTTGATGACCTCTATCCTCGCAGTCACATAAACTCGTTTTCAAGAGGCTTCGTAGCTCTGTAGCCTCGCAGTCTCGTAAACTTGAAGATTCGTATTCACGTAGTCTCGTAACCTCATTGCTTGAAGTCGCGTATTCATGATGCATTGGAGCCTCGTAGACTTGAAGCTACGTAAGCAAGTATCCATGTAATCTTATAACATAATGCTGATGAAGCAGTTGGAACAAAAGAGAAAATTCCGTCGAAGACAGATACGGCAACTGGAGCCTTGTAGACGAGTAGCTTCGTAGTCAAGTAATCATGCAGACTTGTAGTCCTGTATCCTCGCAGTCACGTAAACTTGTGAACTAGAAGCTACGTAGCTCTAGTCTCGCAAGCCGTGTACAACTCGTAATCAGGTAGATCATTTTAGACTCGTAGCCATGTGGCCTCATAGTCTCATATACTCGAAGAATTCTAGTCAAATATATTTAGAGCCAAAAGACTTTTGGAACCAAAAGACTGTTTGTGTCAATGACTGATGGAACCAATGAATATTGAAGCCAATGAATATTGGAGTAAATGAATATTGGAGCCAATGAATATTGGAGTCAATGAATATTGGAGCCAATGAATATTGGAGCCAATGAATATTGGAGCCAATGAATATTAGAGCCTGAGATCATTCTGTTTCCTGCGTGTACGTTCCGTTTCCTGTGTGTACGTTCCGTTTTCCTGCATGTTTGTTCCGTTTTCCTGCGTGTACGTTCCATTTTCCTGCGTGTACGTTCTGTATTCCTGTGTGTAAATTCCGTTTTCCTGCGTGTACGTTCCGTTTTCCTGCGTGAACATTTCGTTTTCCTTGGTGTACGTTCCGTTTTCCTGCGTGTACATTCCGTTTTCCTGCGTGTACGTTCCGTTTTCCTGCGTGTACATTCCGTTTTCCTGCGTGTTCGTTCCGTTTTCCTGCGTGTACGTTCCGTTTTCCTGCGTGTACATTCCTTTTTCCTGTGTGTACTGAGTTCATGGTCTATATGTCTGATATTGACATGACCCGGTCTTGCGGTCCGTACCTTTTCGTTGACGGTGCTTCCAAATGTGCTGCCTTTTCGATGGCGGTGCTTCCAAATGAGCTGCCTTTTCGTTGGCGGTGCTGACTTTTCGTTGTCGGTGCTTTCAAATGTGCTGTATTTTTGTTGACGGTGCTGCCTTTTCGTTGTCGGTGCTTCCAAATGTGTTATCTTTTCGTTGGCGGAGCTGCCTTTTTGTTGGTGGTGTTGACTTTTCGTTGTTGGTGCTTCCTTTTTGTTGATTGCGCGTAGTACAAAATGTAGTAACTGAATATTTACTGGTTTATCATCTCTTGGTGTTACTAAAATATTTTTCAAGGTCACTTGGTCCTTTAGTATGTATAAAAAATGTCACGATGGATTAATTGAATATAATTAGCTAACGACGAAGGTCATGTGGTCCTGAAATGACTAGCCTATACGTCTGATATAGACATGACTCGGTCTCATGGACTGAAGACAATTGATCTATATGTG
This sequence comes from Bacillus rossius redtenbacheri, assembly GCF_032445375.1. NCBI lineage: Eukaryota > Metazoa > Arthropoda > Insecta > Phasmatodea > Bacillidae > Bacillus > Bacillus rossius. The sequence goes on from NC_086331.1 coordinate 70,261,262, forward strand.
TAGCTTTGTACATGAACGGTTTATATGTTATTCAGATTATTGAAAAATTAGACTTTCATAATAGGCTAATCGGCACTGTATTAATTCGATGGTCAGGTACATTGACATGAGTTGTTTTTCGTAGAGTGAATGATTAATAAACTCCGCGAAAGGTAATAGAAAACAGAATCTAAAATTTATTTAATAATTAGTTACAACTGTCACTGGTCAAGAATCTAACCGTGGACAGGGATCCATCGATTCAATTTGCAAATTAATAGTTGATTTTTTCGGAGACTATTGGAATTTTTCCCGCATTTCTAGCTAAATAATTACATGATTTCAAGATGGCGGCCAAATTTCAAGACGTTGGTCACTTCAGTAATAATAAATGATTACTGCACTGTAGCATGTTAGAATAGAACTAGAATGATGGTAAGACAAATACACACAATATGGTGTCCTCCGGCAGACGAAAACATAATGGTGGAATTGACCACTACTAGCAGGCGGTAGCTCCTGGTAGCATGTACTGAACAAAATATGACGGATCCATGATGGATATCAAGGTCAAAGTCAAAGATCAAGGTCAAGGTCAAGGTCAATTTTCAAGGTCAAGGTCAATTTTCAAGGTCAAGGTCAAATTTAAAGGTCATGGTCAAATGTCAAGGTCAAGGTCAAGGTCCAAAGTTCAAGGTCAAATTTCAAGGTCAAGGTCAAAGTTCAAGGTCAAAGTTCAAGGTTAAAGTTCAAGGTCTTGTTTAAACTTCAGGTTCAAGGTCAAAGTTCAAGGTCAAGGTCAAAGTTCAATGTCAACTGTTGAGGACAAAGGTATGGTGACCAGATAATTATACTAACATGGTATCAGCACACTCTAGCGGACGAAAACAAGATGGTGATCTCCAGCGGGTGATTTCAAGATGGCGGCCGTTACGAAAAAGTGCAACGGTGGTTTTAAGGATTTTTTATTATTTAATTAGGTTGATAAATTATTTAATGATTTTAAAAATTTATCTCGATTTTCTAGCATTAAAATTGCGGATTTTCAAGATGGCGTCTAAATTTTAAGATGGCGACCATAACGATGATTGCAACATAATTAGGATCTAATATGGTGGTCGTAACATAAAGTGTAAGAATGAAATGGTACTCAACCAAGATGGCGGGTGTAACGAAATATGTAAAATTTATATAATCCAAGATGGCGACCGTAACGATAACTGCAACAGTGGTTTTTAAGTTTTTTATTTAATTCGATGAAATAATTTTTTTAATGATTTTTAAAAATTTTCCCGATTTTCTAGCATAAAAATTGCGGATTTTCAAGATTGCGGGCGTAACGAAAATTGCAACGGTGACGTCATAATCCTAAAAGAGGCTTATCGGAGGCTGTATTTAAGGATGCTTAAGCCTATATCAGGAATTTGTGTTCTTTCTAAGGCAAAAGACATTTGTGGTTTTTCGAAATCCTAATTTTTCCTCGAAACGGGAATTTTTCCCTCGAAAACGGGAAATTTTCTCTCGAAAACGGTAAATTTTGAGTCATTTTGAGTCATTTTTGAGGAATTTTGAGGAATTTTGAGTCAAAAATGGCCGCCGTGACGTCACAATCCAAGATGGCGGACCGACAATCATCAATCCACAGCCAGAAGCCAGTTTTAGAAAATACATTTACATAGGTACTACTATCAAGCGTGAATGTTAATAAAAAATGCTATCAATCAAAACTAGAATTTTGGTGTAACTTCTGAAACCTAATACTTCTTTTTATAAGCAAAATATATTAATAAATGTTGTACATTCAGAGTTATTGCTTTGATTTGCATTTTACCTTGTTTGTACTTAAATTTTAACTCTAACTATAAATGTTTTTAAATAAATATAATTCTAAAAATTAAAATAAATTTTGCTTGGGATGTGTGTTTATAACTGCTTATTAATGCAAGTGCGTAACAGGGCATGTAAGTGCTTCATACTTAAGTTTAGTGGATACATGTAGGGCATAACTTGAGAGATTCCGGAAGAAATGCAAAGATGGCTACCACTCTGTTAAGTGATTTACCAACACACTATTTGGAAACATTCAAACCTATGTATGGTTGCATTATGTATTTTGGGTGTCTTTATTTTTCATTAGGTTCTATAAATTTATTTAACAAGAGGTTTGTTTTCATTGAACTATCTTAAGTGATATAAAGGAATTAATTAACCTAACGTTTACCTAGGTTCTGTTAGGTTATGTCAAACTGAGTTGCTTTAAGCAAAACAATGTTTTAATTTGTTTAAAGTGTTTTTTTTTCTGGTGTTAGGATAAGTCGGGCGTATCTTCGTGTTTTTAATTCTTATTAAAAAGGCAAGATAACGTAATTTCAGGCGGTGTTTAAATTTTTAGTATATGTATATAACGATGATTTCTGTTACATGTCAATACTGCAAGGGAGGTCATGATATGTTAGGATATGTACGTTGTGCATTGGACCACATCAATGACGGAGAGGCTGGGATAAGTTCGTAAGCATTTTCTGGCGTAAGTTAAGTGAAGTTATGTTAGGTTTGTCTACGTAGTGTTGTGATGTATTTAATTAACTACATTTTATTTAGGAACTATTAGGTTATATTGGATTTGTACACAGTATTTTAAACTTTTAAGAGACAAAAGGTAACACATTTGATTAGTTTATGTAAGGTTATGCTAAGTTAGATTCAATTAAGGAGACTCAGAAATGTTCGTTTTGCTATTTTATGTGAGGTTATCACAATTAGGGTAATACTAGGAGATACAATCAGAGTAAATCAATCTATAGATAATGTGAGTAGTATGTAATAGGGGCTCCGGAAACTGGCTTCTGGATGTGGATTGTGATTGTTGGTCCGCCATCTTGGATTGTGACGTCACGTCGGTATCTTGGATGAACGTGACCTTGAACTTGACCTTGACCTTTGATCTTCAAAATTTGCCAAAATTTGCCAAAATTTTCCAAAATTTACCCAAAATTTCAATTTTTTTGAAAAAAAAATTCAACTAAAAAATCTCAAAAAATTTCACAATTCAAAAATTATGATTTCAAAAAACCTCCAAAGTCGTTTTGCCTTAGAAAGAACTCAAAATCCTAAAAACAGCCTCCGATAAGCCATTTCTAGGAATAAGGATTCCATGACCGCAATCTTGGATTGACGTAACAATTGCAAATTCCATTACGTCCGCCATCTTGAAAATCCGTAATTTTTATGTTAGAAGATCGAGAAAAAATTTAAAAATCATTAAAAAATTAATCAATCGAATTAAATCATAAAAATTTTTAAAAACACCATTGCACTTATCATTACGGTCGCCATCTTGGATTATATAAATGTCGCATGTTTCGATACGCCCTGCCATCTTGGTTGAGTACGATGTCATCCTTACACTTTACGTTACGACCGCCATATTGGATCCTATTAATGTTGCAATTATCATTATGGTTGCCATCTTTAAAATCTTTATTTATTATACGATTTTAATGAAAAAAAGTTCAAAATTCACAAAAAAAAAATATTAGAATACTGTATGATTAGATCGATTACCATCCTTGGTTCAAAACCGGTAAGAGCAAAAAATAAAAAAGACAGATCCTTCCTCCACAGAAGCCATCTACAGACTGACCTGCCACCAACAATACCAAGTTATATATAACGTCAGCTGGTATGAAGTTATGTCCACCATCTTGTCTTCGTCTGATGGAGACCACCATCTTGTTTTCGTCTGCTAGAGTGTGCTGATGGCATGTTAGTATAATTTTCTGTTCACCATACCTTTGACCACGACTGTTAGCATTGAACTTTGAACTTGATCTTGAACTTTGACCTTGACCTTGACCTTGACCCTGACCTTGAAATATGACCTTGACATTGAAATATGACTTGACCTTGAAATATGACCTTGACCTTGAAATTTGATTTTTACCTTGAAATTTGACCTTGACCATGAAATTTGACTTTTACTTTGACGACCATCATGGATCCGACATTTTGTGTTCAGTACATGCTACCAGGAGATACCACCTATTAGAGGTCATTGCCACCATCTTGTTTTCGTTTATGGTGCATCGAAAATGTGCTGCCTTTTTAATGGGAATCTTGGTACTCTTGTAAACATAAAAAACATGTTACGATGGATTAATTGAGTATAATTAGCTGTCGATGAAGAAGGTCGTGAGGTTCGGAAGTAACTGGTCTATCCGTCTGACATTGTTTATGAGCCGGCCTCGTGGTCCGAAGACGTTTGGTCTATATGTATGGATGGCTTTGTACGTGAACGGTTTAGAGGTTATTCTATGTATCAAAAACTAGACTTTCATGTTAGGCTTATCAGCAACGTATTTAATTCTTCTAACATTGTCGTATATTGTCTTGAGTTGTTTTTCGTAGAGTGAATGATTGATAAACTCCGCGAAAGGTAATGGAAATTAAAATATGGAATTTATTTAATATTTAGTTACACCTATCACTGGTCAAGAATCGAACCGAGAACAGGAATCCATAGATTCAATATGTAAATTAATAAGTGATTTTTTTCGGTGAATTTTGGAAACTTTCCCACATTTTTAGCTAAATAATTACATGATTTCAAGATGGCACCCAAATTTCAAGATGGCGCGGCACCTCAGTAATAATAAATGATTACTGCACTCTAGCGGGTAAGAATAAAACTAGCATGATGGTAATGATGGTAATGGTGGTAAGAGGAGTACACACACAAGATAGTGTCCACCAGCAGATGTAAACAAGATGGTGGCAATGACCTCTAAGAGGTGGTAGCTCCTGGTAGCATGTACTGAACACAAAATTTCGGATCCATGATGGTCGTCAAGGTAAAAATCAAATTTCAAGGTCAAGGTCAAATTTCAAGGTCAAAGCCAAATATCAAGGTCAAGGTCAAAGTTCAAGATCAAGTTCAAAGTTCAATGCCAACAGTCGTGGTCAAAGGTATGGTGAACAGAAAATTTTACTAACATGCCATCAGCACACTCTAGCAGACGAACACAAGATGATGGTCTCCAGCAGACGAAGACAAGATGGTGGACATAACTTCATACCAGCTGACGATATATATAACTTGGTATTGGTGGTGGCAGGTCAGTCTGTAGATGGCTTCTGTGGAGGAAGGATCTGTCGTTCTTTTTATTTTTTGCTCTTACCGGTTTTGAACCAAGGATGGGAATCGATCTTATCAATCAGTATTCTAATAAGTTAATTTTTTGGTGAATTTTGAACTTTTTTCATTAAAATCGTATAATAAATAAATATTTTAAAGATGGAGACCATAACGATAATTGCAAAATTAATAGGATCCAATATGGCGGTAGTAACGTAAAGTATAAGGATGACATCGTACTCAACCAAGATGTCGGGGCGTATCGAAACATGCAACATTTATATCCAAGATGGCGACAGTAACGATAAGTGCAATGGTGTTTTTATAGATTTTTATTATTTAATTCGATTGAATAATTTTTTAAATGATTTTTAAAATTTTTCCCGATCTTCTAACATAAAAATTACGGATTTTGAAGATGGCAGATGTAACGGAAATTGCAACGGTTACATCATAATCCACGATGGCGGTCATGGAATCCTAATTCCTATAAATGGCTTATCGGAGGCTGTAGACATGGAAGCTTAAGCCTTTTTTAGGATTTTGAGTTTTTTCTAAAGCAAAACGGCTTTTGCGATTTTTCGAAATCAAAATTTTTGAATTGTGGAACTTTTTGAGACTCGTTGGTTGAATTTTCTTTCCAAAAAAATTGAAATTTTGGCGAATTTTGAGGAATTTTGGGTAAATTTTGGAACATTTTGGAAATTTTTTTGCAAATTTTGAAGATCAAAGGTCAAGGTCAAAGGTCAAGTTAAAGTCCACGGTCATCCACGATGGCTGCCGTGACGTAACAATCCATGATGGCAGACCGACAATCACAATCCACAGCCAGAAGCCAGTTTCCGGAGCCCCTATTTCATACTACTAATGTGAGTACACTTTAGTCTTGACTGTATAGGAATTGTTAGTGTTATCAGTCTTCACTTGACAGCTTTATCTTTTTGAGAATATATTTAACTCGCATAGTCTAAACTAGGTGATTTTATAATTAATTTAGTTTTATTATGTAAAGGTGTGGTTTGCTATAGAGTATCCCACTCTTACGATTGCAGATACGATTGCAGAATGTGGATGTACATGGGTGCTTTTCTCTCTTTCTAACACACGCCGAATGCCGTTAGCACTGCCCTTGTTTCTTCGTGCGCTGTTTCCATATATCATACGAATTGTAAAGAGTAGCCTATGTTTAGGAAAAAGCATTTATGCATATTGAATAACATCGAAATACGCATCAGGCGAATTATATTGTGCATAATTAATGGAATTTAAGAGGCCGAAAAAAATTAAAAAAATGAACCTTTCTCATAGGGAACTGTTTTGAAGTATTCCAAAATGTATCACATAAAAAAATAACTTACAGGGGTATTTAATTCCGATTTTTTGTTAATAAATACTTGTTTAAGGACACCACCGAAAAAATCTTAAGACAAAAACGCGTCAAGTTTAAGTTATATGATTTTTTTTTTAAATACTAAAATGCACATCGTCAAAAATGACTCATCAAAAAATTTTCAGCGGGTAAGATTTTGCTATTAAAGCTGGATAGGAATCGAAAGCATGGACTTTGTTTTTAAAAGTAACACGATCTCAATTGCTTTTATAGTTATCATGGCTATAGCCGTGAAGACTTGTCTTATCAGCGCAAGAGCGCGCTGTTATAGAGGCTCGCTCGAAAAATGATTCGTAAGAGGAAACATGGGCATGTGTTTGGAGAAGTGGGGTTCTATCCTGCAAGAAATTTCAAAGATAGGGGGCGTCCATGAAATACGTGAGGTGTATTTCTTTTAATTTGTACCCCTCCCTACCCCTTGTTGAGATTTCGTGAGATGTAGTGGAAACTCCACTCCAAAGGGAGATTTACCCCATAATTTTTCAATAAATAAAATTATTTTCATGTATGTTCATGTATTTTGCTACATATCACCAAATACCTAAGCGTTAATACTGATGGAATAGAATGAGAAAAAAATAATACTATGTTTAAGATGCAGTACAACGAATTTATTTTAATTAATTAAAAGTAAAAATAAATTACGACACCACATAACCTAATTATTCACTCACTTCATGGACATTAATTTAATTATTCTAATGTAATGATAGGATACATGACGTCCATGTTTATTGGTATTATAGGAAGATAGTTATCAGAAGTATCTACATTCTCCCTGTGCATCCACTCCAGCCTATCGTCCACGGCGCACAGCAGATCTTCAGCCCGACGAGTAACTACACACTTTGGTCGAACCCTGACTACCGATACTCGCGGGATTGCATGCAACGCTGACCTGTGTTTTCTCAGCTTTACATGCGAAGCGATTTCTCAGAGTCGGTGTGGATAGTCTGATCATTTACCAAAAGAGATGGGCAGTAATAATCGTACGGAATAATAGCTCGCGTGTTTAGGATATACCGTAAGGCATTAACGAAGCAGGAACGGTGCGAACGACTTCCCATAGTGTTCGCCAGGCCTCGGCACAATCGGTTCTCCGGTCACTTGGATGATCGGATTAGGTGGAGGCATGAAACGTCCGCGAACCACAGTGTGCAGCGCACTCCTCAATGGCCCGCAGCAGTCGCGACTGTCACACTTGACCATCTGCAAATACAAATAAAATTATCAGTATAGATTACAGATTTATTGAGATGCATCTAATAGGAATTTTAGCATGAAGTACATATTTAATACCTGCAGCAAATACTGGCTTTCTCTGAAATGGTCTGCATACCATTGCTCATCGGTGAAGTCAGAAACTGAAGATTCGCTGTCCTCCGGATTTATGTATTCGACAACGACTTTGTGCCCGTCGATTTATATTGATCTTCATACTTCGGCCAGAACACCCTACTTTCTGAAAGTTCTCCCTTTCTAAGGTGGGATTAATAGTTTTATCGCTGTTATCTAAGTGAGATCTTTAAGATCACAATTAGCCATGTCATGTTTCAGCTCAAAGAAGCCATTCACCTTTATAATGAGTTAAAAGCACTTCTCCCTGAAGCAAAGGTAACTAAAAATATGCCATCTAAGGTGTACCCTTTAAAGTGATTTACATATTGTGGGATCACTTTAGGATAGTAGGAATATTCATCTGGCCCACCATCGCAAGAGAGAATAAGAATAGGCTTTGCTTTGCCTTCATTGTCCTTCACAGAATCTTTAAAAGTTTCACTAGACAATAGCCTACTTAAATCATCAGCGTGAGATGTCGCCGTGGACGAAGAGTGTTTGGCACTGCGGATAGCAATGTAAGTCGGCCCACTGTAAGTAACAGCTTCAGGGCGCCCCATGTCATTTGGTTTAATTTCAAAGTTAGCATACACATTTGGAATTAATTTATGTTGAGAATGATTCACGAAGTCATTATTTGGCAGAGAAACCTTATGCTCTACGTGCATGAACCATAGTGCATGTTTATTAGCTGCTGCTAGTCCAATGGGGACACGCACTTTATCATCCTGAGATAAATAGATCACGTTATCTGGACCGAGAATTCAAGTGACTGTCTCTGGACTGTCTCTGGTACCCTTATTGAATACACAAAAATTCAGCTCTGGTTGTGCTTTATGGTGATCGGCTTATGGGAGGCTAAGCTTTACGGGAATGGTTACAACATGCCTGTTCGACTTTGATGTGTTAATTTTAAATTGTCCGTGACGAGAAAATGTTACATAGCTACTTCAACCAGTCGCCCTGAATTAAACCTTGATGTAAATATGTTCCAAGAAACAAATTCGACTTACTTATCATCATCTATGGGTACAAGATCAGTTGGTGCAGAAGTTAAAAGATGTTCTTTAGCATAAGATGACGCAGAGGTCCTAGCCCGGCCAGCATTTACAATAGTTGAAAAACCTTTCCCTTGTATTCGAAATTTTTAAAATTACAGTAATAAATAACAATTTTGGTTTTATAATAATTTAGTAGACATATATTGTGTGCGAAAACAAAATTTTATGCGTTATTTTCGATTTGACATATCCCTGAAAGTAGTACAAGAATGTATTTTTTGCTGCTGGAGTCGGGAGTGTGCAGCATGGAGCGAGTCAATGATGAACCACCCTAATGTCACGGCGGCCATCTTGGATAACCTTGACATTTAACCTTGACCTTTTACCTATATCTTGAACTTTGACCTTGGACTTTGACCTTGACCTTGACCTCGAAATTGATCGAATTTTTACTGATCTTCACCTTTTACCTTTGACCTTGTAAAATTTGACCTTTAACTTGAACTTTGACATCAGTCACCATCTTGGATTCTGCCATCTTGACATCAGTGCTCTATTCCCCGAATGTTGGGCTTTTCGTTATGGTCACACTCTTGAATTCTAATAACATGTCCGCCATATTGGATCTGATGTCACAGCACCTTTTTAAGATTCTGATGACACAGCTGCCATCTTAGAATCGAACTTACTACTCCCTATTGTTGCAATTTTTGTTATATTCGCCATCTTGAAAATCTGTATTTTTTACTCTATAAATACGGGAAAAAATATAATTTAACAAAAAATCAATCAATACAATTTTAATAAACACTTTCCACAATATTCGATTTGAATGTTCCAATCTTTAATGTTGCAATTATAGTTACGACCACCATTTAAAAAATCAATAAATATAATAAAATTTTAACAGTAAAATTAATTGATAAAAAATTAAATTAATCAAATTTAAATAAAAACTTGTCTTACATCATAGAGTTTAGGTCCTCGATTCAAACTCGGCGAGGTAATTTGATTAAAAATGGCGGTGGATCCTTCCTCCACGGAAGCCACCGATAGGCTAACCTCCCACCACTAATGGCTAGGCAGATATTAAACCAGCCATCTTGTTGTCACCTGGTGGAGGTCACCATTTCATTTTCGTCTGCTGGAGGTCACTGTCGCCACATAGTTTAATTTTTACCTGATAGAGCTCAGTAGTATTTACTACCCTGGCTTCTGCCATCGTGTCAGCCATCTTGTCCACCATTATTACAAATTTTTGTTAATTGTAAGCTAGAAATTCGAAGAAAATTCAAAAATGCATAAAAAATTTGTTAAAATAATGATTAATTGAATCAATATCCTTCATTGGTTTACGCCTCATCTGTTGCAATTAAATAATTTGATTAAAATTACCAAAAAATGACAGTTCTAAAAAAACTAACAAAATTACAAATAAAAATGTATAACAGAAATTATACAAGTACAAAAAACAAGAATATTGCAAGCGTTTCTCGATGTCTACAGTCTTCTTGAAAGGCGAAGTGAGTCCTTTGCATGTCTGGACATGTTTTTTCAGGGCATATCCACTTACAGTACATTAACCAGCCACATCCAATCAGTAACCAGTCACATCCAGTAGGTGGCAAGGCACATAAAGTTGGGGATCAGGCATGTCTATTCAGGGGCCAGGCAAGTAATTTGTGACCAGCCACGTCTTGATGCATGTCAGTCGATTCGCCAGGCATGCATGTCCAGTCGGTTGGTTAGGCTAACACGCCCTGTTGGTGGCAAGATACGCCACGTCGGTGGCCAGAAACATCTATGCAGTAACCAGGAATGCATGCCCAGTAGGTGGCCAAAACCACCTACAATTGGTAGCCAGTCGCATCCTGAAGGGGGTCAGAAACATCCAGTCAGTAGCGAAGATGTATTTTTCGTCGATAGGTACTCGGCGAACATTTTAAACTGTTAATGTACAAAATCATGTGCATAAGCCATGCGTCTCTGCACAAAGAGATAATTTTGTTCGATACTCGAAAAACAGTCTAAACAGGTCATGTCCAGTGTTTGGCATATAGACCAGACGTGTCAAAAACCAGGAGGCCAATCATTTCCTGAGTACAGATTTAAAGATGCTCATTCAATAAAAGGAAGCACATTCCTTAAAAAAGAAGCACATTAAAAAAATTAAGTACATATGAAAAAACATTCAAAAAAGGTAGCACATTTGAAAGCACTTTCAAAAAAGTAAATACATTTGAAAGCACATTAAAAAAAGGAAGGACATTTTGAAGCATGTTTAGTAAAAGGAAGGACTTTTGGAAGCACACTTAAAAAGGAAGCACATTTGGAATTCCATTCAGAAACTGAAGCACATATGATATAACATTTAAAAAAGGAATTGGGAGCACGTTTAGAAAAAGGAAGGACATTTGCAAGCACATTTAAAAATTGAAGCACATTTGGAAGCATTTTTAAGAAAAAGAAAGCACATTTCGAAGCACATTAAGAAAAAAAAACACATTTGGAAGGACATTAAATAAGGAAGCACATTTGGAAGCACATTAGCCAAAAAAGAAGTATATTTGGATGCACATTCCAAAAACGATAGCACATTTAACGAAAAGGACTCACATTTCTACGAATATACAACATGGTAGGATACGATTTTATCGGAGGGATACGACATCATAGCAGAGATACGATCTCACCACAGGGCAGCCATCTCCTCATAGGAATACGTTCTAGTCACAGGGATACATCCTCATGAGTGATATCCGATAATATAGGCTTGACTATGTACATTTAACGAAAAAGAAGTATATTTTCACGAACATTCAATTTAGTATAATGCGATCGTCAATTTACTGTAGGCTTCAATGCCTCCAAAAGTCTTTGGCTCCAAACATCATTGGCTTAAAATGTCTTTGGATCAAACAGTCTTTAGCTCCAAATGACACTGTCTCCAAAAATATTTGCCTCCAAAAGTCGTTGACTCCAAAAGTCATTGGCTCCAAAAGTCATTGGCTCCAAATGTCGTTGGTTCCAAGAGTGTGTGGCTCTAACAGTCTTTGGTTCCAAAAGTCATTGGCTCTAACAGTCATTGGGTCCAAAAGTCATTGTCTCTAGCTGTATTTGGCCTAACTACTCCAGTAACTTTTGTGTAAAAGGCAATTTGGCTACGAAGTTACGAGGCTACGAGGCTACAGGACTAAAAGACTACGAAACATTGAGTATACGAGCATACGAGTCTACAAGGCTGCAACTGGCTACAATTGATCCATTCAGCAGTGAGAGTTAATTTATCTCATGCAAATCATTTTTTGCAATTATTATTCCTGATTCTTACAAAAAGTTGGCGCCACATGCTGTGTTGAACAGACAGTCGCGCTTTCATGTGGTACGCTGGATGCTCACTCACGATCGCAAGAGAAGGAGGGCTTCGCTATACATCAAGGAGAAGGGAATTCGTCTCACATGTCAATATTTCTTACCTGTCTCAAGCCATAGTAATCGTCTAAGTAATACATCTCTTCGTTTTATATGTTGTACAAGCATTCGCTCTTTCATGTGGGATGCGGGATGATCACTCACAATCTCAAGAAAAGGAATGCTTCGCTACACATCAAGGAGAAGGAAATTTGTCTCACATGTCAATGTTTCTCAGCTGTCTCCACTCATAGTAATCGTCTAAGTAATGATCCCCTTCGTTTGCCATGATGTACAGACACCCGTTCTTAATGTGGGATGGGGGATGCTCACTCACGATCGCAAGAGAAGATGGGCTTCGCTAGAGATCAAGGAGAAGTTCGTCTTACATGGTAGTGTTTACCAGCTTTTTAAAGGCATAGTTTTCGACTGAGTTATGAATATTTTTGCCTGAATTCCACCTGAAAATTATTTAAGTGCTGGTTTAGTAACAAAAATTCACTAATGTAACTCAGAATAAAATTGTATGCCTAATTAAGCAAAAAATATATATACAGAGATTTATATCTCAGAAATAACCACACACACTCGTTGAACATAAGAAGAAGTCTCGCCATGAATAACCAGGAACACATAGAGAAAACCAACAAAAGCATCGCCATGAATGACCAAAAAACTTTCGATGTACCAATAAAATATTATAAGGAATAAGCAGGAGCACATGGATCAAACCAACAACATTTTAAAATGAATAATCAGGAGCACACAGATAAAACTTACGCTCTATTTCTTAAATCAAGATCAGTAAATCACAAAAAAGAAAAAAATTAAGAAAAATAAAAAATAAAAAAACTTAGTTGTGAACTTCTATGATTCCAAATGTGCTTCATTTTTTTTTTTTTTTTTAATGCGCTTCCGAATGTACTTCCTGTTTCTAATGTGCTTCCAAATGTGCTTCAATTTTTAACGCGCTTCCTTTTTGAAAAAATAAGCTTCCTTTTTTAATGTGCATAGATAAATATGTACTTAAATCATAATTGGCTTCATGGTTCAGAGACGTCTGGTCTATACGCCAGACATTGAAAATGAACTGTTTAAAATGTTGGTGGAGTATTGAAAATATTATCTGCTGGTGCAGATACGCTTGGTTTTTGCACATGATTTTGTACATGAACTTTTTAAAATGTTCGCCGAGTATTAACGAAAAAAACCTCTCCTATACTGACTTGATATTTCTGACCCCCTACAGGAAGCGACTGGCTACCAACTGGAGGTGGTATGACCACCTACTGGACATGCAATCCTGGTTACTGCATAGACATGTCTGGCCACCGACGTGGCGTGCCTTGCCACCGACTGGCGTGTTAGCCTGACCAACGGACTGGACATACCTGCCTGGCCAACCGACTGACGTGCATAGCTTACATCAAGATGTTGATGGTCACCAATTACGTGCCTGGCCACTGAATAGACATGCCTTACCACCAACTTTATATGTCATGACACCTACTGGACGTATTGGACGTTCTTAGCCATTCATTGATGTGACTGGCGACTGATTGGACGTGGCTATATAATCGACTGTCATATGGATATCCCTGAAAACACAATATGTCAACGCATACAAAGGACTCGCTTCGCCTTCTAAGTGGACGCCGAGAAGCGCTTGTAATTTACTTTATTTTGTAATTGCAGAATTTTTGTAATTACTTGATTATTTGTAATTTTGTTGTTTTTCTCGAACAATTAATTTTTTGGTAATTTAATTAATTTACCTTTTGTTTGCATCAAGCAATGTGTGAACAAAGTACAGATTTCGATCAAATCAATCAAAATTTCACAAGTGATTATTTAAATGGTTTTTTGGAACTTTTTTCCGAATTTATAGCTTAAAATGTACCTACAGAATTTCAAAATGACGACCAAATGGTTTACAATATGGCGGACACCACGGCAATAAAATGCTGTTGCTCTCTATCGGGCTAAATTAAACTAATATGGTTACAACACACTTCAGTAGACGAAAATGAGGTGGTGACCTCCACCAGACGACAACAAGATTGTTGACCTAAGATGGCTGCCATGACGTCATGCTGGCTTACATTATATCTGCCTTGGCATTACTGGTGGAAGGTCAGTCTGCCGGTGGCTTCCATGGAGGAAGGATCTGTCACCCTTTTTTAATGGAATGACCTCGCCCAAGTTCGAACCGAGGACTCCGAATTCCATGACATAAGTGCGTTTTAAATTATAATTGAATTAAATTTTTTTATAAATGTTAAAAATTTTCCAGTCAAAATAGGATAATATTTTGGATTTTCAAGATTGCAGCAGTAACGAAATTTGCAACATCAGGGAGAGGGGTGTTGGATTCCAAGATGGCAGCTGTGTCATCAGAATCTATAAAAGTGGTTGGGACATCAGATATAAGATGGCGGACATGTTATTAGAATTCAATATGGTGACCGTAACGAAAATTGCAAATTTCGGGGATTTGGACGCTTCATGTTAAGATGGCGAAATCCAAGATGGCGACTGATGTCAAAGATCAAGGTCAAAGATCGAGGTCAAGGTAAAAGTTCAATGTCCAGGATAAGGTCAAGGCCAAAGACAAAGTCAAGGCCAATGTTCAAGGTCAAAGTTCAAAGTCAAGGTCAAAGTTAAAGGTTAAGGTCAATGTTAAATGTCAGGGTCAAAGGTCATAGGTCAAGGTCATAATTTATCCAAGTTGGCCATGGCGTCAGGGTGGTCGGTCATTGATCCGCTACAAGCTGCACACTCGGTCTCCAGCAACAGGGAAGACATTCCTATACTTCTCCTGAAAAGTTTACTGTTCCACTGATATTTAATGTCATTGAACCTTTTATACGTACCTTGCTGATAAAAGACAACACTGTTTGTAGCTTCCTCTGAACCGTGTCATTCTGCAGCTTATAAAATTCTTGATTTATATGACATCTCAAAACATTTTTATTGTGAAGTTGAGCTTTGTGCCTCCTTCCACAATTGATTAATTTGTTGCTGGCACGTTTGATTCGTCTTGTCGGCATGCCGCTTAACGTATGTATTGTAACAGTTTTGATATAATTCATGTTGAACACATCGGTTCATGCATTACGGATATCACGACTGTCTCACTGACTGACACGCATAGCGTTTTGTATTGTTCGTTGAACGAGTTTAAACGGCGCAGCGGGGAATTCCCCGAACTGAATATCTACTTGTGCGCCACGTGACTCATTTCGGAGAATCCCAGGCATAGCATATATTTACTAGTACTGTCTATAGCCGAGATTGCTTTTGTAACACAAAATCAATATCTTCCAAGCTCACACTCTTAGTTTTTCTTTTCTTTTAGAAACTCTGTTTTTTTATTTATTCTCGAAATAATAAAAACTTTAGTAGCCATGAAATTTTTTTAGGGCAAAATAGAATACCCAAAAAAATTAAAATCATAAATTTAATGATTTTTTATTATCTGTAATAATAAAGTATACATTTTGAATTGAAATGTTAATGTGAAAATTTCCCTTTAAATGAGATATGATTGAGATTTTGAGCTCACGTAATAAATGGATGCCCCCTAAAGGATGCTATTTCCTTCGACAGGCATTTCTGAAAACCATCCTGTCAGTTAATGTAATGTCTAACTACCAAGTGGCGGGTTGTGTCCGGTGACTCGTTATATTTACACTTTTGTCGCGTTATTTATTCACATTTGTGATTTTATTTTCTGCCTTTATGTACACTACATACATGTAAATTATGGATGGTGGAAAACTGAAAAGAAAATACATTGTTAGGCTAAGAGGGAGGAACGTAAGATTGTTTTGAAAGTTTTGAATTTTCTTTTAAAAAAAATCATGTGTTCGAAGAATGCTTAATTTTGGTAGCCTAGTTACGGTGTATTTGGTTAGACCATGACATATTAACATGATTTTAGAAAGGTTTTATTAATTTTTTACACTGCACAAATCAGCAGATAAGATTAAGGCAATGGCATCTCTTAAGATAATGGTTTGCTCCAATCTACTTAGGTGAAAACTTAAAGCTCATAAACCTATGGATTTCGCCACATGAACATGAAGTATTAGTGATCCTGACTCATGGATTGCTGCAAGTAACATCATATAAGCTTTGGCTAAATTTTTCTAGGCTGTAGAAGGAATTGGCTTTTTTAATGAATAAACAGTCTGGTTATGTTAGATAATATTACACTTATTTCATCTATGATTTAGATCATGTTTATTGGACTAATATATTACGATGCATTCGTTTAGATTTTACTGCGATATGAAAAATCATATAAAATAATATGCTAGGTTTAGACTAGACTTGGGTATTGGGTTATATAACATGAGGTTTTTGTATGGTAAAATATATATGATAAAAAGATCTTGATAAGTAAACTTACATAAAGTAGGTTGTGGTAGTTTACATTTGATGTCATTTCAGTGCTACAGTATTATAAGTGTATAAAGCCTAAATTTAAAAAAATACTCTTGGTTGCTTTAGGTAACATAACATTAGGTTAGGTAGTGCTGAGTTAGGTTTTGGTTGGATCTGATTTGACTATCTTAAGCAAGGTAACATTGGGTAACATTGGATTACGAGTTATTTTGAGCTTTGTCCGTTTAGGCTGTGTTATACTGTTTTAGAATGTGTTTTGTAGGCGTATTCAGTTCTATCCCAATCAGTAAGAATGCGTATGTGAACATGATTGCTAAAGGCAGCGAAGAATAAAATTGAACCTGCAAATCGGGTACACAAAAGGAAATAGTGCCAAAAATCTCACAGGCTAATTTGTGATGACAATATAATAATGCACAATACTTACACGTTATAAAATTTTACTAAATTTTTTATTTTGAACAATTTCTGTAACTTACATTTTCATGGTTTACTCAGCACTCCGTGTTGTTTACAGGCGGCACTTACTGTTTTCGCCTGACTAATCCTAAATGCATATTATCGCTGCAGATGCAGGGACCTCATATGTATATTTTTGAGGATGTTATAATTTTTATCATATAAAATCAACGTAAAATCCCGAATGAGATGTAGTAAACACATGTTATAATAACTAAATTTTGTAGGAATACAAACTAAAAAAATGCTGGGAAATAATATTTTTAATATGCAATTATTTTTACATGCGGGCAAGACCTACCGATTTTGAAACACGAAGCTTTGCATCTGCCACAAAGCTATTACTATCTGTATTAAGGCCAAAACAAATCTTGGGCTTAATTACATAATAACTTTGATAAAATGAAAACGTTTAAGTGGTTTATGTTTTTATTTCCGCGCGTTTGCACAGAAACTAGAAAAGTTCGTACTTTTGGGTAAAGTTACCTAGTTAAAAAATATTCGAGATGATTTGTTAAAATATTGTTTTCATTTTTTAATCTTAGTACCAGTATCATGTATAAACACAAATATTTGAATATGGTGACTTAAAATTTAAAAACATAAATTAAAAAATAATAATTTACACAAAAGTCACGTGCTTGAACGCCTTACACGGGTATACGAGGACGGTACTAGTCTACGGGAATCATTTAAATTTTGCTGTAAAAACGTAGGTTGTTTCAATAAGTATGTGAAAAACAATTGGCCTATTTCTATCTGAGTATTTTATTAAAAAAAATAAATTAACAATTTCTAAGAAATTTTTTTACAGACAGAAAAACAATGTTTGACAGGTATAGTTATACTTAATATGAGCGTAGACATACTTCTCACAAGACCACTGCCCAGCCGGGAAGCACTGATGACAATATCCTAAGAGCACAACTATAAATTTAGGACAATAAATCTGTCCCCCCATAAAAATTATTACTGAAAAACCTTTAAAACCATTATAATTTTGACATCAACGTGTATTCCGAATCATAGCATAGTATTTCGCACTGCATTGTATTCATACGATTACATTACGCCCTTCGAATCTAATAGTATTTATTTCTCCTCTTTTACAGATTACATCACACCTGATAACCCACATGTGTGACAAGCTGGGGTGAGTGGCATACCTGTTTCTTGACATGGACTTACTGACTTAACAGTACAGAAAACTATAGGAAGCATGTCCACTTTTTAATAAAAAAAAACAGTCGTCTCTCGAACAACGAACTTCCATGACAGAGAATTATCATAGATTAACAAAACATATCAACGTATGATTTCTAGGTTCATATAAAGAAGTTGCCACACAATAATACACATAATTAGCTTTCTTTGAAAACACATCTTTCCTTCAAGACGGTTTCCTATGATGCTGAACATATCCAAACTTTTTATAGACAACTAACAATCAACAATAACATTATTCCATGTATTATAAAGTTAACGTTTTCGATTCAGTAAACTTAAACTTTGATTGCTTAAAATAGCAACTCTTACACAACTTTACATTATGAAATATTATGGTAGCCTAACCTATCTTGATACAGCCTTACTTAAACTTATATTTTATTGATTTTTTTAAACACATGGTGTCCTCTAACCCACCCTTAACTGAGATAATTTTACATAATCGAGAAAAACTAACATTATTTCTATTCACTTATATGAGCCTGACTAAACACAAGCTCGTGTAAACTAAGTAAATGTAACCTAAGGTATCATGACTAATTATAACACATAATACACAGTTTAATATAACTGTAGCATTTATGTATTAACTTGATGTACTCAAACACAACACTACCTAGCCAAAACTAACGTAACCTCAGGCCCACTCAGAATCCTGTGTTAAAGTATAACGAGTAATTTGTTATTTAAAAAGTATATATGCCGATCCAAAGACATTACAAAGGGGAACATTTTTATGTTGCCCAATCACGGACAAGCGCGTGAAAGAAGATATGGGATACGCATTTGATGTGCGTGCAGCGGCCTCAGTCCCCAGTCGACCTGAATTGCCGTGCCATGCCTGGTCAAGTTGTGCAAGTAAGAAGCGATACCCGTGGCAATGGAGTGTGGGCTTTGTTGCCTATTTTGCGCACTTGCTCGTGACTGGCCGTATTCAGGTCATTCTCTCTCGAATTTGGTGCGCTGTGCACCTGCGCTCATTGGCCATTCCCTGAGTTCGGTGTATCGTATAGCGACTCGAACGAAGGAATGGAAAATTCCTAACATCCGGTAGATTCCTATTATTTGATTCGCATAGATAGCGCATAAAACACAAACATGTTTGTCAGCTTGACAAATGCAAGTTACCATCATTTATCATTAAATGAAATGCAACATATGCATCGGGCCACTGTAATTAAGATTTTCTTACTTTCCATGTCTAAGTTTTTGCATTAAAATGTTAACTGATTCCAGCCATTATAGTTTTACTTCTTCTCAGATGATTTGAAATTTACGGCGGAGTTTTTATTCAAAACTTACGTGAATCTTATAATGTGTTTGTTGAAAAATCGTTGGTTACTTGTTACTGGTAAACTCTGTGGTTTTCCTGAAGGGAGGGTAAAGTAAGATCTTTAAACAGGGTTCCTTAAAATGTTCTTTTAAGCTTAAACCAATCGTAGTCGGTTAATGCTTTGACTTTTATGTTTTTGCACCAAGCATACCTACAATCACTGTACATATACTTTATTTCAAAAATAATAATTTATACATTTGAAAACATATTCAGGTTCTGAACACTTTGGGTCTGCAGCATTTGTGATTACCAAAAGTGCACGTGCTCATTAGGTTAGAAAGTTACTATATAATTTGATTAAAAAATCCTGTATGAATTTACGTAGGAGTCTGTGCCACTCAGAGACCTCTATAACCTTAGAGGTTATTTGTTTTAGTTCACCACCGTACTCAAACACGTGGAGAAAACCTTAATCTCAATGCAAAATGAACGTATCTCTAATTTAATATATTCATAACTTTTTGATGTGTAACAGTACTGATAATAAGTAAAGGTGTCTTTAGTTCGACTACACTTTGAATATTCTAGGCAAGACTAAGGATACTGGGATATTGCTAATACTTATCTAATTGAAGCTTTGGAGATTTTACACATTTTCAATTACAGCAATATTAGCTATGACGGGGAAAATGGTATGCCCAGGAACAAAAACATTTTGAGATAAAGACTATGAAGTAGTGGAATATTTGCTGCATTGTTGAAGAGTCATCCGTGAGTGTACTTTAATTATTATCGTTTACGTTCTGAAACACAAATCAACGCTTCATATGAGTAAGGTGTGGATAACATTTTGCAACATAATTTATACAAAAATAAACGATTTATATGTCCAAAACGGCTACTTTAAAAAAGAAACGATTAACATGTCCATAAAGACTGTCCTCTTAACTTGTAAGTGATGAAGGCCTTCATTATGTATTTGCCCGTTGTCATTTATTATGCCATTGTACCGACCTCTACTGTGTACCAACGTGTGTGTATGTCTTATTCATTTTAGTTTGTATTGGTGCAAACATTGGGCTATTAAAATACACTGCGTTATTAAGTAACGTGCAAACTGCAAATGGTTTTCATAGGAGATTATTATTTCATTTGGCAGACACAGATTTGTACAACGGATTTGAAGCTTTAGATATATCTAGTTTCAATATATTAATAATTTATATTAAGCGGCCATATATAAATTTCAGACTCAGTTTTGTTTATATTTATTTTATCTTATGAGATTATTACCATTTCTTCTTAAAGAATCTGCACTTAAATGGGTGCTTCATACCGTCACACATAGGCTTAAAGGGGGAGATAGAATCCCAAAGAAGCCATGTTAATTTCAAAGTTTTTATTCCAAAAGAATTTTTTTTTATCTTTTTGTATTGAAAGATTCCTCTTTTGGGTCACAAATTACGATGTTCACGATGAACACAATATAGTTCATAACAGTTATTGTTGTTCCCAAAATTGAGTTCAACAATAACCGTCAATTACTCCACAGGGTTAACCATTTTTATACAGACATTATTTACTTCAGGAACTTCAGGCATTTAATTAAATTATATACAATGCTTATCAAATCAAATTATGAATTTTAGTCTTGTCGGGGTACAGGTATCTTACGCGCGACCCTCTTCACATGAGTGTGACGCAATAGCGATCACATGAGCATGACGCAGTAGCGATCACAGCCACCGAGGACACGTCGCTATTTGCAGTAGACATTTAGCAGTAGACAAAGACGAAGAGGATAAAAGAACTCACAGCACCCCTCATTATTACGCTACTGGACAAATATGATTTTCTGCTTTGTTTTAGCTGACGGAAAGAACGTACAAGCTCACGCCAGCCTAAAGGCGTGTATTCACAGTGCGAGGCTGCTCGCTGCGAATGCCTCGCGCCATCTGCCTCAGGGTGAGGCATACGCTCTTCAGCTAGTTTGTAACCACGAACGCTCACTGCGAGCACGCGAACCACCCGCATTCGTAGTGAAGGCAGTATGCAACATGTCTCTTGGTTCTAGAAATGTGCAAGTTGCTGCCGCTGCTTATATTGTGATGGCGACGATTATTGGAAAAAAACAACGGAAAAAGCGACGTAAGCGTTGGTGGGTCAAAAAGTTGTATCAAACTCGGTTAGAATATGGGAACAGACTCCTAGAAGACGTGAGATTTGAAGAAGACGTGCCAAATTTCTTGCGAATGTCCAAGCAAGATTTTGACCATTTACTTACATTGATAGAGCCTGCCGTGAAAAAACGTGACACGTACATGCGACGTGCTATTACCACCAAGGAAAGATTAGCTCTTACTCTGAGATTCTTAGCTACTGGAGATTCATTTACAAGTTTGCAATACCTCTTTCGTATATCCAAACAACCAATATCTGTGATTGTTCCAGAAGTATGTGATGCACTGATTGAAGCCCTAAGGGACTACATAAAGGTAAGAAAACAATTTAGGTACTTCAAAAGATCAATATATTGTAATGTTTAACAATGTAGCTTGCATATTACAACATTTCATGTTATTATCTTTCGTCAGTCAGGTAGTGTAGTAAAGTGTCTTCTTGTTGAGGAGGCCTTGATTCAATTTCAAGTACAGCATCGGAAGGTGGAGGCGTAGGAGTTGGATGGTAGGTACTTCCAGACGAACGCTGTGTGGGCGTACTGAAAGAACTGTAGTACCCATAAGTATTAAGGACGTTGTGATTGGGGGTAAATTCTCCAATATCTGCTCTGAACAACACATCTGATATTGCCCTCTTCACATGAGGTAAAGTGTTGGAGTCATATTTCCTCAGTTCACTTGCTACATGCATTCCAAAGGTTTCATAGTGGTCAGTAGGAGTAGCCGATGTCTTTTTCAAAATGGAGTATGCATCAAGTAGCATTTCATTTTGTGCGTTGTCAGCATCATTACGACGTTTTCTTTTCCTAGCTTGGGAAATGTTAGAAGTAGGCGCCGTCGCTGTACTCGTAGACGCCGCCGTTGCAGTTACAGACGCCATTGTTGTATTTGTAGACGCCGGTGGTTCATCTTCGACCGTTGCGGGTTCATCGACAATAGATTCATCATTGTATGATTCTTCTCGATTTTCCTCAGGACCCCTTTGCGTATTAGCCTGTAACCAAAAAAAAAATTGTAAATACAATGTTGGATAGGGTGCGGCAGAATGAACTCCCCGATTAGCAAAGCTAATAAGGAATAGTCTAATTAAAATAAAGTATAATTTTTTAAACTCAAGAGCACATAATATAATGCTTTTACATGTTTTGGTTCTATTCAAGTCATTATACTATTACATCTATGATTCTGCAATAATTTGCTTCCAAAACGTCTTTCTTCCCTGCTATTGTTAATGGTGAAAGCTGTGTACTGTTCCAAAGGGTCTCTTCTCCATATGGCCAAAACAAACATGGCTGTTGAAGAAATGTAGCTTTTTACATAAACAAAACGTCCTCTTTGTCATTACGGCTTCCATGTTGAATTGTTATGCTTTACGTATTAAGTGATTCAACGTGACCTTTGTCCTCTGTTTACAATGCCAAAATGTCTCTTATCCTCATTATATACTTTTACAAAACGTCTCTCGTCCTATTTACTTGTACAAAATGTCCTATGTCCAACCTATTTTTTCCTTTTACACTCACAGTTTTGAGCGTAATACATTATCACTGTAAATATAAACAGTATTACAACCTATGTCAATGTTGTTCATGATTTAAATGTTACCAGGATCTAAATTATTTTCTAATACGTTTTGTGTGATTATCCACAAGTTTTGCGACATGGACAAGGGACATATTGGAATTGGTCTACTCAAATACTACCCACTAGCAGGTATCCCTGTTCTTTTAAATTGATAATGTATTTTTTTTTTTTAGGTACCCTCTTCTAATGAAGAATGGTTAGCTGTAGCAAAGGAATTCGAAGAAAGGTGGAACTTCCCTCATGTTATAGGTGCAATGGATGGGAAATATGTCCAGCTTCAAGCACCATGGAACAGTGGAACTGAGTATTACAATTACAAGGGTTTCTTTAGTATTGTGCTCTTTGCATTAGTTGATGCCAACTACAATTTTTTGTATGTTGATGTTGGCTGCCCTGGTAGATTTTCAGATGGAGGCGTTTTCAAACATACCCAATTGTACAAAAAGTTAGAAAACAAGGAACTGAACATACCGAAACCAAAAGCAGTGCAAATTCCTTATAGTATTAACGTTCCTTATTTCTTATTAGGTGATCAAGCATTTGAGTTAAATGAATATACTATGACACCATTTAAAGGTACTCCACCAGTTGGTTCTATTGAAAGAATTTTTAACTACCGCCTATCCAGAGGACGTAGGGTCGTAGAGAATGCTTTTGGAGTAGCTAGTTCTGCATTTCGGGTTTTGAGAAAACCAATACTACTACAACCCGAGAAGGCTAAGAAAGTAGTTTTAGTAGTTGTATATTTACACAATTTTTTGCGAAAACGATCTATCACAAATCCTATCTACACACCGCCTGGTTTCTTAGACAGAGAAGAAAATGGTCAACTTATTCCAGGTACATGGAGAAACAACAATGAATACGGTGGCTTGATCCCAATTGGACAGACACCTCGAAGAGCAAATCTAACATCCAAAAAAATCCGAACCCATCTGGCTGAGCACTTTGCCACTAATGGCTCAATTCCATGGCAAAATGACTATTAATGTTTCCCGGGAACATGGAAGACCAACAAGGAATCCGGTGGCTTGAAAAAATATGAACCATCTGTCTGAGGACTTTGCCACTAATGGCTCAATTCTATAGCAAAATAACTACCTATTAATGTGTGTTGTTACATCCTTATTTTGTAAGCTTCAACTACAGAAATGTTTTGTAAATGTACTTACATTCTCCATTGTATCGAATGTGTCATTTGGCGTGTCCTTATCAGAAAGAAAGTCAAACAATGTATATCCAAACCATTGTGACTTGTAAACATCTCCTTGGCCTGTAACATTAAAACCTCAATTACGTTCTTGCCAATTTAACTTCCAAAATACATTGTATTATACAGTACACTAAATGATAACAAAACATCTGATCCTGTCATTTGAGTTTTTAACCAATTCAACTCACTCACTTACAAAATTTTAGAGAATTTGTTGAAAAACGTTTCTTAGGCATAAGTTTAAATCTAATTTCAGGTGATCAATGCTTATTATTTTAATCGATTACATAATACTGCTGGTAATTCACATAAAGTCTAACGAGCTCTTTTGATTAATGTTTTAAAAAGTTAATGGGCTACCACCACTCCCTTCCTACCCTAACCAAATAATTATATTTGGTTTTTCTTTTTACGAAAATAATGAGTTATGTTGAATGTCATAGAAAATGCAGGACTTAATAAATAAGCGCACTCACGGTATTGGGAACAATGTCAAGACCAATTAATAAATAAATATAAAAATGAATTTTGTAACTATTCTGGATAAAATAAAGTTTTCATTCAGTTCTGTTCCTTCATTTTACTTGTGTATCTAATATACATTTTTCTGTCATTCAAAATTTTAAAAAAGATAGTGTGATTGATATCTACGGCAAGTTGAAAGCAAATGAGGGGAAAAAAAATATTCTAATAGGTTGACCTTTAACACATGTTTTTCTACACTTGTACACCAGCGTAAGATTAAGCGCAAAAGTGAGGATTTGGTGGCACGAAGTAATGCTTCATAATAAATTTATACTAATATAGGAACAATCTTATGTTAAAAAGAACCAAAATAAGCCAAAATAAGCATTTTAATTTGTGTATGTATAAAACACAAACAGAATCGTGCAAAATGAACTATGCCAATTATCGAAAACGTATGCGACAAAAATCTTATTCTTCAGTCTGCAAAGAGAATATAGAGAGACAGCGAGTTGGTCTTCTGCGCAACGCTACACGATATACGTCACCGTGTAGGTCAAATATTGGTTATTCCTTATTTTGGTAATGACAGTAGTAAAATCCGAGCCAATGTACGATAGATTAAAATCTTTCCTAAGTAGGCATGACTTTTGTTTTGTTCTGTTTCTATAGCTTTATTTTTGGTAATGAAATACAAAATTATAATAATATTTTGAGTTTAAAAATCTAATATATAAGTCATACATGTGTCGTATTTTTAATGTGTATCTTGAATGCTGATTGGACAAGCAAACGTATCACGTGTTTTTAGGCACCGTAGATGCTGGCCACAAAAATAATTTACTGCACAGCTCAACGCACGAACTACCTCTATTTTCACTCTATGATTCTGTCCATACTGGTTTTCGAAACTGTGCTGACATCGTTGATTCTTCGGTGTTTTTCAGTTTGATTTCAACCGGTGTTGGATTTGTCATATTTATTTAGCATAATTATACCTATTACTTCTGCAGGTTTCTGTGTGGAATGTTTACGCGTACTTGTAGCCAACGGTCAGTATTGCCAGTTTCCTTGCTTTTTTCATATAAATTATGTGATGTATTAAACTTAGCCCTGAAACGTATCCTTGGTTCGCAAACGCTTTACTTTAAACTTTTTCTAGCTTGTCTCTAAATGTCGAATTCATTTCTGAACGTGTATAAGGATTTTTTTGTGCGTGTATCACATGAACTCGATAAATTGGTAGTTACATATAGGTGTTCACTTACTTCGTCAAATTCTCATCTTACTTGTATACAATTAAAATATCAACCCATTACATTGGCCAGTCATGACCAAAATTTATACTTTTAATAAGGCGCTTAAAGTGATTATATATATACTGCTTGCTACCAAATAAAAATCCCGTGAAACAGACGATGTAGAGGTTCACTTATTCACAGTAAATTACAGTGCCATTCAATGGTTGACTTCAAACCTTTTTTTTTCTTTCGTTACAGCGCGAGTACACTCTTATCTCTACAGTTTTTAACTCGTTTCCTAACTCCAGTACAAAAGCAAATAGATAACAAAATTCATTTCAAGTGTGAAAACATAAATTATAACGTGAATTCTGTACAAAAATTCATAACGTGTTACTTGAAACATATTAAAATACACCATTCATTATCTGACATCAGTGAGACCATATTTTTGGTACATGTGAACTCATGCGTTTCTCCAAATAACGCATTTAATTAAAAAGCACAGAACGTGTTAAATTAATATTACTACTAAACTGGTCTAAATAAGTCATAGTTAAGATTCTAATATCGTATTTTAATACTTTAAATTAGTTAATTTTGATTCCTGTAGTGACATGTAGAGAACAATGACACAGACAATGACAATGACATACCTGTATTCCAATTCTGCTTTTTACAGCAAAAAACGAAAGGTATCAAGATTGAAGTGTTTCTGGAAAAAAGTGTAAAACATGTAATTGGCTAAATTGTAATATGATTTTCGATTGGGAAATATATATATAAAAAAACATAAAATGCTGCATTTATTACTCCAATTAATATTCAAAAATTTCCATATTCACTTTGTTTAAAATATTTATTGGCTGTTTTCTAATGGTAAAAATCTGAGGACTGACATTTGTATTAAGTCTTTTTAACTTGCATTAAATTTCATAGGAATTAATGCCTTCTTAAAAACGCGAAAACCATAATTGCTCACATTCAAGAAACAATGTCAGTCGGCCTTGTGGATTATATCAGTAGTAAGAGAAGGTGCTTTGAGTACAACACTGTGGGAGCGTTTAGCAGAAATATTTAAAACTGTAAATTTAAAAAAAATAAATACATATTGTGGGTAAAATGTACTATTTAACATATAATTGTCTAAAGAAGCTTAAGTAATTGATGGAAAATTAAAGCAAATGTGGTAGACAGCGTGAATTAAATAACAATTCGTTAACTTATATAATTTACTGGAGAGTGACAATTTTGAAAGACTTATGGGCTATATAGGCGAATGGTGAAACTAGGATAAGACAGTGAACACTGAACTGTGACGGCAAATGAAATAAATGTCCTATAGTTATTTTTATCATGCATAAAATAATGTTTTCATTCAGTTCTGTACCTCCATTTTACTTGTGTGTCTACAATAAATTGTACATTCATTCAAAATAAATATCATCGTGTGAATGTCAAAAATAATTATTTACATTATGAAAGGTTTCTTCTTGCATTCTGTCTAACATAAACATGTACTAACATTAGAAATAGATTAAAACAATACATTAAAACCCTTACGCGTTTGGTAACTGTTGGGTTTTAAACTTGGTCTTTTTTTAATCTATACTAAGAGGAGTTTGTTTGCTTGTTTGTTTGAACGCGCTAATCTCAGGAACCACTGGTCCGATTTGAAAAATTATTTCAATGTTGGATAGTACATTTATCGAGGAAGGCTATATGCTATATTATATTATCAATAACATTAGGGATCCTTACTAAAAGTCCAATTTAGAATCAAATGCGTTGGAGGGGGTTAGATACAACATGCAGTACACGTACGAAGTGTGTGTTGACAATGCCGCAGGCGCTAGAAGTTTATTTCCTATTGCCTATTAACATTGTTGCCACGCAATAGATGCCTTATCATTCTTAATTTTCCCATGCACGTAAAAAACACCCGTGTGATATTAACAACAAATCAATCAGTACCCTCATAAGAGTTCAATTAGTATTTAAATACTTTTTATCACTTTAAATCGCAAACCTAAACTATTGTTTTTTTTTTCCTCTCTCTGTGTTTAATTTGTTTTTTATTGCCCTTTTTTTTAAGTATATATATTTTACAGACTTGAAACTTCACAGTAATGTTCCTTATGTTACGCAGGATGGCATTTTCCCATGGGTGGTTAAAACCAGGCAACCGTGGGTACTTTATCTGCATGAGAACAGGATTTTGCATTGTTCATGCCTTCTGCGTCTCCATGGCAAAGGGCATCGCGCGGCAGTGGCGTACCCACAAGGAGGGGCATGTATAATGAGCGACGCAAGAGTGATCTTCCTGTAGACTGCCGTAGCGAAGTACGGGTACATCAGTTGTACGTTGCGTTCACGAGTCGGTAAACCATCGGTGCTATTCATTTTCTCTCCGGTACATTATACAGCATTGTAATAAATTTTTACTGAATTTTTTTATTTACCATTACTGTAAATGGGAGATGTGCCTTAATTTTTTTCCATTAGTATAGCCGTGCGAAGCCGGGTCGGGCAGCTAGTTTTTAATATGGCTTATTGAAAGGATCATATTCTTGTATGCAAGTCAAAGCCTTAGAAATATTTTTCGCTGAATTTTGTATTCAGATAGGCTTTTACTAAGTTAGATTTGCATTAATTTTTGTTTTTGACAGACCAAGATAAAAATAAAATTTTGTACGGAAAAAGTAACTATGTTTAATAAATCTTCAATGGGCTTTTTAAAATTTCTGCTCAACTTGGGAATAAAACTTCTCATGTTCCCATGTGGCAGAGATAAATTTATATTCAAATATTTTTATTAAACATGTTTTTTTTAAATCTATTTGCAATAGATTTTCGTTAGCTTTTTACTCATTCCATTATAATACACATGCCATGAGTTCGTTTCCTCAATAAAACATCATTAATCTGTTGGAAACAGGTATGAATAAAACTATTTTCTGTGAGTCGTTTATAAAACCAATGTACGGGCAAATGACCGAATTATATGCTCCTATGCATGATTTACCCATGACGAAACTTTCACTTGATGATGCGCCGTATATATAAATATATTTTTCCACTAAATTAATCCTTGAGAAGGGCTTGTCAAGCATAACACAAACCGTGTGATACTACAATTTTCTTTTTAAAAATACATATGTTTATCAAAAGACTACTAGATGATTTTTAAACATGGTTTTATACGAAAAGAACACACTTGCATTTCGAATAAGTAGGCGATTGTTCAACACGTTCCGTATTTTTATAACTGTAAATTTCAGCCACCTAACATATCTGAAAAAGTTTTTTTTGACAGCTTTACTTTATAAATTTTAACACGGGAATAACCAAAATAAAGGCAAAAGAAGTTAGTTTTCATGTAGATTTTTACTTTATAGAGTAGTAGGTTGAAAGTTTCAATGCCGCAGGTTTCACTTCGGTTAACGACTGGGACTTCGAAACAGTTGGGGTAGCTGGGAGAATTCCTCTACATAAATCTATGTGAAGATAAATTTCACCCATCTACCGTTTTCCTCTTACGTTAGTTGTATAAAAGATAGCCTGGAAAATTTAAAATTCTTTTAAAAACAGAAAATGCAAATTTGGCTTTTAGTACACAGTAAAATTATTTTATGTGTAATTTTAAATTTGATATTTGGTATGTATGTAAAGATTTGCCAATTTTGGTTTGTATAAACATAAATAATAGCTATAAAAACCATTAATAATATGATTTCTAAACATCTCTTTCATTAAAAAAAAGAGGAATTTTATCCTCAATTACCCGTAACCGTTCCATCGTCCTTGCCATAGAGCCAGCCTGCGAGAGCCAATACAAAGCATTTCGTCTCGCTCTGGGCTCTGTTGATCTTGTACCTTGCTCAGACGAACACATTTGAGCAGAAGAGCTCTCAAGGCCCTTCATCTTCATCCAAGTTTAATTCTGAAACATTTTTGTCAAACTACAGCCCAACACTAAAAAGGATTTCTTCAATTCACATCATCAAACACTATTTGGAGAGCTACCGATTTTTATAAACCCAACCAGAGAACGGTTGAATACTGTAAACTTTTAAAACATATTTTTTTAACCATTTCGTAACCGATTTTATAAGCATAACCTTAATTTTTTTTATCACAGCAACATTTTTACTTTCTCCCCCCCCCCCTAAGATCTGTTAAAGCATAGCATCAACATAGCAGCTGGTAAATACAAACCAATCGGAAAAAAGTAGTAAATAACTAAATAAAAATAATATATTTGAACAACATACGAGTATCAATTAATTTCAAATTCCAATTTTAAATACAATATTAAAGAAGGTTTGAATTTTTGGTGTCCTATGTATAAAAATTGCATATCTATTTTTAATGAAACACTTTTTGTTTTTAAAGGTCAATTAAAATACTGCAACACATCTTAGAGTTCATTTTCTACACAGATAATGTTTTTTTTTGTTGGAGTTATAATATAGCACCTTCTTTCTTAAAAAAAAAAAAACTTTACGAAAATAACTGGCATCAAAGTTCATAACAAAGCGAAGACGTTCTTAAGACGCCACTAGCGTTAAAATTATCTTACACAGGTTGATTTGGGTGCAGTTTGATGCAAAATTTGATAGTGGTAGCGGTTTTTTTTTAATGAAATATCATGAACATACGTGTAAGCATTCATGCAGTGTATAGGTATTACGCCAGTGCTTAAAAGCCCAACGACATCGTGTGTCTGTAAGTGGGGCGAGTATATTTGGGACCAATCTACTCATATTTGGCGGGTTTTATCCGCAGTTGTTAACGCTGGTTTTCTGTTTATTATGCGCTTGGTCGAGGAAAATACATTATTGTAATTTGTACATTTTAAAAACTATTTTTAACATGAAAATTTGAAACACATCCCTTTAAGTGAAAAATAGTACTCGAGGTGAATGTAACCAAAAATTAAAATAATTTTAAAAATAACTTTCTATTTAATAAATAAATTCCTAGCGCTGTGCAAAGTAAATACTAAATTATATTTTGTAAAGAAGAAAAATACAAGAGGCTGAATGGTTTTGCGCCAAAAAAAACTCATTAGTGGTATACCTTTCTTTCATAGGAACCATAAGAAAACCCATATTAACACACACCAAATTAGCAACAGCCAAAATTCCTGCCATTTAAGAGATTACTCCACGAGACTGCAGTGAATTTGAAGCTTCAAAACTGAGAACATTCGCATAACACAACGAATAAGCTAGGTTCAGTCGTAGTCAAAATATATGAGTAAATTAATCATAAAGAATTACTCAGAATGAATAAAGTCCGAATTCACATAGATCACGGAGAACTGTAAACAAATGAAAATCTAAATGGCTACTGTAATAAGTGTTTTTTTTGCAACATGTTTTGCTTTATAGAATAAATATTTTCATGCAAGGTAAATTAAATTTTGGCTAAAGTGAAACCAAAATAACTTATAAGTACCAAAATAACTCAGAAATACAAGGTACGAGACAAAGAATTTGTTTATCAAAAAATAATTTATCATTCAATATTATTTTGCTGAAAATTTAAAAAATTTAAATGGGTGAGTAAAATAACAAATAAAAAATACTAAATTTTTAATAAATGTTTAGAAGTGAAAACAATTAAAAAAAAGAAATGACGGAAACAAGCCATGTTGTAGCAAAGATTTAAAATTCAATTCCTCATTAAAAGCTCATATTGTGTTTTTAAGTTAGTTTTTAAGGAAATATTTTATACATTTTTATAAAAATAACAAGAATGAAAACAATGATTAAGGTCGGTTTCCACCAAAATAAATAAATTGATGTGACGAGAACCTTAAAAAAAGGAATATTTTTTATCTCATATCTGCTAGGGTAATATAAAAAAAATTGAGTGATTTAATCTCTGGAGGTAAGGCCATTTGTGTGCTGAACAAGAATAGGCAATGCCAAGTTAAACTGACTGCTCTCACACAAGTGGATTGTGGAAGACCGAAGGCACAGGAAGTGAACAGTACCACTAGAAAACAATATATTTGACACAATTTTTCCTTCACTTAAATTACATTTGAAAAACTGGTTTCCTGAGGACCTGGGATTAAACCGTGGTCACTAACATATGAAGTCAAGTTACTTGCGTGCTCTACTTACTTCATGCAAAGTGGGAAGTATTTCTTTTACGTCGAGTTGGATTTTTGGTAAGATATTTTCTTAAAATAGTTTCATTCAATCCAAGCGTTTTATAATTTTAG
This sequence comes from Bacillus rossius redtenbacheri, assembly GCF_032445375.1. NCBI lineage: Eukaryota > Metazoa > Arthropoda > Insecta > Phasmatodea > Bacillidae > Bacillus > Bacillus rossius. The sequence goes on from NC_086331.1 coordinate 70,293,808, forward strand.
CTTTCTCACTAAAGTGCAAAATAATTTTAATCTGTGTTCTACATCTTGATGTAGACAGCCAAGACAGTGTGTTTTATGCGTTGTTACACCTTTAATTTATAAACTGTTACATCAGGGAAATTCTGCTTTGTCCTTTTATTTACAAAAATGATTAGGCTGAGTATAATGTACAATTTTAAAGAGTAAATCGTATCTGTGCGATGGAAAATAAACATTTACTGTCGTTAAACGTACGTCGATCAACCTACACGAATAGCCTAAATATAGCTTTGTGTGCAAAGAATTCTAATTTTGATTTCCATACACTTTCTGTAACGTATACAACCGTCACCTTGAACATCCTTGGATGCACACATCGTTATTTGGGATTTGACTGTCTTTTTTTTTTTTTTTTTTTTTTTTGCAGTGGGAGTGAATGTCGCAGCACTTAATGGAAACCTACTTTCCACTGATCACCGATCACACTCGAACATGTCCGAAGTTCGCCGCTCGCTCGTGCAACTTCGCACTCAAGATGGAAAAAATTACCATATTACAATAAAAAATAAGTTAAACGAATTTTAGCCAAAAAAATTTTTAATTTGCAACAATTTTACGTATTACAAATGTAACTGATGTAACATTACAAACGTTTCATCTTAGTTACGATGACGTAGAGGTGCGGAAACCTATCCTTCTGAAAAAGAAGTTCCATAATGTACGTAACAAACTTAGTGGCACAAAAAGGCCAAAGTTGCACGAACGCGGATGCCTCGGGGTGAGTGAACGGCAGGTTGCCGGCGATGCGCGCGTCAGCTCTCACCGCAAGCGCTGCGGTGTCTGTGGTGTTGCAGGTACGGTGACATGGTTCCCAAGACGATTGCCGGCAAGATCGTAGGAGGGGTCTGCTCTCTCAGCGGTGTGCTGGTGATCGCTTTGCCGGTGCCTGTGATCGTATCCAACTTCAGTCGCATCTACCACCAGAATCAGCGAGCCGACAAGAGGAAAGCTCAAAGGGTGACGCTTCGAAACTATTTGCAATCTAAACTTTTTGTCAACCCCTTTTTATAGCTTCCCCACTAGCCTTTGATTTTTCAGATATCAATTCCCAGCTCATTTTTTGTACAACTTCGTATTAGGATAGGGCACCAGGCAAAACTTTGTAGGTTTAAAGTGTTCATCTATGAATATTAACAAATTGTGAAATAAGCAGCTGTTTCATCTTGTAGGTTTGAGAATGAAACCGTTTATTAAATATCAGACTGTAAGGAAAGGAACCTATGATTTATGTCTTTACATGTAAACATTTTGGTTTAATCTTTCTAAATTTAAATTGCAAAATAAAATTACGGGGAAAAAATTACGAGATTTTTGTTTGTTTTACCAGACACGAAATAAATGGAGCGCTAAGGGTGACATTCCCTGGAACAATTAAGATAGTGTCACCTCTATTTGCAAAGCTTTAAACTGGTGCACAGCATTTTTAATCCTGCAATGTGGCGCGTAGGCACTTAGGTGACAAACCTACCTTTTAAATGTAAGAAGTCTCTCACAAAGTTCAGCGCAGTCGTCTTTCATGATTTTTCATGAATCACATTTGTTTATGTTTTTTAAATGATAAATCAATCTGGACACAACTTTTGATGGTAGTGGAGAATTTATACTAACCATTTCTTATCATGAGTTAAAAGTTTAAAGGTCCAGTGTTATTTGTTTACTGACTGCGTTTTTCCCCAAGACAATTTTTTTTAATTAAAAAAAATACACGGAAATTGTGGCAAGGTTATTTATAATGCGAATATTATTTAAAATTTTTGTTTCGTTTTTAATTTTAATCAGTAACAAGTCAAATATAGTCTTTTGACATATTTTATTACCATTTTTAAGATTAATATTAAAGTTTATCGGTTCTGACATATTTGTGACGAATACATACGATAAGAAGTTTACGGCAATGCTTTATCCAGGACTCGAACCCTAAACCCCTCGCACATCATGCCGTCGTGCATTCGTCTGCGCTACGGAGGTCGGCATTTCCACCCCTTCGTATTGGTCCATTTCTTTGTCACAAATATCGTGGCTTTACAGCATTGAGTGTTAGGAATTGTCAGGAGACAGCATTCTGTGACGTAATTGAAGTCGCTTTTAAACTCACCATCGCCATATTGCAATACCGAACACATTGCGGAAATTGTGCTTGACCACACTTGTGATGGCTCATAAGAGTGAACTTGAATTTTAGTAGTTATTAACAGTCACTTCCATAAAATATAATTCTGTAAAACTGTTTCAACGATGTAGAACCTGTATTTCATTATATGTTTTGGGTGTACCGCAAATATGGCGCAGACCTTCAGTTGGACAAACAGCGGCTTCACGCAGTATCCATGTAGTTAATGCATGCAGGGTATGGCATCGTCGGCATGAGTTCGTGGTAATCAATAAGTAAACTAAATTCACTAAATTAAACAGGAAAATTTAGCACTCACAAAAGCACGCTTGTGTGTGAGTCCATCTTGTCACATAAATCCACTTCGTTATTTTGACTAATGTAAACATTCAAAAGATTTTAACAAATGACGAATAAAAAATAAAATTAACTTAAAAAAACTTACAACAGTTCTTATGAAGTTTTAAAGTTAAAAAGAGCAATTAATTTAAATAAAAGATATAGACAAATATTAAATTATTTAAAGGAAAAGAACAAGTACATAAGTTAAAACGGTACAGTATATCTCACTTTAAAATGATTAAGAAATCCCTTCATCAGTTAAATTATTCAGCCAATGATTGATATTTATTTTTATTTTAAAATAATTTTTGGGTTTTAATTTTTCAGGAAGATAACTAAGAATTAAGAAGCAAAAATTCTAAAGATTTCTGTGAAATGGTTTTATGAAATAGAGGAATAGGTAATTTTATATCTGTCTTTGCCGTGTAGGATAATAATAAGCTACATACTCGTTATTGCAGCTATAAAATACAATAATTTAATATCAAATATTATTTAAAGTTTAAAAATTTCTTAAACGCGTACGTATGTATTTTTGAAGTTATACTTCTTTAGGCGCGTTATGAAAAAATGACGAGAGTGAAATTTTTAGATGCGCGCGCATCACTGTAACACAAAATTAACAGGTTCAAGCTGCCCCCTAAACCGCTCATTAAGTCTCGAAAAAATGCTACCAACAAAATAGAAATAGAACCTCTATTAGTCGCGCATGTTGGCACGTTCGTCGCCTCTGATCACTGTTTTCATATTTATAATATTTATACACATGTTTCTAGTTTCTACATTCACAACACGTGTTTTAGTTTCATACAAGTGCGAATTATATATATGCTAATAAATTATATTCAGTAGTGATTTAAATTAAATATTTTGATTAATATTATTTACTATTCGTAAATATTAGTACAAAAAATTGTGCCTTTATACCTTTTCAGGTTCTCAAATATAATTGAGGTCAACTAATGGTATGTATTATTTATTTATATAAATTAAAATATTTTAATTTAATATAATTAATACTAACTATTATTAAATTATTAATGTTAAATATTTATTATTGGTTATTTAATATTTAAAAAATAAAGAAATAAATTTAATAAAACATTTGATAAAAATTTTGTGATAAAAATTTAAATTGAACATAAAATTAAATATTAATTTTAATATTTATTATTATATTGAATAAATAATAAATATTTATAAAAATAAATAAACAAATTTTATGAAAACTTTTTGATAAAAATGAAACAGAATATTAAATTAAGAAAATATTAAATATTTAAAAAATGAATAACTTACATTAAATTTTTGAATTTATTATTAAATTTATTTATTTTATTTTAAATTATTAAATAATCAATAATAAATATTTAAAATTAAGAATCTTATAATATTTAGTACAAATTATGTAACATATTTTTATTATTCTCTAAATTTATTTGATTTTTCAAATGTAAACTGAACTTTATTGACTGTGTTGACTATCTTTTTCCAGCCCTTTTATTATTTTATTGTAATTAATTATTTGCATGCAAAAACTATTTTTAACGATGCCAAAGAAGTATAACTTCTCACGCGCGTAGGCCTACATAAGTACACGCACCCATTTTTTTTCAAAATGAGTCAGGTAATGTAATTTTTTTCTCACCTCAGATCATGTTCGGCGCCATTTTGGTAGGCGCCCAAAACATTGGCTGACGTGTCGTGTTTTCGATGTGGAAACAGTATTCAATATTTTTTTTTTTATGAAAGTGACAGTGTTATAACGACATAGATTCTAATTCATACTTAATAATCATCGTCAGGCGTGTTCAAGTACCATTTCCGCACTGTTTGGGCGTTATAATAAGATGATAGCGAGGTAAAAAAAGTGACCTCAATCACATGACATGACAATTCCTAACTCCGTGAATGCGTGCGTGCGTGGGTGCGTGTACACGTGTGTGTGGCAAGACTGGCTGCTGAGAGACGCGCTCGGCGCTGCGCGTGTTCCAGAAAGCGCGTCTTGCTCGTATACGGATAGCCAAGGCCTCGTCGGGGGCGGCGTTCGTGAGCAAGAAGAAGGCGGCGGAGGTGCGACTGGCGGCGCAAGAGTCGGGCCTGGACTTGGACGATTCCTACCACCAGGAGGACATCTTCGAGCTGCAGCACCATCACTTGCTGAGGTGCCTCGAGAAAACCACGGTAAGCCACTCCCCGATGTGGAAAAATTAACTCTGTTTCTGCACGAAATTCTGGCCCATTGGAATACCAGTCTGGCTGGAGATGAGTCCAGTTTCAACACTGTATTAGTTTAAAATATACGACACCATTAAGTTGACGATGAATGCAGCTTTGTTTTCTCTTAGCAAAACATGTTTGTTTATAGTCTTAAAAAAATTATAGCAAAATAAATAGTGATTAAAAATTATTAAATAAATGAAAATGTTATTAACCAAATCATTAAACGCGCAACTTAACTATATTCAAATATAATGTTTTCACAATGGCAAATATTGATGTCGTAACTAACCATTTTATTATAATTTGCTGTGCGGACTGCTGCGTATTCTGTGTTACCCACCAGAATCACGAGTGTAAAAAATTTATTCCAGGAAATATACTGGAGCAATGGCTCTGCAGTTTTGGAAGAACCCCATAAGCGAGTGCAGATGGTTCAATGTAGTCGAAGGGCAAAGTAAGCTTCAGGGACTTTGTAACAGCGCAGTCGACCATGCATTTGGTCCCGGGGAAAAAATTGCGTTTCGCCCCAACACCATGTCCCTCCAACCCTCACTGTACCAAAAAATACTTAAAAATAGTTAAGCACCGGAAAACGTTTGAAAACAGAGTATGTTGGATTCATACATGTCGAACACGTATTATATTGTTTGCCATTTTCGCGGAAGAAGTGGAAATTTGTCTGCAAGGAAGGGCTTTTGCCCGAGCTTTCAAAGTATGCAAAAGAATAAAAAAAACATACAAACCAGAACAACGTTTGCAATACTTCCACTATGCACTAGCCTGAACCTGGAGCTAGGTGGCGTTGTGTAAGACATTGGACTCGCATTTCATAGGACCAGGATAAGAATCCAGGTGCGGCCATCCTGGTTTCCCGAAATCAATCCAAGTGAATGCTATACCATGGTCCATCCGTTTACCAACAGCCCTTGCCTGTGCCATGTGTAACCGTCTGCAATGACCTGGCTGCTAAAGAGACATTAGGCCATTAACGTGCTCCGTACTCTGCCGGAAGTCAAACGCCATCCCGAACTTTCTTGCGTCCCACCGCAGTGACCTGTGTGTGGCTTTGTGAGAAACAAGTGGTGGACGTGACGAAGGCATAAATATTGTTATAAAGAACGCTTCAGTTGTTGTGTTGAAGCTGCTGAATTTACAACAACTCTCAAATTTCAAAGGCGTATTAAAAATTGGTTGTCTGTAAAGTCGGTTTACGGACGATAAATTATCAGTACAGTACTGTTTCTTATATAGTTACGCAGTTAGTGCTGCAAATAACAGCTACCATTAATGGCAAATGAACAAGTTCTGGCGATAAATTATACGACAAAATAATAGTAAAACAAACAGGAAAATCTGCTATGCTGCATACTACCCCATAAACAGAGCCAAAGGTAAATTCTTGTCCAGAGACGTGCAAGTAACGACATGCAAACACAGGAAAAGTGGGACACAACCTCCGCATACTGCCATAAAGATACATTTTACCACCATAAACTCTGGTAAACTTTCGCACGACACACTCGTAGAAACAGTCAAAAATGCTTTTATTTACCGGCACCCACGAATACCATTTACTATTCAAAGGTCATTCACTTATCTCTGACGCCAGAAAATCCACAGTATCTGAAAAGTTAGATGAATCCCAGGTCAAAGCCCTTGTCGGGCATGGCAAAATCTTACTCAATAAAGTGGCGCTGTAGAACAGAGAGAGGCGTTTTTCTCTTCCAAAAAGCGAACCGCCGCATCAGGTCCCGCTGAAAGTCGGCAGCTGAGGTAGGCACGAACGACGAGCAGGCTAACTCCATGGTCGGAGTTTCCGTAGCTCATTTTCAAACGTCTTCCAAACAAACGTGCTCACAGGTCCGCTACTCGACACCTTCTTCCACATCATGGCCGCTATCCAATCTTCTTTCTCGCCTCACGCAGTTGACTACCGCGCCAACGTCGCCTCAGGCAAAAACAAACGTCGTCGCACCAATTTTGGTTTCTCAAATATTTTGAACAAAACCCATTGGAACTATCACGCAAAAGGTTTGAACCTACAAACTTGCTTTTACGATACTTAAAAGAGTTAACTGGAAAAGGATAACATTTGATAGCCAAAAACAAAATTACGGTTTTAAAATAATAAAAATATTAACATCTGAGAAAGTAGTCCAAAACAAAATTAATCAAACGAAACTCGTTACAAAACTGTAAACAAGGTAAATAAAATAAAAGCTCTTACCTCATAAAGCAAATAAGTATTGAGAAATTAAGTAAAGGACCAAAAAATAGTGGCAGTAATTGCCACAATGTTTGGAGGTGGAAGCAGGATAACTATATTGACTTAAAGGAACAGTGTTCTGATATTCTGATGTTCTGATGATCAATATATGAAAGCATGATTGGCGAAGACAAACAAAATTTTACGTTGTGATATACCGATTTATATAACGTTGAATTTTATGACAGTTAAAATGCAACGAAAAATGATCAAATGTAAAAAAGCGAACCAATTTTTTTATAAAAATTTCGAATATATGTATTTGATATCAAGGTACCATTGTACATTATAATTCATTGTGATGAACTTATAGAAGACTTTTACAATTTCGTTAGGGTTGAAGTAAATGAACTGTGGAAGTTTTATAACGACTTTGTATCATTCAATCAATGAATGGAACTTTAACGAGTTTAGCAGGTTATTTAAATTATTCCTGTAATGAGAAAGATTGATTGAAATCATTATTTGGACAAACGCCATTGCTAGCAATGGCATATGTCCCAAACAATGATTTAAATCAAGATTTGGCAGACTGCAGGAAATAGCAAATTTAATTAAGAAATTCTTCTGAAACACTAGAGCTATTAGATGGCTCTTATGTACCAGCCAAATAATGAATAAAGCAACAATTATTTTACGAAATTATTGGGTAGCAAAGTATATATTTGCCTCACGTTGGTGAATGGATTTCAGTGCTGTTGGCACGCCCTTGACGACCCTGAGCCAGTTGTAAACAAGGAGAAGTGGTTAAACAATAACTTGTAACTGGCTAAAGAATGTGACTATGGAACCCAATGAGCATTCGAAAAATTATTGATTATATATAAACAATTTGAGTCATGCCTGGAGAACCCGAGAAATAATCGTGCTTTTGACAACGCAAAGTGATATGTCTTCAGTTCTTGCTTTCATTACTTTGGGGCAGTGGTGGGGTGGTAATTTTCCTTTAAAAATGTTATAACTGCTATGAACCAGCTTGAGTATGTTGCAGAATCAAAGAGAGCTCTATCTGCTACAAATGAACAAAAAGACAAGCCAAAATCGATAAAGACTACATAGCGAAAAACATTTAATAAAGTTTTTGACAATTAATCGATATAGCGAGTAGTTGGTGAAAAATACCACATTTCAATTTTAGCCACGTAAGAAAATAAATCGCTTGGGATTCGTATAACCAAATTATTCAACAAATCAGGGGAAAGTAGCTACCTCATTGCGGAGAGATAGGAACCGAAAATTAAACCTTGGTATTAACAGTTTTTAGTCCACGACGATTTTCTATTGTTTGATTTTCCAAATTGGACTTCATAAGAATAAAAATTAATTTTTTGAATGAACATCCAAAAGTACATAGTAATACAGCTGCTACAAATAGTTTATCCTGTAAAGTCAGTAGTATATGATAATTTTTCCGGTGCCGAGTTCAGGATTGTGAATCAAAAGCAAGGGTCGGCCATCTTTATTTGTAATGTTACGGCGGCCACTTGGATGCCCTCGACCTTAGCATGTTCTTGACAGTGACCTTTCACCTTGGTTGTCATATTGTACTCCACCATTTCAACATCGAACTCCCCACTACGCAAACATTGCCCTTTCGATATGGTAGACATTTCCGCAATTTATAAAAATTGTGACATCATGGCGGCCATCTGTATTCGTCTTCTGAAAGACGCCATCATGAATTACATCACATCAGCAATCTCGTTGTTGTCTGCTGGAGGCCACCATGTTGAATGACATCACAGCTGCCATCTTATTTTTGTTCTGCTGCAGGATGAAATCTTGGATACCACCACAATTGTTTCTGATTATTGTTCCTTAAGTGTGCCAGCATCACTCTCTCTCAAGCACATAAGGTCAATGTTCCATTACCTACCATTGTTGTTGTGGTTCTTATAGACAAAAAAAATAACTTTTTATACAAAATACATTGCAAGCGAGGTTATTCAAACTATGATAGCTCGGACCTCTGTGTTGAAAAACATATTCGTTTAACCGCATGGCCATCGAGACATTTACCAGACCGAGAATGAAAAAAGGTTTATAAAAAAACACATACTCAGGATTGTAATTATTTTTATTTCGAAGGAATATTATCACCTCCAAGAGGGCGTAGCCAACTGTCCCGCTTCGTTACTATCACCTGATAAATGAGGGAAAAGAGTGGATTTTTTGGTTCCAGAAAGTAAAACAATGATTTCGTCCAGGCGTTGGTATCTCTGTTTCAATTTAACTTTCCATTATTGGTCATAATATAGAGCTACATCATGTGAGTTAATTAACAGAAAGCATATACAACATGGAATTGAGATTACATTAACACAAGAATGGGCCGGCCTGTATTATACAAGTCAAACAAATTAAAGAAAGTTCGTGACAATTAAACATTTTCAATAATCGTAGTGAGGTTCTTGATTTCAGATTGAAATAATGTCGTGGTTGGATGCTAGTTAGAAAATGTTTTTTTAAAAAATAGCAAGGCTGTCGTTTCGAAGATTGTTGGATGTAGTGGGACAGCTGACGAGATGTCATAGGGCCTGGGTCATCTGCCCCGATGGAGGATGATCCAGTCCTTGGAAAAGTACCTGGGTTCGGTACTCGGTGCCTTGGTCCAGCACTTGTACTCTGTTACTTGGTCCCTGTCTGTGAACAGATCCAAACACACTTTAGGAATAAATCACAGACAGTAGGTGGAATAGGCAGAAAATGCCTTCTAGTTACGATGACATGTGGGGGAAGGGCGGTGCTAAAAACTCACCAAACAGGGTGGTGTCTTCCAGAGTCTGCCCGACGATTGACCAGGCGAGCGCGACGCTGATGATCCATGATTCTCAAAAAAAAAAATCTACGATGACTTATACCTGACTACTTTAGTTAGATTTACGTGGACTGACTAACGCCTAAACGCTACTGTGTTGGGAAACATCCCTTGTCTAATCTGATAAAATCTTAAGAGAACAACATGGCGAGGCGTCCGGATGATGTCTGGTTTTATGCAGTCAATCCTGCATCGCGGCACGCAGTACAATAAGTTAGGGACGGCCGAGACTCGTAATTAAAAGCGATGTTAACAGAAGAAAGTGGGGGTCTACAGATTTTGAACCGAAAGGTTTCGAACATTACCGAGTTACTTGACGAGGAAGGCAGACTTCGATATCTCGAAGTTGGAGGTACTGCCCGATGTCAGCGCGATCTACTGAGGTGTGGCTGAACTGAGTAGAGATCGACTCGCGCGGCGCAGCTGGTAGTAGCCTTTAGCTTATGGAGCTGACGGAGCCAGCGCTCTGGTGGCCTGAAGATTAACTACTTGAACTGGTTCCTGCGGGAGATGCCAGAAGGCAGGCGTTCCGCAGGCGTTCAAACTCCCAGGGGAAGTGATTCGCAAAAATACCGCTAGGTGGCATAAGTATGTACTTCATATACCACAGTCTTGGCCTTGGGAAGAGACCGAGCCTGGCCGGGGTAAGTGGCCGGACCAAGACCCGGGGCGGTGTTCCCAGGAAAGCTTGAAGAGGGGGGAGGGGTAAAATTGCGGAGCCAGTGGGAAAGGTGGTCTACAGGACCCGGAATCGTGACTATACTTTGGCGAAGATGATTCGTGATCATGCCAGGGAATGCTCGCGTCAGGCGAGGTCTAGGAACTGGCCGGTCCTAAGAGTTTGCAGAGTCTAGCAGTTCTCGTCACGAATCGGGGACGAATTACAGAGAAGTCCGTGCGCCAAAGCGTGAATAAAAGGATCGCCCTGCTGGGTCATTGAATGGTAGACAAAATCAGATCTAGGGCTGGGAAGACTTGGGGAGACAAGTCTGACAAAGGTTGAATGGGAGTATACAGGAGGAAGAACAAGTTTAAGTTCATGCAGCAAAGGAATGATTGGAGACATTATTTAAGTTGAAAAAAAAAATTCAAATTTAAACTGTGCCAAAAATATTAGTTGACGGCACATACTCCCCCACTGAAAGGCGGAGCCAGGGTAAGAAACCAACACTAAGCCTGTGAAGTCAGAGAAACGTTCATACTTACCCTGTAAAAGAATCGACTGAGATAAACTACTTACATTACATAGTAAACCTACTAGATAACATGATTATACAAAACAACCGTAGGAACTAAGTCACATTATAATTCCTGATTTACATAGAACTTTACAAACTAATAGGCATGGTGATTTATGCTTTACATACAACTTTACGAACATAACTCACTTATAAATAAAGTGTCATTACTATCTTATAAACTAAGTGGTACAACTTTCTTATGAAGTAAGTGTCATTACTCTTTCTTGTGAACTAAATGTCATAGCTCTCTTGTAACTTGAATTTCTTTACCCTCTTACAAATTAAGTAGCGACACTTAAAATTAAATTTTTAACCTAAAACATTCTTAATATAAAATATTTGCAACATTAACACTCTTACAATCTAGTACAATGGATTTTTATTACTTACAATTAGGACCTAGGTTTTTTTTAAATGTATTATCAAAAATGAGTGTTGTGGATGGCATGCCGGAGATTAGTATAAAACTTCTCATATAGAAGTAGAGAAAACACCTAATTCACGTTAGGATGCACTTTCTTTAGGTGCGAAATGTGTGCGCGCGTTATGTATGCACCAGAACTTGTGTCGGCTAGTGCGAACGTCACTGGGGTTAAAAAGCGTTGGATTTGCCGTGGGCCACTCCAACGATATGCAAGCTTGGCCGATCGCTTGTCGATAGCCTTACTCTGTGGGTTTGCTTTGCACATTACCATATCATCTACCCTGTATGGATTAGGTGAACGTTTCTTATTGTATTTCTCCCTGCTTGCCGCGTGGGCTAAGTTAAGGTTGTGTTGAGCTCTTCTCCAGACCTCTTTTATGTTGCAAGTGTTATCTGAGAAAAGCTCATGTAGTGAACAGAGATTAGAAAGAGGGTTGTTGGGTTTATATGTGAAAATAGGTTAAAATTGTGTGGTTTTGTGACCCTCATGTCGGGCATAATTAAAAGCCATTTGCAGGCAGACCAAATTGGTATCCCATTTATCCTGAAAATTCGCATGATACACTATTAAAGGAGATGGGAGGTTCCTATTAAAACGCTCCGCATGTGAAGGCTGTTAATAATAGGGAGAAGTGGTTACATGCTCAATGCCATGGGAAAAAACATATTCTTGAAAAGTCGGGATGTAAACAGTGATGCGTTATCTGAAACGATTATTAAAGGTAAGCCTGATATTTTGAAAATGTTATTTTTCAATGATTGTATTGTAGTTTCTGCGGTGGCTTTCTGGAGGGGAATAAGCCATAAAAATTTAGAAAATGCGTCAATCGCTACGAGAAGCATGGTGTGTCCGTTTTTAGATCGTGGAAAGGGGCCGACCGAATCTTAAAACAATTTTTGCATTGACCTTTCAGCCACATCTGATGTTAAAAATCCAAATTGTGTTTTCTGTGCTGGTTTACTCAGGGCGCATAACTAACATAAATGTACTCTTTCAGCAAAGTCTTTGTGCCTTCCATCCCAAATAAAATGGAAGCCTATGCCTTCAATTGTTTTGTATGTGCCCGGTGTGCTCCAATAGGTGAGCTGTCATAATATTTGAAAACCATGTCTCTTAAATTTTGTGGAAGAGCTATTCTGTAGGCTTTACATTGTGCTGTTCGTCGGTAGAGGAGTCCTTTTGAAAGCTTACAATACTTGGGCTGTGAACCTGTCTTTATTTGCTGAATAATGTCTGAAAGGAAAGGATCTGAATTTTGGTGAGACTGTAAGTCTGAAAATGCTAAAGGAAAATCTGTGAGAAGGGCGTGGCTTGAAATGGGAGGTTTCTCCTGAAGAAAAGATTTGGAGGGATTCTCGAACATTCGAGAAAGAGCATCTGCCACGATATTCTGTGATCCTCTGATATTTGAATTGTGGATTTAAGTGAAGAAATTTTTGCTATCCATCTGCCCAGTTTTCCTAGTTGTTTGGGGTGAGCTAAAAGCCAAGTGAGGGCCTGATGGTCTGTCTCTAATAATGATTCCCTGTGCTCAAGGTATTGTCGAAATTTGTCGATTCCGAACACAACTGCTAGACACTCGAGTTCATAAAGAGAGGACGATTTTCTCTCTTGGTAAGTTAGAGTGCGAGAGGCGAAAGCTATTGGTTGCCTGTGGCCATCAAACTCTTGTGATAGAACTGCGCCAATGGCGACACTCGATGCATCTGTCTGTAGAATGAATGGCTTAGTGAAATCCGCCAGTCAAAGGACAGGTGGACTGGCCATGGCTTGTTTTAAATAATTAAAAGCTTTATCTTGTTCAGAACCCCAATTGATGTGTTTTTTTTCGAAGGAAATTTAATGGGGCTGTGTGTTCTGCAAAATTAGGGTTAAATTTAGCTTAGAAATTAGCCATTCCAATAAATCTTGAAATTCCTTTTGGATATTTCGGTGGTGGGAAATACGCGATGCCCTGTGTATGCCTTGGGTCAATCGTTACTCCTCTACTGGAAATTATGCGTCCCAGAAAAGAATTTTCGGAAACAGCAAACTTAACATTCTTTGTATTGACTGTTAGTCCTGCTTTACGCAGTCGGGTGAGAACTTCAGATAGATGAGTTATATGTTCTTCAAAAGATTCAGAATACACTATCACATCGTCAAGATAATTTCATACCAATTTTAATATTTAAACCGCCAAAAACTTGGTAAAGTAGGCGAGTTAATACCTGGGCGCCTGTGGCTAGGCCAAAAGGAACTATTTTGTATTGATTACAAATTCCAGGGCACGCAAAAGCTGGTGATTGGTTTTGAATTTGGAGTTAGTGGTATTTGATGATAAGCAGAATTATGATCAAAATCGCTAAATTACTTAGCTTTGCTAAACCAATGACAAGCTCAATTCAAATCAGGTAATGGTACCATTTCTATGTCTATTTGCCGGTTAATTTTTCTATAGTCCACCACTAAGTGGTAACCTTTGCCGTTAGGGACCAAAAATTCTGGAGAGGAAAAGCTATAAGTCGATGGTTCAATCACATCCCTGTCCAATAGGTCTTGTATATGTTCGCGCATTATTTCCATTTTGGGGCCTAATAATTGATATGGGTGACATCTGACTGAGGATTTATCCAAAAGTTTTTGTCATATTGCACTAAGTGACTACGACCTAGATTTTTTTGTCATTACGTCTGGGAAGCTATGGCATAGATTTTCCACTGCTTTTCTTTGCGATGTGTCGAGGTGTGTCACGGATAACTCACATCCATCCTCAACTTCAGACTGGATTGCATTAACATTACTCTGATGCTGGGTTTTAGGAGAAACGAAAGGGATCACAATTGATTCTTTTTATTTAAAATTGAAAATTCTTGCCTGCAAATCAGTTACTAAGCCTGTTTTAGATATAAAATCAGATCCTAAAATGAGGTCAGTGGCTAAGTCCTGTGAAACAAAAAATGGAAATATCCAGGAAAATAACTCAATTTTAATTTTAATGAAGGCTACAGTGTTAATCTTTAATGGTTGCTCTGAGGTGGTGAAACATTATATCTTTATTGATTCAGTGTTATGAAATAATTTCTCATTTTGTAAAACATGAAAAAGATTTCCAGAAATAAAACTTCGGAATGAGCCAGTTTCAATCGATCCTGGAATTTCGTGTTTGCCAATCAAGGTGCTAGCATTAGGCAATACTTTTGGTAGGCTTGCAAAAATATCATGATAACTTCACTTGCATGGATTTTTAGGATTCAAGCAATTTTAAAATGTTCTTTAGGTTCGGTAGAATTTTTTACATTATTTGAATCTGTGGCCGTTTTGCGTTTTTGCCCTCTACGAGACTTGTTTGACTTTTGTGATTTATTTGAATATTTTGTGCGTTTTTGTTGTTGCTGTGCAGTGTAATTACCTTTTGAATGGTAATTGGGTCTGTGACAGTATTCTCTCGGTGCATGCGGAGTAGTGATTACACTGCATAATTTACGTTAAGATGTTTGTTTAGGTGGCGCAGACGAACCACTCGCTGGCCACCTGGTTACTCGTTTTTTTGGTTATTGTTGTAATAATAATTTCTCTGTCTTTATTTTGTGCGGCATTCGTCAATTACATGCCCGGATCTTTTAATAAATTTCCAAATTTCTTCTGTCCCTGGGGACGGTTATATCCACTCTGGTGATTATTGTAATAATTTTGTTTTGTTGTGAAATTGGTGTTCCTGTTTTCCTTTCTCTGTTGTGGTTGTGACACTGAAAGAATGGGGTTTCTATCAGGGAAACTCAGGTACTGGTTTCTTTGGTAGTCGGCTAATTCTACATTTGTGGCATGAATACACAAACGATCCAGCTCGGCAAAAGTCTGTGGTCGAGCCTGAAAAACTGCTCGGGATCGCTTTGCAGGACTAATTATATCCAGTATGTTTGAAACAACTTCACACTCTGAAGCTCCTAGGCGAAGGACTCGAGCAGCTTCATTTATGTCAACAATGTATTTACTTAATGGTTCGTATTTCCTTTGAAGCCTGTTGTACCAATCAAGTCTCAGGTTTGTGAGCATGCGTGCTGGAATAAAAAAGCTTAATATGTTAGCGTGGTAATGATCAAAGGTTAAGTAATTTTCTATGGCCAACGAGGTTCGTTCACTAAGAGGTGGGTGGGTATAAATGAAAACTATTTCAAATAACTCCTTATCGGGTAGGTTTCATTTTAGGTGTAGTTTGAGTAATTATCGCAAAAACTCAATTAGTTTTTTCGTATCCAATCCATAGGTTTCTGGCAGATTGGTGTGTAGCCTTTCCACTGGGTGGGCGATTTCGCTATAGTAATGTGCTTCATGACTTTGCACAGCTACTTCGGGGGGTGATTCGGCGCAGGATTGTGGTTGTTCGGGGGAGGGGTACTGCAGGTGCCAGAGGGAGGTAGGTGGTTGAGGGGATGACTTGCGGAACTGGTAGGTCAGGTTGGGGAATAGTTGTCACGGTGATGGGTTGTGCAGGTGTAGCCTCCGAATTGTATGTGCTGTCTTGATATAGGGGTGGCATTTGAGTTCCAACTGCGGCAGGGGAGTGAAGAGTTCTGGGGTGGTCTCGAGCGATGAGGATGCTGATTGGAATTGGTAGTAGGCATTTAAAATGGCTGCTGAAGTGAGAGGAAGGTACATTGGTTGGGTGAGGTGGGAGGGGTTGTCAATGAGTTCGGGAAAAGGTAGAGTGTAGTTGACATTAGTGACTGGGTGGGCTACCGGCCTCGTGATAGAATTAGAAGTGTACCATATATGGGTATTTGGGTGACTGATAGTAGGTATTGCAGGAGGACTCGGGAATGGAAATGAGGAGAAGGGAACTGGGGGCGGTGAGAATACTGGTAATGAAGGTGCCAGAGTGACCTTGTGTTGGTGTTCCGATATTTGTGTTTGTATTTGTATTTGGTATTGCCTGCTAGACTAGCGTTTGTTCCACACTTTTTTTTCCTCTGGAGGTCAGGAAGTGTTTCATCACTGTCAGAGGGTGTCTTTTGTAGTGTGGCGAGTTTATTTTTCAATCTAGTTGTGTAGTCGGGAATTTTTTGTCGGCACTTGTCTATTTCTTTTCTGTAGACACCGTTTAATTTACCTGCTGATAGTATAGATAGGTTGTTGAGTCTTGTGGCGACGTGATGTATTCGCTCGCGTGAGGTTTTTTAATATGTTTGTTTTGTTTCTCTCGTTGTGCACTTCATTAACGTAAGTTGTAATGTCCTGGAATTTACTGCATGCAATGTTAAATTATTCTAGGGGGTCAAAGCTAAAATTCCAAGTAGCTGGCTGAAATTTCGATTGGAAAACAGCTCTAAGTCGTTTCCTCAGTTCTTGGGCATCCCCTGAGGTGGGTTGACCACGAAAAACGAGCTCATATGCTACCTCAAACTTAGGGAGGTACTCTGGAGTAATCATAATTGGACTTATCTTAACTTACTTGAGGAACTCAAAATAAGCATGCAACTCTTATTCTAGTCTTACACACTATACAAGAAACACTGTTAGATTTAACTTAAATTATCATATATCTTATTCTACATGCTCAGTGGGTTACAGACTTACGCAATGTAGAATTCCCGTCGGGAAAGAAAGGATCAATGTCGTCTGTAGACAGGTGGGTGTGGGGAAGGGGGGGGGGGAGTCAGCATGCGAGCCGCAAGCGTGAGATAAGGCAGGGCGAGAGGGAGAGAGGTGGTGAGAGGGGGTGGAGGTTTGACGTGACTGAAAATGTTTCGTGTGTGGGTGCGCGTCACAGCTGTCTGATTACAAGGCCTCGAAGCACCCCACGAGAGACGAGAAGGAAAAGTTGTCTCGCGAGAAACTAAACTGAATTCCGCAAAGATATTACACTGAAAATATTACGAATATTCTTGTAACTACCTACGAAAAATGCCAGCTTAAAATTCGTCTAAAAAAAAATGGGCGGTTCTAAGAGTTTGCAGGGCCTAGCAGTTCTCGTCACGAATCGGGGACGAATTACAGGAAACGTCCATGCGCCAAGGCGTGAATAAAAGGATCGCCCTGCTGGGTCATTCAATGGTAGACAAAATCAGATCTAGGGCTGGGAAGACTTGGGGAGACAAGTCTGACAAAGGTTGAATGGGAGTGTACAGGAGGAGGAACAAGTTTAAGTTTTTGCAGCAGAGGAATGATTGGAGACATTATTTAAGTTGAAAAAAATTCAAATTTAAAATTTTGCCAAAACTACTTGTTGGCGGCACACAACGTACGTATTATCAGTATTTGCTACTTAGAAGTGCTAGTGTAAACAGCATCTGTAGAAAGTGCTGCCGTCAAATTGTTTTCAATAGTCGATACCAGGGGCGCTAGTGCCACATAGTACACTTGTCAGATAGAGGGCACTGCTGTCATATTGACGTCGGTCATTAGGCGGCTGTCTTGGCCACTATTTTGAAAATCTGTAATTATTTAGCTATAAATTTTTAACAGCTCCAAAAACTCTAAACTAACATTATTTATTAAAATTATGATTGATTCGATCGATGCAAAAAGTTTTATTTTAGGTAAAAATACTTATTAAATAAAATATGGTGTAAAATCCTTATAGAGGCATAAATTCCTCATCTATCGGCCTCCAGTAAGCCGATGATGACATATTGACTGCTATCTTGGAAAGTCATAATTATTAACATATAAATTTGGATAAAAGATCCAAAAATCATTTAAAATCGCAATTAAATATTAATAGATTCGATCATTTGTGTCGCTGTTTGATACCGTGTAGTACTTATATATATATATATATATATATATATATATATATATAATCGGTTAAGTTATATATTAAACAGTCTCGGATAAAATAAATAAAAAACAAGAAAATATTATATGTAACAGCAGGGGAGTGGAGAAAATAGTTAGCATACACAATTTGACAGTTATTAATGGAGCTAGGGTCGTGTGTTCGATACCTACTACAAGTATAGCAGACGCTTGAAAATTATTTCTTTCATCAAGTGGAAAAATGTATACAAAAATGTATGAAGTTAAGATTAGTCATGTACTTTTATCCTTATGTGCCGCCAACTGGTATTTTTTGCACAATTTCAAATTTGAATTTTTTCTCAACTTAAATAATGTCTCCAAACATTCCTCTGCTGCATTAACTTAAATTTGTACCTCCTTCTGTACACTCCCAAAAAACCTTTGTCAGACTTGTCTCCCCAAGTGTTCCCAGCCACTACTATTCAATGACCCAGCAGGACGATTCCATTATTCCCATCTTGGGGCACGGACATCTCCTGTAATTCGTCCCCGATTCGTGACGAGAACTACTAAGGCCTGCGAACTCTCAAGACCGAGCAGTTACTAGACTTAGCCTGATGCTAGCACTCCTTGGCATGATCGCGAATCATCTTCGTCAATGTATAGTCATGTCTACGGGTCTTGTAGACCTGCTTTCCCACTGGCATCGAAAACACGTGTCGGTGGCTCGCGTATCTCCGCAGCTGGCAGGTTTCGGATGTCAAACTAACAGTGCCGCGCGGGGGGAGCGGAGGGCAGGAGGGAGATAAAGCGACGACCCAGGTGCGCACGGCACATCTCATGTTACGGCGGTATGTGATGCAGCCCAGCTAGCTCTGCACCTGCGCATGACGTGGCCTTGCTAACGTTCTAACAACATATAAGAGAGTAATGACACTTCATTTTTAAGAGAGTTTTGTTCTTAAAGTTGTATGTAAAGAATGAATCACTGTGCCCATTAGTTTGTAAACTTCTGTGTAAATCATGAATTATTATGTGTCTTAGTTCTTAAGGTTGTTTTGTATAAAAACGTTACCTTGTAAGGTTATCATTTTGTAAGTAGTTTATTCAGTCGATTCTTTTACAGGGTAAGTATGAAAGTTTCTCTCACTTCACATGCTTAGTGTTGGTTTCTTACCCTGGCTCCACCTTTCAGTGCCAACTGGTATTTTTGGCACAATTTCAATTTTGAAAATTTTTTTCAACTTAAATAATGTCTCCAATCATTCCTTTGCTGCACAAACTTAAACTTGTTCCTCCTCCTGTACAGTCCCATACAACCTTTGTCAGACTTCTCTCCCCAAGTTTTCCCAGCTACAACTATTCAATGACCCAGAAGGACGATCCCATTATTCCCATCTTCGGGCACGGATGTTTCCTGTAATTCGTCCCCAAATTCGTGACGAGAACTGCTAAGACCTGTGAACTCTCAAGACCGAGCAGTTCCTAGACCTCGCTTTACCCGAGCACTCCTTGGCATGATCGCGAATCATCTTCACCAAAGTATAGTCACGTCTACGGGTCTTGTAGACCTGCTTTCCCACTGGCATCGCAGTTTTAACCCCTCACATCTCCAGGTTTTCCTGGGAACAACACCCCGGGTCTTTGACCGGCCACCAACTCCGGGCAGGCGCCACTTCTCCCCAAGGCCACGACTGTAGTACATGAAGTACATACTCATGCCATCTAGTGGCAGTTTTGCGAATCCCTTCCCCTGAGAGTTTGAACGCCCGTGGAATGCCAGCCCTATGGTATCTCCCGCAGGAACCAGTTCAAGTAGTTACCCTTCAAGCCACCAGAGCGCTGACTCAGTCCTCTACATAAGCCTCGATGCTATTACCAGCTGTGCCGCGCTAGTCGATCTCTACTCAGTTCAGCCATACCTCAGTAGGTCATGCTGACATCGGGTAGTACCAACAACTTCGAGGTATTGAAGTCTGCCTTTCCTCGACAAGCACCTCGGTAATGTTCGGAACCTTTCGGTTAGAGAGCCGAAGGCACCCCACCTTTCTTCCGTTAACATCGCTTTTAATTAAGAGTCTCGGCTGTTACAAGCTCACTGTGCGCCGCTATCCAGGACTGACTGCATAGAATAAAACGTCATCGGGATGCCTCGCCGTTTCTCTTTAGATGTGATCAGATAAGCCAAGGGATGTTTCCCAACAAAGTAGTGTTTAGGCGTTAGTCAGTCCACATAAATATAGCTAAAGTAGTAATGTAGAAGTCATCGCAGATTATTTTTTTTTGTGAATCATAGATCATCCGCATCGCGTTCGTCTGCTCAAGCAGCGGGCAGGCCCTGGAAGACATCACCCTGTTTGACAGGGACCAAGTAACACAGTACAAGTTCTGGACCCAGGCACCGAGTACTGAACCTGGGTACTTTTCCAAGGAGCAGATCAGCCTCCATCGGGGCAGCTGCACCACTTCATCCAACAATCTCCAAAATGCCAGCTTTTCAATTTTTTAAACCTTTTTCGGACTAGCATCTAATTACGACTTTTCTTCGACCTGAAATCAAGAACCTCACTTCGATAATTGAATGTGTAACATATTAAGAACTTTAATCAAAATTGTTAAATCTACTTATGCTAATTCTCTTATAAGGGCCGGCCCATTCTAGTGCCCATTCTAGTGCCCATTCTAGAGCCCATTCTAGAAACCATTCTTGTACCCATTCTTGTAACCATTCTTGTATCCCATTATTGTTTCTTTCTTGTACCCAATCTTGTATTAATGTAATCTTAATTCCATGTTGTATATGATTTCTGCTAATTAACTCAAATGATGTAACAAAAATATTTTGACAAATAACCAAAAGTAAAATAAAAACAGAGAAACTAACGCCTGGACGAAATCAATGTTTACCTTCTGGAACTAAAAGATCCACTCGTTCCCCTCAGTCATCAGGTAGAGTAACGAAGCGGAACACTTAATATCTAAATTCAAGCTCGTTAGCTACCATTTTTTTTAATTTCGCAAGCCTGGACGGAGGTTCCTTGCACCTCGTCTATCGCTACGAGCAGGAAGACTTTGATTCCTCGCATGTGGAGAGAATTTGCAAACTAGCAGAAGCATCGGGAGGCTAGCCAACAGTTCACTTTAGGCACGCGGCACACAGCTTCCCTGCCATCTCGCTATTGTAAAATTATAATGAAATTTTAACCCAGTACATTAAAAGTACTTGTTAAATCGCTTCCGTATACGAATAATTTAACAAGACTAGAAAACTGCTCTCCAAATGTATCATTTGCGGGTGAAAAAATTTTAGTGCACGTAATATCACAGTGAGTCGAACCCAAGCCATATGCCACAAAAATAAACGTCACCACAAAAAATAATATACAACAAATCTTCATATCGATCAAGCAAGTCCGAACCTCGAGACCTTCTTTTTACGACACTAGGCGAAAATTTTGAACAGGTTGTATCCAAAGTCAGTAATATAGACCCAGTGTATACGAACCACAAGGCATTCTTTTTCTATACATGTCATATCTTTCATAAAGGTCATGTATTATGTCCAATACCTGTAAAATGCTTAATGATTAGAACAGAATAATGAGATGCTGGACCATGAAGTCATCGGTTTTGAGAAAAAATTGCGGATGCGCAATCAAAGAGAATAACCTTCACTAAACAAAAAGGTATCTGATTTGGAAGGACATAAAAAAATTTAAGTATATTTTGTAAACAAATTAAAAAGAAAGCACATTTGGTAGCAGATTAAAAAAAGGAAGCACTTTTGGAAGTACACTAACAACAAAGAAGCACTTTTGAAATAGCACCAGACAAAAATAAAGCATATTTGGAAGCAAACTCAAGAAGGAAGCACAATTAGAAACATATTTGGAAGCACATTCACAAAAATGAAGAACATTTGAAAGCCGATTAAAAATGAATCAGATATGGAAAAACATTCGACAAAGGAAAAACCTACTTGGGAACACATTCATAAAAAAAAGCAGAGTTGGATCTACTTTCAACAAAAAAGAAGAAAATTTGGATGTAAATTCATGAAAAAGGACATTTGGAAGTACATTCACAAAAAGAAAGATAATTTGGAAGCTCATTAGACAAAAATGTAGCACAATTGGAAGCATTATCCAAAAAGGAAACACACTCAGAAAAGGAAGCACATTTGGAAGAACATTAAAAAAAAAGCTCATTTAGAAGCACTTTAAAAAAGGAACCACATCTGGAAGCATACTCAAAAGAGGAAACTCTTTTGGAAGCAAATTCTACAATAAGAAGGCAAATTTGGAAGCGCTGTCAAACAAGAATCACATTTGACAAAAAGGAAGTAAGCACTTCTGGAAGAACACTCAATAAAGGAAGCTTCTTGGAAGCAAACTCAAGAAGGAAACACTGAGAGTCACATAAAAAAAAATGTACATTTGAAATCACAATAAAAAAAAGCACATTTGGAAGTACACTCAAAAAAGGAAATACATTTGGAAGCACTTTCGACAAAAAGGAAGAATAATTGCAAGTACATAAAAAAATTAATCCGATTTTAAAGCTCATTCGACAAAAAAAGTAAAATCCTGAAACACACTGAAATATGAAGCTCATTTGGAATCATATCCGACAAAAAGAAAGCATATTTCGTAGCATATTCGACAAAATGAAGCACTTTTAAAGCACATGCACAATAACATACACATTTGGAAGCACACACTAAAATGGTACATTTTTAAGCACATTCGACAAATGGAAACACATCTGAAAGCACATTAAACAAGGAAGCACATTTGGTAGCACATTCGACAAAAAAAAGCACACTCACAAATGATACACTTTTAAAAGCATATTAAAGAATAAGCTGTATTATGATAACTCAGTCTTAGTTAGAAATCTGAATTAGTGAAATAAAACAACCATTTTGAAATCCAAAACATAATTTATTTTTCAATTTTATACACATGCAGGTAAAACAATTCATTATTGTTTGTAACCCTTTGCCCTTAGTTCTTTGAGTATGGAGGCTACTTCATTGATATGCGAATAGTTTCCTGCCCTAAGCGAAGCCAGCAACAGTCTCAGACGATCGATCAATGTGTTAGTATCTTCCCATATTGTGTGATCAATCTTTTCTGCTGCTGTCATCTTCTTTTGTGTGTTTATTTTTAATATTTTTAAGATCCTGAAATCATCCTCTTTAACACCAGCCTGAAGTCAATATCTTCATCATCATTACAGTAATCGACAACCAACACATTTCCATCTTCACCTGGATTAATTACTGTATGATTTCGAAATATTTGATGTCGAAGTGTATTCATTGTCTTTAATCTTCTGTTTTGTGAATGTACTTCCAAATGTGCTTCATTTTTATTTGAATATACTACAAAATGGGCTTCCGTTTTTGAGTACGCATACAAATGTGTTTCCTTTTTGTGGATTGTGCTTACAATTGTGCTTACTTTTCGTGAATATGCTTCCAAATGTGCTTTATTTTTGATAAATGTGCTTCATAAGGGTTTTTTTGTCGAAAGAACTTTCAGATGTTGTTCATTTTTGTCGAATGTGCTTCCCAATTTGCTTGCTTTTTTAGTGTTCTTCCAAATAGTGAACCCTTTTGTTGAATTTGCTTCCAAAGGTGCTTCTTTTTTGTCAAATGTGCTTCCAAATGTTTTTTCTTTTCTGTAAATGTGCTTCTAAAATGTTTCATTTTTTAAAGTATTCTTCCAAATGTGCTTCTGTTTTGTCCAGTGTGCTTCTAAATGTTCTTATTTTAATAAAATGTGCCTCCAAATATGCTATCATCATTATTTTTAATGTGCTTCCAAATGTGTTTTCTGTTTTAAGTGTTCTTTAAAATGTGCTTCCCTTGTGTCAAATGTGCTTCAAAAATTTTTTTTTTGTTAGTAAGCTTCCAAATGTGCTTCCTTTTTGTTGAATGTGTTTTCAAATGTACTTCTTTTTTGAGTGATATTCTAAATATGCTTCCTTTTTTTGAATATGCTTTCTAATGTTCTTTTTTTAATATCATTCCAAATGTGCTTTTCTTTGTTCGTTTGTTCTTCCTTTTTGTTGATTGTGTAGTGTCAAGTCTGTAGTCAGATCATGTTTGGCTTCATGGTTTGGAGATGCCTGGTCCATACGCATGCAATTGTACAAATCATGACCGGTTAAAAATTTTCGGCAAGTATCAAATATAAGGCCGCTTGGTTTGGAGACACTTGGCCTACTGACATTGCGCATGACCGGTTTGAAAGATATGACAAGTATCGAAAAAAGAGGGTCTCGTTCAGATTCGCCTGGCCTATGTATCTGACATTAGACATGATTTTTTCAATATTTTTGCCGAGTATTGATCAAAGAAGATTTTGTGGCTCGGATATGCTTTGCCTATATGAAGATTTGTTGTTTCTTATTCTTCGTGGCAATGTCTATTTTGAGGCATTTGACGTGGGTTCGATATCTGTGTTAGCCACATACACTACAAACTAGTTTCGGGTGCAAATGTTACATTCGTTTTTATAATCGCGTTCCTTTTCTTGTACTTTGTAGCTATTGCAAGAAGTAACTTTCATGTACCAGGTTAAGATTTCAACGACGATTTTACTGTAAGCGGGATGGCTGGGAAGCGGTGTGCTGCATGTCTAAAGCCAACAGCTGGCTGGCCTCCTGACGCTTCTGCAAGCTTGCAAATTCTCCCCGCGTGAGATTGGTCAAAGTTTCCTGCTCGCAGCGACAAATGAGGTGCAAGGAACCTTTCTCCAGCCTCATGAATATTTTTAAAAAATTTGTGTTTAATGAGTTTGAATGTAGGTGTTTAGGATGATAGCAAATGACTACACTTAACTTCATGTATATTTGTAAACATTTTCCTACATGAAGAAATAACATTATCAAGGGTCTGCTATGCTGGTGGTAGGTAACGAACACACGACCCACGCTCCAAGAGTGACTGTCAATTTGCATGTGCTAACTCCTATCTCCTCTCTCCTGCTGTTTCATGTGATGATTTTTGTCCTTTTTTTCCTTGTAACCTCGACCTTAGACTGTTTAACATATAATTAAACAAATCTGTTAACTCTGTACTACATTTTATCAAACCTAGGACATGAATTTATCGAATCAATAATTATTTTATAAATATATTTTTTTTTTTTTTGGAATTTTGTTTTTAATTTCTAGGTAATAATTCCGAATTTCCAAGATAGCTGTCAATATGTCATCACCGAATCACTGGAGGCTGACAAATGAGGAATTTAAGCCTCTCTAAGGAATTTCCACCATATTTTATTGAATAGGTATTTTTTTTTACCTAAAATAAACAATCTTTGCATCGAGAATCGATCGAACCAAGCACTGTAATCGATCAAATCAATCATAACTTTAATAAACGAATTTTTTTCTAGGTTTGGGAACTGTTCCCGAATTTATAGGTAAAAAAATTACATATTTACAAAATGGTGGCCAAGACAGCCTCCAAATGACAGACGCCAATATCACAGCGGTGCCCTCTATCTGACGACGTGTGTATTAAGTGACACTAGCGCTCCTGGTATCGACTATTGAAAAAAATTTGACGGCAGCGCTTTCTACAGATGCCGTTTGCACTAGCACTTCTAAGTAGCAAATACTGAAAATAGGTACGTTGGATACGCCCTCTTGCAGGTGATAATATTCCTTCAAAATAAAAAAATAAATTACAATCCTGAGTAAGTGTTTTTTTATAAACCTTATTTCATTCTCAGTATGGTAAATGTTTCAATGATCATGGGCTTAAAGGCAAATGTTTTCCAACACAGAGGTCTGAGCTATCATAGTTTGAATAACCTCGCTTACAATGTATTTTGTAAAAAAAATTAAATTTAGTTTGTCGATAAGGTGGGTAATGGAACATTGTTCTTACGTGCATGAGACAAAGCGATGCTGGCGCACTCTAGGAACAATAATCAGAAAAAAATTATGGTGGTACCCAAGATTTCATCCTGCAGCAGAACAAAAAACAAGATGGTGGTTGTGATGTCATTCAAGATCGTGGCCTCCAGCAGACGACAACGAATAGCGTATGTGATGTCCTTCAAGATGGCAACTTTCAATAGACGAAAACAGGATGGCCAACATGATGTCACAATATTTATAAATGGCGGATATTTGTATCTTATAAAAAGGGCAATATTTGCGGAGTGAAGAGTTCGATGTTAAAATGGCGGAAAACAAGATGGCAACCAAGGTGAAAGGTCCAGGTAAATTTCAAAGTTTAGGTCAATGTCAAAGTCAAGGTGAAGGTCAAAGTTAAGGCCAATGGTCAAGTTCTGTGTCAAATGATAAATTCAAGGGCATCAAAGATGGCCACCTTGACATCACAATCCAAATCTAGCCGACATCGGCGCTCGCTCCACGAACCTGAACTTGGCGCCGGACATACTCTTATATGTCACTAAAGTCAAATGTATTTAATACTAATTAAATTTACATGAATGACTTCAAATGTAATAAGACTATAAAATGATATTATGGTAACGTCTTTCAAATTACGTATCTTGACGTTTGATCACTGCCAGAACGAAGGCCAATTTCCATATTTTACGATACGAAATTATTTTCGTACAAACAATTTTTAGACTAATATGGCGTCTTTTGGTTTTTTACTTTCCCCCTGAATATATACAAGTATCTATATAATCAGAAACTTCCAAATAAATGTTGTACTTAAATGTATTTTGATTAATAAATTTAAAAAAATTCTTGAATGCTTGGACTTGTGAATATAAAACATTACCTAGCATTAGGTTGTGAAAGTGTATTGCTTTTTCTAGTACAAAAGTAAGCACAGCATGGACAGAGTGTGATGTTAAGTCAGCTAGCTCGCTGGCCTACTTTTTGAAACTGACTCGACTTTACTGGTTCCGTCGCAGATCATCCTGCTGGAGCTGGCGCAGAGAGCCCGGGGCAGACACAGCGGCTCAGATCGATAACCCACGTTGCGCACAGCGTCCCCCACACCCTCCCCCTTTCTCCGAGGGTAAGGCCTCATTACCCGGACAGAGATTCCATTCGGAAGCACCTGAGTTTGAATCGCAGTCCAGAGGCTCTGATGTTCTTTCCCTCATGTTTTTCACGAATCTCCGAAACACTAGGATCGTACCTTTGTGTTCACCATTCGCACTGCGAGTCAGCGAACACAACTCAGATAACCCACTGGGAGGTGCATCTAACACTCGAGGTACTATCATGAATAAAAGTAAAAAAAAATCAATCTCAAACCCTCACGTCATTTCTGACCTGCTTTTAACACTGCAACATCCAGCTGTAATTTCTACGTAGACTACGGGGATTTTAAATATTCAGTGGAGCCAGATTATAGGGACAATGCCACTTACTTGCTAAGTCCGTGTACAGTAAACGCATAATTTGGTGCGTTAAGTTCGCACGATCCCCAAACACAGTGCGTGTCTGGCAGACATACAAGCAGCCCAACGTATGCTAAACACACACACGGAAATTGCCAACATTTTCATAAATTCGTAGGCGTTTTTAAAACTGGACTCATCCCACACATATTTGTAAACGTCACCCCGTACTCACTTTCAGGATACGCCTTTTCGGCGCCGACCCCACATGACTCTGTCCACAGTGCAACTCACACTCCTGACCAGCTGACCGTTTCTGAAGTCACTCCTCCTCCAGTTACCCTCCTCGGGTAGCACTCCACGCAACTAACTTCGGAGCATAATTGAAGTCTTTTATGAACATACAAAAATAATTAATAATTTACATAGCCTTAAATTGAACAATAGTAGTACATAATTAATAGCCTGTACATGGACACTGAGTCGGAGTGGGGGGCTGGAGCCGATGCCCGCCATCTTGAAATCTAAAGTCACAGCGGCCATCTTATATGACGTTGACTTTTGATCTTGAACTTGACATTCAAAATTTGTCAAAAGGACTCAAAAATTGGATAAATTTG
Source organism: Bacillus rossius redtenbacheri (assembly GCF_032445375.1). Lineage (NCBI taxonomy): Eukaryota > Metazoa > Arthropoda > Insecta > Phasmatodea > Bacillidae > Bacillus > Bacillus rossius. Next base: position 70,321,962 of record NC_086331.1, read on the forward strand.
CACAAATATTGACAAGATTTGCCCAAAAATTGCCAATACCCGCCAAAATTTCCCATTTTTATGTAATAAATTCCGCCAGAAAAAACTCAAAAATTTGAAAAATAACAATTTCTACATTTCGAGGTAAAAATTTCATTTTTAAAGGAAAATTTCCCATTTTAGTCCTCAAAAATGTCAGTGGCTTCAAAGTCCGCAATGAGGCTTAAATTCCTGCGCAACAAGCCGCCCTAAGCCTTCAAGGTCATGAACTTGACAGTTATAATGCCATGGATACCATTTTGAATTATTATGTAACCATTGCAATTTTCGTTACGGCCGCCATCAAAAAATCTATATTTTTTAAGCTAGTAAATCGGGAAAAATTGGAACATTAATAAAAAATTAATTAATAATCATTTTAATAAAAATAGTTCCCCCATCTTGGATACTCACGTCATGGCTGCCATCATGAAAATTCATACATATTATTGAAAAAATAATAATTTTTTAAAATTAAAAAAAATAGTAATTTAAAAAATAACTAAATAACTGTCGGTTAAAACCAGCCGAGAGAGAAAACAATGACAGCAGATTATTCCTCCACTGAAGCCACCGACAGACTAACCTCCCACCACAAATGCCAAAGTAGATATATTGCCAGCTAGTATAACATCACGCCTGCCATCTCGTTTTCGTCTGCTAGAGACCAATATATTGGATACGACATATTTATTGTTTTCGTCTGCCGGAGGGTGCTACCGTCATTAAATTGACTTTTTACCCACTAGAGCGCAGTAATTATTTATTGCCAGGATGCTCGCCACCTTGACATTTGGTCGCCATCATAGAAATATGTATTTATTTAGATAAAATTCGGTTAAAAATCCATAATTCATTTTAAATTTTCATATAATATACTGATTGATTCTATCAGGTCATCTCCTTGGTCAATACTTTATCTATGAAAAAAAAATAATTTTACATTAAATGTTTTATTCAATAAAATCAGATTATATTCATAGTCTACCAGCGTCTAGTTAGCTGATGATAAAATATTGGCCGCCAACTTGGATATTTGTATTTATTAAGCTAGGAATTCGGGGAAAAAACAAAATTCATCAAAAAAATCAGCAAATAAGTAATTGAGTTATTTGATCGATTATAGAGATTTTCCTATCCTTGCTCAATTACAAAAAAAGAAGTAAACAACTCTTATTTAAATAAAATATGATGGAAAGTCCTAAAGAAAAAGGCTTAAATTCCACTACTACCAGCGTTTAGTAAGCCAATGATGATAACATATTGGCTGCCATTTTGAAAATTTGTAATAATTAACCTAGAAATTCTGGAAAAAATCCAAAATCATCAAAAAATTTATTATTAAAAATTTATTCCCTTGATCGATTTCCATAGTTGGTTCGATTCACATTCATTTATAAGAATAAATAAAAAAAAATATTTTTAATACTGTATCTTATTTCCATTTGTAGAGTTTAATAATAAATCTCTCTACAAAAAAAAACTCTAAACAAGATACCTAACAGTCGGAATAAATACTTTGTTGCTAAGCCTACCATTAAAATCTAATTATTAAATACTTCGAATACCTTCCAACCGGGTCTAATACAATGTTAGGTGTAGAGACCAAGTGTATCCGAACTAAGAGGTATTTTTCGATGATACTAGAAAAACATGTTAAACAGGCTATCTCCAATGTCAGGCGTTTAAACCAGACATCTCAGAACTACGATACCAATCATGTCCTGCGAACAGACTTAAAAATCCACGATCGATGAAAAGGAAGCACAATAAAAAAAGAAAGCACAAATGGAAGCCCAATAAAACGAAAAGGAACCACAATTATCGACCAGAGAGCTCAATTGGAAGCACAATCAACGAAAAGGAGGCATAATTATTGAAAAGGAAGCACAATCAATGAAAAGGAAGCACAATCAACGAAGCACATTTGTATCCAAAAGAAACGAAAAAGAAAAATATTCAAAAAAGGAAGAACAATTGGAAGCACATTCTACAAAGAGGAAGCACAATCAACGAAAATTATTCATAATTGAAGGCACAATTAGAAGCACAACCAACGAAAAGGAAGCACAATAAAAAAGGAAGCATAATCGGAAGCACAATAAAAGAAAGAAAGCACTATAAAAATGCACAATTTGAAGCACAATAAAAAAGGAAGCACAATTTGAAGAACAATTAACGAATAGGAAGCACAATCAAAAAAAAAAAAGGAAAGTACATTTGGAAGCACAATCAAAAACAGGAAGCAGTATTACGTGATCTCATTCTTAGTTAGAATTTATATTGCAAGAAATAAAACAATAAACTTTTGAAATTTAAAAATAATTTAAAGTAGTATACGAATGTATTTTCAGGCACAGGCTTCATGCTGTGGTTGTGGTATCGGTGTCCGCCATCTTGTATGGGCGTAACGGGACACAGCGTAACGGGACAAGTATATCACGGCGGCCATCTTGAATGACCTTGACCTTTGTCCTTGACCTTTGATCTTGTCCTTGACCCCGGCAGACATATTGTATCCGCCATCTTGGAGACCGTCGACTTTGTTTCTGTTGTTTGTTCCTAGATAGCACCAGCATCATCTTGATTTTTTTCTGTTCCACTGGAGGCCGCCATCTTGGATACCGTCGACTTTGTTTCTGCTTTATGTTCCTAGATAGCGACAGCGTAGCTCTTGATTTTTTTCTGTTCCACTGGAGGCCGCCATCTTGTATACCGTCGACTGTGTTTCTGTTGTTTGTTCCTAGATAGCGCCAGCGTCGCTCTGTCTCATCACATAACGTCGATGTTCCATTACCTTCCATAGCTATTATTGTCATTTACGACATATTAAATTTAATTTTTGATGCAAAATACATTGGAAGCGCTGTGATTCGAACCAGCGCAGCTCTGATCGCTAGGTTGACAAACATACACCTTTAACCGCTCGGCCATCGAGACATTTACCAGACTGATAAAATAAAATATAAAAAAATAACATGCATATTCGAACTTGAATTTTTTTTTTAATTTTAAGTACTAATTGCACTGTCTGTTCCAGACAAAACCACCATCTTGTATTAAGTCGTAACTGTTGCAATTGTCGTTATGCCCGCAATCATTAAAATCCGCAATTTTTATGTTAGAAAATCGGGAAAATTTTTTAAAAAACATTAAAAAATTATTTAATCGAATTGAAATAATAAAAATCTTAAAAACTTCGTTTGCAATTACCGTTATGGTAGCCATCTTGAAATTTAGACACCAACTTGGAAATCCATAATTTTTATGTTAGAAAATTGGGAAAAATTCCAAAATTCATCAAAAAATTAACTTAATAGAATTCTGATTGATTATATCGATTCCCATCCTTGGTTATAAACTGGTGAGGGCAAAAAAACCATCAGCTTCATCCTCCACAGAAGCCACCTACACACTGACCTACCACCAATATCAAGGTATATATCGTCAGCTGGTATGACGTCATGTCCGCCATCTTGTCTTCGTCCGCTGGAGACCGTCATCTTGTTTTCGTCTGCTAGAGTGTGCTGGCAACATGTTAGTATAATTTACTGTTTACCATACATTTAACCTCGTCTGTTGGCATTGAACTTTTTCATTGACCTTGACCTTGAAATTTGACCTGGCCTTGAACCTTGACCTTGAACTTTGACCTTTACCTTGAAATTTGACATTTACCTCGTTCTTTGATTTGACCTTGACGTCCATCATGGATTCGTCATTTTATGTTCAGTACATGCTACCAGGAGCTACCACCTGCGAGTGGTCATTGCCACCATCATGTTTTCGTCTGCTGGAGGACACCATCTTGTGTGAATACTCGTCTTACCATAATGCTAGTTTTATTCTAACCTGCTACAGTGCAGTAATCATTTATTATTACTGAGGGCCCACCATCTTTAAATTTAGGCGCCATCTTGAAATCATGTAATTATTTAGCTAGAAATGCGGGAAAAATTCCAAAAGTCTCCGAAAAAATCAATTATTAATTTACAAATTGAATCGCTGGATTCCTGTCCATGGTTCGATTCTAGACCAGTGACAGTTGTAACTCATTATTAATTAAATTTTAGATTCGGTTTTCCATTACCTTTCGCGGAGTTTATTAATCATTCACTCTACGAAAATCACCTCAAGTCAATATACCTGACCAACGAATTAATACAGTGCCGTTTAGCCTATTAAAAAAGTCTAATTTTTCAATAATCTAAATAACCTATAAGTCGTTCATGTACAAAGCCACACATATAGAACAATTGTATTCAGTCCATGAGACCGAGTCATGTCATTATCAGACGTATAGGCTAGTCATTTCAGGACCGCATGACCTTCGTCGTTAGCTAATTATATTCAATTAATCCATCGTGACATTTTTTATTCATACTAAAGAACCAAGTGACCTTGAAAAATATTTTAGTCACACCAAGAGGTTTTAAACTAGTAAATATTCAATCACTACATTTTGTACTACGTGCAATCAACAAAAAGGAAGCACTGCCAACGAAAAGGCAGCACTGCCAACGAAAAGGCAGCACATTTGGAAGCACCGACAACGAAAAGGCAGCACCGACAACGAAAAGGCAGTACCGCCAACGAAATGGAAAGCTCATTTGGATGCACCGACAACTAAAAGGCAGCACATTTTCATTGACTCCAAAATTCATTGGCTCCAATAGTCATTGGCTCCAATATTCATTGGCTCCAATATTCATTGGCTCCAATATTCATTGGCTCCAATATTAATGGGCTCCAATATTCATTGGCTCCAATATCAATTGGCTCCAATTGCTCCAAATGCTCCAAATGCTCCAACAGTCTCCAAAAGGCTCCAACAGTCTTTTGGTTCCTATAGTCATTGGCCCCAATAGTCTTTGGCTCCAATATTCATTGGCTCAAATTGCTCCAAAAGCTCCAACAGGGTCCAAAATGCTCCAACAGTCTTTTGGTTCCTATAGTCATTGGCCCCAATAGTCATTGGCTCCAATATTCATTGGCTCAAATTGCTCCAAATGCTCCAACAGGGTCCAAAATGCTCCAACAGTCTTTTGGTTCCTATAGTCATTGGCTCCAAAAGTCATTGGCTCCAAAAGTCATTGGCTCCAATATTCATTAGCTCCAATATTCATTGGCTCCAATATTTATTGGCTCCAAAATTCATTGGCTCCAATATTCATTGGCTCCAATATTTATTGGCTCTAATATTCATTGGCTCCAATATTCATTGGCTCCAATATTCATTGGCTCCAATATTCATTGGCTCCAATATTCATTGACTCCAATATTCATTGGCTCCAATATTCATTGGTTCCAATATTCATTGGCTCCAATATTCATTGGCTCCAAAATACATTGGCTCCAATGTTCATTGGCTCCAAAATTCATGGGCTCCAATATCAATTGGCTCCAATTGCTCCAAATGCTCCAACAGGCTCCAAAAGGCTCCAACAGTCTTTTGGTTCCTATAGTCATTTGCCCCAATAGTCATTGGCTCCAATATTCATTGGCTCCAATTGCTCCAAATGCTCCAACAGGGTCCAAAATGCTCCAACAGTCTTTTGGTTTCTATAGTCATTGGCTCCAATAGTCATTGGCTCCAATATTCATTGGCTCCAAAATTCATTGGCTCTAATATTCATTGGCTCCAAGATTCATTGGCTCCAATTTTCATGGGCTCCAATATCAAATGGCTCTAATTGCTCCAAATGCTCCAACAGGCTCCAAAAGGCTTCATCAGTCATTTAGCTCCATGAGTCTGTTGGCTTCTATAGTCATTGGCTCCAATAGTCATTGGCTCCAATAGTCATTGGCTCCAATAGTCATTGGATCCAATATTGATTGACTCCAATAGACATTGGCTCCAATATTCATGGGCTCCAATATTAATGGGCTCCAATATCAATTGGCTCAAATTGCTCCAAATGCTCCAACAGGCTCCAAAAGGCATCAACAGTATTTTGGTTCCTATAGTCATTGGCCCCAATAGTCATTGGCTCCAATATTCATTGGCTCAAATTGCTCCAAGTGCTCCAACAGGGTCCAAAATGCTCCAACAGTCTTTTGGTTCCTATAGTCATTGGCTCCAGTAGTCATTGGCTCTTATATTCATTAGCTCCAATATTCATTGGCTCCAATATTTATTGGCGCCAAAATTCATTGGCTCCAATATTCGTTGGCTCCAATATTCATTGGCTCTAATATTCATTGGCTCCAATATTCATTGGCTCCAATATTCATTGGCTCCAATATTAATTGGCTTCAATATTCATTGGCTCCAATATTTATGGGCTCTAATTGCTCCAAATGCTCCAACAGGCTCCAAAAGGCTTCATCAGTCATTTGGCTCCATGAGTCTGTTGACTTCTTTAGTCATTGGCTCCGATATTCATTGGCTCCAATATTGATTGACTCCAATATTCATTGTCTCTAATATTCATTGGCTCCAATATTCATGGGCTCCAATATCAATTGGCTCCAATTGCTCCAAATGCTCCAACAGATTCCAAAAGGCTCCATCAGTCTTTTGGCTCCAACTGTCTTTTGGCTCCTATAGTCATTGGCTCCAATAGTCATTGGCTACAATAGTCATTGGCTACAATATTCGTTGGCTCCAATATTCATTGGCTCCAATATTCATTGGCACCAATAGTCATTGGCTCCAATATTCATTGGCGCCATCAGTCATTGTCACCAACAGTCTTTTGGTTCCAAAAGTCCTTTGGCTCCAAATATATTTGCCTAGAATTCTTCGAGTCTAAGAGACTATGAGGTCACATGGCTACGAGTATAAAATGATGTAGCTGGTTACGAGTTATTCATGGCTTGCGAGGCTACAGAGCTACGACGCTTCTAGTACACAAGTTTACGTGACTGCGAGGATACAGGACTACAAGTCTGAATGAGTACTTGACTACGAAGCTACTCGTCTAGAAGACTCCAATTGCCTAATCTTTCTTCGATGGAATTTTCTCTTTTGCTCCAATATTCATTGACTCCAATATTCATTGGCTCCAATATTCATTGGCTCCAATATTCATTGGCTCCAATATTCATTGGCTCCAATATTCATTGGCTCCAATATTCATTGGCTCCAATATTCATTGGCTCCAATATTAATTGGCTACAATATTCATTGGCTACAATATTCATTGGCTCCAAAATTCATTGCCTCCAATATTCATTGGCTCCAATATTCATTGGCTCCAATATTCATTGGCTCTTATATTCATGTGCTCCAATATCATTTGTCTCCAATTGCTCCAAATGCTCCAACAGGCTCCAAAAGGCTTCATCAGTCTTTTGTCTCCCTCAGTCTGTTGGCTGCTATAGTCATTGGCTCCAATAGTCATTGGCTCCAATATTCATTGACTCCAGTATTCATTGGCTCCAATATTCATTTGCTCCAATATTGATTGGCTCCAATATTCATGGGCTCCAATATCAGTTGGCTTAATTGCTCCAAATGCTCTAACAGGCTCCAACAGGCTCCATCAGTCTTTTGGCTCCAACAGTCTTTTGGCTCCTATAGTCATTAGCTCCAATAGTCATTAGCAACAATATACGTTGGCTCCAATATTCATTGGCTCCAATATTTATTTTCTCCAATAGTCATCGGCTCCAATATTCATTGGCTCCAATATTCATTGGCTCCAATATTCATTGGCTCCAATATTCATTGGCTCCAATATTCATTGGCTCCAATATTCATTGGCTCCAATATTCATTGGCTCCAATATTCATTGGCTCCAATATTCATTGGCTCCAATATTCATTGGCTCCAATATTCATTGGCTCCAATATTCATTGGCTCCAATATTCATTGGCTCCAATATTCATTGGCTCCAATATTCATTGGCTCCAATATTCATTGGCTCCATTAGTCATTGACACCAAAAGTCTTTTGGCTCCAAATATATTTGCCTAGAATTCTTCGAGTCTAAGAGACTATGAGGTCACATGGCTACGAGTCTAAAATGATGTAGCTGGTTACGAGTTATTCATGGCTTGCGAGGCTACAGAGCTACGATGCTTCTAGTACACAAGTTTACGTGACTGCGAGGATACAGGACTACAAGTCTGCATGAGTACTTGACTAGGAAGCTACTCGTCTACAAGGCTCCAGTTGCCGCATCTGTTTTCGAAGGAATTTTCTCTTTTGCTCCAACTGCTCCATCAGCATTATGTTATAAGATTACAAGGCTGCTTGCTTACGTAGCTTCAAGTCTACGAGACTACGACCCATGAGGTTACGAGACTATGCGATAACAAGTTTTCAAGGTTACGTGATCGCGAGGCTATAGGACTACGAAGCTTCCAGAACGCATGGTTACGAGACTGCATGACTAATTGACCGCGTGGTTTCGAATCTTCATGTCTATAACTGACTACAATAGCACTATTCAGTGGTGAGAGTTAATTTATCTTATGCAAAGGTACTTGCTGCAAGTAGTTCCGCTTTTCAACATCAGATGACATCACGTGTTGCTTGCAGGTAAATAATAATTATTTATTTTATGCAGGATGCGAGATGCTCACTATCGATCGCATAAGAAGGTTAGCTACGATAGTCTCCAAGGAGAAGGAAGTTCGTCCTTCCTGCTAGTGCTTCTCAGATTTCTCACGGTCCGCCATCTTGGATTGCGACGTCACGGCGGCCATCTTGGATGTGTGTGACCTTGAACTTTGACCGAAACTGCAGGAATGATCGCAATAACACGTATTAAAATCAAAATATGAACAAGAATAATCGGGAGCACACGTAGAAAACCACCATTATATTGACAAAAAAATCATAAGCACACGGAGAAAAACGACACTTGTTTTCTTTGATATCATAAAATTTCAGGGAAAAAAATATTTAAAATGAAAATGAATTAATAAAAAATAAAATAAAAAATACATAAAATTCTGGCTTGTACTAGAACTCTATCTTTGCTCAACAATGATAAGTTTACAAAATATTTGGAGCCAAAATACTTTTGGAACCAAAAGACTGTTGGTGTCAATGACTGATAAGCAAATGAATATTGGAGCCAATGAATATTGGAACCAATGAATATTGGAACCAATGACTATTGGAGTCAATGACTATTGGAGCCAATGACTATTGGAGCCAATGACTATTGGAGCCAAAAGCCTGTTGGAGCCAAAAGCCTGTTGGAGCCAAAAGACTGATGAAGCCTTTTGGAGCCTGTTGGAGCATTTGGAGCAATTGGAGCCAATTGATATTGGAGACCATGAATATTGGAGCCAATGAATATAGGAGCCAAAAGACTGTTGGATCCAAAAGACTGATGGAGCCTTTTGGAGCCTGTTGGAGTATTTTGAGCAATTGGAGCCAATTGATATTGGAGCCCATGAATATTGGAGCCGATGAATATTGGAGCCAATGACTTTTGGAGCGAGCGAATGAATGGAGCAAATGATTACTTAAGCAATGAATATTGGAGTCAATGACAAATGTGCTGCCTTTTCTTTCATGGTGCTGCCTTTTATTTGTCGGTGCTTCCAAATGTGCCGCCTTTTCGATGGCGGTGCTTCCTTTTTGTTGATTGCGCGTAGTACAAAATTTAGTGACTGAATATTTACTAGTTCAAAACCTCTTGTTGTTACTAAAATATTTTTCAAGATCACTTGGTCTTTTAGTATGTCTAAAAATGTTCACGATGGACTAATTGAATATAATTAGCTAACGATGAAGAAGGTCATGCGGTCCTGAAATGTCTAGCCTATACATCTGATAATGACATGACTCTGTCTCATGGACTGAAGACAATTGTTCTATGTGTGTGGCTTTGTACATGAACGGCTTACAGGTTATTCAGATTATTGAAAAATTAGACTTTCATAATAGGTTAAACGGCACTGTATTAATTCTTTGGTCAGGTATTTTGACTTGAGGTGATTTTCGTAGAGTGAATGATTAATTAACTCCGCGAAAGGTAATGGAAAACAGAATCTAAAATTTATTTAATAATTAGTTACAACTGTCACTGGTCTAGAATCGAACCAGGGACAGGAATCCATCGATTCAATTTGTAAATTAATAATTGATTTTTTCGGAGATTTTTGGAATTTTTCCCGCATTTCTAGCTAAAAAATTGCATTATTTCAAGATGGCGCCCAAATTTAAAGATGGTGGGCACCTCAGTAATAACAGATGATTACTGCACTGTAGCAGGTTAGAATAAAACTAGCATTATGGTAAGACGAATATACACACAATATGGTGTCCTCCAGCAGACGAAAACATGATGGTGGCAATGACCACTCGCAGGTGGTAGCTCCTGGTAGCATGTACTGAACATAAAATGACGGATCCATGATGGACGTCAAGGTCAAAGTCAAAGAACAAGGTCAAGGTAAATTTCAAGGTAAAGGTCAAAGTTCAAGGTCAAGGTTCAAGGTCAAGGTTAAAGTTTAAGGTCAAAGTTCAAGGTCAATGACTAAGTTTAATGCCAACAGACAAGGTTAAAGGTATGGTGAACAGAAAATTATACTAACATGTTGCCAGCACACTCTAGCAGACGAAAACAAGATGACGGTCTCCAGCGGACGAAGAAGAGATGGTGGACATCACGTCATACCAGCTGACGATATATACCTTGATATTGGTGGTAGATCAGTCTGTAGGTGGCTTCTGTGGAGGAAGGATCTGATGTTTTTTTTTATTTTTTGCCTTCACCAGTTTCGAACCAAGGACGGGAATCGATATAATAAATCAGAATTCTATTAAGTTAATTTTTTGATGAATTTCGGAATTTTTCCCGATTTTCTAACATAAAAATTACGGATTTCCAAGATGGTGTCTAAATTTCAAGATGGCGACCATAACGGTAATTGCAAAAGTGCTTTTTAAGATTTTTATTATTTTATTCGATTAAATAATTTTTTAATGTTTTTTAAAAAAATTCCCGATTTTCTAACAGAAAAATTGCGGATTTTAATGATTGCGGGCGTAACGATAGTTGCAACAGTTACGACTTAATACAAGATGGTGGTTCTGTCTCGAACAGACAGTGCTATTAGTACTTAAAATTAAAAAAAAAATTCAAGTTCGAATATGCATGTTATTTTTTATATACCTTATTTTATTCTCAGTCTGGTAAATGTCTCGATGGCCGAGCGGTTAAAGGTGTATGTTTTCCAACCTAGCGATCAGAGCTGCGCTGGTTCGAATCACAGCGCTTCCAATGTATTTTGCATTAAAAATTAAATTTAATATGTCGATAATTACAATAATAGCTATGGAAGGTAATGGAACATCGTCCTTATGTGATGAGACAGAGTGACGCTGGCGCTATCTAGGAACAAACAACAGAAACACAGTCAACGGTATCCAAGATGGCGGCCTCCAGTAGAACAGAAAAAAATCAAGAGCGACGCTGTCGCTATCTAGGAACTAACAGCAGAAACAAAGTCGACGGTATCCAAGATGGCGGCCTCCAGTGGAACAGAAAAAAATCAAGAGCGACGCTGGCGCTATCTAGGAACTAACAACAGAAACAAAGTCGACGGTCTCCAAGATGGCGGATACAATATGTCTGCCGGGGTCAAGGACAAGATCAAAGGTCAAGGACAAAGGTCAAGGTCGTTCAAGATGGCCGCCGTGATATACTTGTCCCGTTATGCTGTGTCCCGTTACGCTCTTCCAAGTTGGCCGCTGTGACGTCACAATCCAAGATGGCTGACACCGATACCACAACCACAGCCTGAAGCCTGTGCTAGAAAATACATTCGTATACTACTAGTTTAATTTTTCAATATTAATGACATGCAATTTAAACAAGTGATTATTGTATGTAGCTAGCTTCCCTCAGTTCTTTAAGTATGGAAGCTTCTTGGTCGATGTGAGAGTTGTTTCCTTCACGAACCGATGTCACTAAAAGTCTCCGGCGATCAACCAATATGTTAGAATATTCCCATGACATAAAATCAATATCTTCTGCTTTCGTTATCTTCGTGGAATTCTGCTATTAATTTTTAGGATCACCATCGTCCCAGTGTACATCGAAAGCCTGATCTGAACGATTTATTTTATCACGCCGTTTTCATTGTTTCGATTTCAGGGCTTCATCACAGCTTTCGATTTTGCCAGCTTTAGGTGCTACATAACAGTCTTTGATTATGTCACCAGCTTCAGAGTAACTGTCGCCATCATCGTAGAAGACAGCGTCTTCGAAATCGTTTACGATGAAGCTGCTACATCGTCTTCAAGCTGCCTTTTAATGAAATCATTTTTAAATTGTACGGTGCATCTACCTGAATTCGGTTTGGATGTATTCTCACTTTTCATGTTAAGGATACTTCCATTTTATTCAGTCTTCCATAACTCATCAACGTCCTTCAATTTAAGTTCTTTCTCGAGATCAGAATAGCTATGAAAATAATCTCGTTCAAGAAAAGAAAAATTATTCATGTATTGCACATTACTCTTCTCTAGAATAATAGCTCCATCACTGTCCTCCATTTTGTAAGTAGGATTTGGGTTACAAGTTCTGTAGTGTATTCTTTAGCTCTCCCTTCGCTTAAACGACTTGCTACAACGAACGCAACTTATCATATTGCGTAGCCGATTTTTAACACAGTCATTCTTCTCGTGTTTTCTACCATTCTTTCTGAATGTAAATTCCTTGTTGCAGAACTTACACTTGTGTCATTTCGATACAGCTGCAGACATCGAAAAGGGATCCATATTAGTTACTGAGACTAATAGCAGAAGTTTACTGTAAGTTTTAAATTGTAACCAATACTTAAATATTATGTTTAATATTTGCTCAGCGAGAGTTAATTTATCCCATGCAAAAGAACTTGTTACAAGTAGTCCTGATTTCTGCTAACAAATGTCGTCACATAGTGTGTTCAGGTAAAAATTATTTTTTTTTTTAATGTGGGTTGCGGAATGCTCACTAACGGTAGCAAGAGAAGGAAAGCTTCGCTAGACATCAAGGAGAAGGATGTTCGTCTTGCATGATAGTGCTTCTCAGCTGTCTCAAGGCATATTATTTGACTCAGTTATGGATGATTTTGTTTTGAATTCCAACTGATAAAAATATATATTTAGTGATAATTTGGTAGCAGAAATACAAAAATTAAATGTGACTCTATATAAAATAGCGTAACTCATTAAGTAAAAAGAATTTTCGTGTTATCCATTTTCTGAAATAACCAGAAGCACTCGGAGATCGTCAGCAGAAGTCTCGACAGGAATAATAAGGAGCACATGAAGAATACCATCAAAATTGTCAGGAATAATCAGGAGCACACGGGAAAACTAACGCACGTTTTATTTAATCAATATCAACAAATCACAGAAAAATAAATTAAATAATAACATAAATATAAACAAAAAGTATAAAGTAATAAAATTTGTATTAAAAATATTAATGAATATAAAATAAAAAAAGTCACAACAACAGATTCTGCCAGCTTGTGATCTTATTGTGTTCGTATGTTTGTTATTGGTAACCAATAAAATTTATTAAGCTTAGTTAAATTAGGAGTAATAATTAATAAACTTAAAAACGTACTTACAGATAGTTCAACTCTAAATAGTCGAATTTCTCAAACTATAAAAATTGTTAGTTTGTTGTGTAATGAGGGCCCATATTATTAATAGGAATACCCTACAAGGACTTATTTAATGATAGTAGCGAGTGTAATGCAAGAGGTACAGAGCAATATCTAGTTTTATTAACACTAAAATAACAATGCAGTTTGGTGATACAAAAGTGAACTCTTCGTATTATAAATGACAGTGGCTTCATACAGAAGTGTTGCTCTGTGCAAGGCGGAACCTCTCTGCAAACACAAGACAGAGAGATATTAGAAGGGCTAACAGCAAGTGATTACCCTTAACCTTCTTGTGCAGAGTTTGTGTGTATGAGTGCGAAACAAGCTGCGGTTTCACCAGTTACACTGTTATTTTAGAGCGTAGCTATGAATAGGTAAAGCCCCTCAAATGTAATTAAACGCAAATCTTTAACAGGAAAGAAACCATTAACAAATAATGACATACACATAGCAACTTGAACCATACCGCGCCGCGGCTTGGTTCGTTCAGTTAATAAATAATATAAATATTAGCTGGGCTCAACAAATTATACTAGGCCCATAACCAGAAACTTGGACACATAAAACTATCAACGAATTAAATTTAATATTTAATGTAAAATACATCGGAAGCGTTGTGATTCGAGCCATGGCAGCTCTGACCTCTAGTTTAGAAAACATACGGCTTTATCCGTTTTTTTTATATATTTAAACACTAGGCAAGCTTATATTGTTTTAACGCCTGAGACTGACTTAGAGTAAGGGGACGGAAAAAAATAATTCTGGTGCCGAGATTTGAACCACAGAAGTTAATATTATCAAACGACCACTCTGCCGTTGTACTTTTTTTTTTAACTTACTAACTTATTATATTTAGTTACATATAATACATACAAAAACAAATGTAAAAATAAAGTCAATTACACGTTGGACTTCATACAACATGCTTTTCCTGTGTTCAAAAAAATAACAACGATCGTTTATACAAGTTAAAAACAAACACATCAAAACTTAAATACCTTCAGTCCAAAGATTTATACACAGCATACAAAATTAAATGGCAATCCATCTAAGTTCCTTAGTAAAAAATTAAATATAAAAAGTGAAAGGGAATCACATACATATAAAAATATACTTTTATTTTTATCAGTTCATTATGAAGTCAAGCCAGATATAACTGTGTCCTTTCAAAACGAAAATAAGAATCTTCCAAACCATGTTCGGAGCGTGCCCTGGCGGGCCATGTTCCACTGCTCCTGTCGCAGGACTTGCACGAAGTTTCGCAGTCACCGGCGCTGTGACGTCCTTCAGAAAGTGTATAGCTTGCAGGATGAACCAAGCCGCCGCTCTTCTCTTCACTGACAGGAACACGAAGAAGTCGCAGTTTATTAGACGCTCGTCGCTGACGAGACTTGGACCATCGTTGATTAGTCGTTGCACTCTGAGGACACCAGTGCCATATCGGCACCGCATACGTGCAGTCACTTATTCTGTGCAAGGCTGTATCAATACTACCACATAGCGCGCATGTAGGGTCGTATGTTAGATGAATCCTGTACTTTCGCATTGCAGTGGCTGTGATGTTATTATAGAAACTGTACGCTGCCAATCGTAAATCTGTAGAAATATTGATGACCGCAATAATTCTCCAAATCCGCGTTTCCAGTGTATACTTGGTATGCGACTTACTATAGCTGGCACCGTCTCTCGGGAGTGTACGGTTCTGAGGTACAGATTTTTGACTGAGGCAGTTGAGTCTTCAGGCATGGCTTGCACGACAGTAGCGAGCGCCTCTTGGGCTCTTCGATATATGAGCGGTAGTCGCCCTGTTTCCGCCCAGACTGTTTTTTGAGATACGCGTACATGTCCGTCTGCCGTCATACAGTGGCGATAGCTGTTGCGTGATAGCGGTTCGCTTTTTGCGCCATGATCAACAAGTCCCAGCCCACCCCCCACCATTGGTCTGTAGGTAGGTAGAGTTGTGACCTGGCTAATTTAAAGATATACGAGTTCCACAGAAGATGTCTGACGTAGGATAGAACACGAGCATTATATTCTCTTGGTAGATGGAAAATATGTGACACATACCACATCTTTGCAAGTAAAAAAGTATTTACTAGCGATACCCTTTGCAATATGTTCGTCGATAGCTCATGTTGATTTTACTAGTGCGCCATTTATTTGTGACGACGTCACAGTTATGTTGCACGGTACGAGCTATATCTGCCTGAAAATACACACCTAGTATTTTAATCTTATCAGTAGTATAGGATAGTGTTTTCTGCGGCAGGATTCAGGTTGCGGAACCTGTGGAGCTGCACGCTCGAAAAAATGTCACGTTCCGGCGGCCATCTTGGATGAGCGTAACGGGACACAGCGTAACGGGACACAGCGTAACGGAACACAGCGTAACGGGACAAGTAGATCACGGCAGCCATCTTGGATCCGCCATTTTGGATGACGTCATTTTGTTTTCTAGAAAATTACAGCCTTCTGTTTTCCGCCATTTTGGATGATGACGTCACCGTTGCAATTTTCGTTACGTCCGCCATCTTGAAAATCCGCAATTTTTATGTTAGAAAATCGGGAAAATTTTTAAAAATCATTAAAAAAATTATTTAATCGAATAAATAATAAAAATCTTAAAAAACACTGTTGAAGTTATCGTTACGGTCGCCATCTTGGATTATATAAATGTTGCATATTTCGTTACAACCGCCATCTTGGTTGAGTACTATACCATCGTTACACTTTATGTTACGACCACCATATTGGATCCTATTAATGTTGCAATTATCGTTATGGTCGTTATCTTAAAATGTAGACGCCATCTTGAAAATCCATAATTTTAATGCTAGAGATTCGGGAAAAAATTTAAAAATCATTAAAAAAAATTAACTAACAGAATTAAATAATAAAAAATCCTTAAAACCACCGTTGCACTTTTTCGTGATGGCCGCCATCTTGAAATCACCCGCTGGAGGTCACCATCTTGTTTTCGTCCGCTAGAGTGTGCTGATACCATGTTGGTATAACTATCTGGTCACCATACCTTTGTCCTCAACTGTTGACATTGAACTTTGACCTTGACCTTGAACTTTGACCTTGACCTTGCAATTTGACCTTGACATTGAAACTTGACCTTGAACTTTGACCTTGACCTAGAACTTTGACCTTGATCTTGAAATTTGACCTTGACCTTGAACTTTGACCTTGACCTTGAAACTTGACTTTGTTCTTGTCGACCATCATGGATCCATCATTTTATATTTAGTACATGCTACCAGGAGCTACCACCTGCTGGATTACTCCATCTTGTGTGTGTACTCGCATTATAGAGTACATTTCCATCTGGATAATTTTATTCTAACCCGCTACAGTGCAGTAATCATTTATTACCGAGGTGCCCCCGCCATCTTGAAATCATGTAATAATGTAGCTAGAAAAGCGGGAAAAAATCCAAAATTCATCAAAAAAATCACTCATTAATTTACATATTGATTCAATCAATTCCCGTCCTTTGTTCGATCCCTGAATGATGCAAAACATTTAATTTTATATAAAATATAATAATTTCAATAAACCATGTTCAAAATTCTTAAAGAGACTTTAAATCCTCTACTACCATCATCCTATCAGACATCAAGACCACCATATTAGAAATTCGTGATTGTAATGCTAGAGATTCGGGAAAAAGTTCAAAATACATTAAATAAATTTGTAATCTATATACTGATTGATTAGATCGACTAAGGTCCTTGGTTCGATTCCTGGCCGATACAAATCAACTTTAATTTTAAAAAAGTACCAGAAAAGTGTAAGGTTCGAGAAATAAAACACCTCAAAGTCTTTTACAAACATAATATTTATTACACAATTTCTATCCTACTACAGAATCACTTGCGAAAGGCAGCAATCTTATAAACATTTAGCCCTGCATAGTCGTGCAACGACTACTTCTTAGCTCCAAATGGCTCCAAATGCTCCAAACGGCCTTCAAATGGCTCCAACAGCTCCAACAACCTCCAAATGCTTGACAGCTCCAAATGGCTACAAATGCTTCAAAAGGCTCCAAATGCTTAACACAGCTCCAAATGGCTCCAAATGCTCCAAACGGCTGTAAATGCTCCAAATGGCTCCAAATGGTTCCAAATGCTCCAAACGGCTCCAAATGCTCCAAATGTCTCCAAAAGGCTCCAAATGCTTCAAAAGGCTCCAATTGTTCCAAGAGCTCCATCTTTAATTGGTTCCAACTGATTCCAATTACTTTTCTTATCGAACTTGGCATGATTACTAACATGTCTTTATTAGTATACATTTTGACTGGCAGTGGTAACGTATTTTGCACCTTTAAGTTATAAGTTTTATTTAGAATTCAGATTTCAATAAATGGTAGATACCATTTGGAAAGAAAATATATTAATTTATCTTCAAGTTTATACACATACATTTAATTTAAGCCATTATTGTATGTAGCCAGCTTCCCTCAGTTCTTTGAGTATGAAGGATATTTCTTTAATGTTCGAATAGTTTCCTGCACAAAGCGATCCATGTAGTAGTCGTAGCCTGTCAACCAATATGTTAGGATCTTCCCAAGAGGTATAATCAATCTCTTCTGCTGCGATTATCATCCTTGTATGTTTATAATAAATATTATTATCTCTGGTGTCTATCGTTTTAACACCAACCTCAAGGTCACTTTCGTCATCGTGCCAGTGATTATCACAAGCTTGATCAGGATAATTTATTTTATTACGACGTTTCCATCGTTTTGGTCTTAAACCACCATCACAGTCTTCGCTCTTGCATGCTTTTGGTGCTTCAGCACAGTACTAAATCATGTCAGCCTTAGATGTGTCAGCACAGTCTTCGTTCATGCCAGCTTCTGATGTGTCACCACAGTCTTCAATCATGTCAGCACCACAAACTTGATCAGGATAATTTATTTTATTACGTCGTTTCCATCGTTTTGGTCTCAGACCGCCATCACAGTCTTAGATCTTGCCTGCTTTAGGTTCTTCAGTACAGTACTCAATCATGTCAGCCTCAGATGTGTCACCACAATCTTCAATCATGCCCGCTTCAGATGATTCATCAAAGTCTTCGACATTGTAAGCTTCAGATGGTTCTCCATCTTTCTCATTTTCATGGAGACGACTAGATATTGGAGTAAATATATTTTCATTTCTAATGAGGTTACAACTTCCTTTGTTTGTTTTAAATTTTAAATTATTATCTTGATCTAGATCAGTAATTTTAGCATTAGCTTTTTCGCCTTCGTTCCTCTTCCGCGATGTTGTAGCCCATTCTTCGTTATCTTTATTCATCTTAATTGTACAGGTCTTGTAATGTCTATCCAAGTAATATCTTCTACCAAAGGATTTCTGACACTGACTGCAATGAAATGGTTTTTGACAAGGACCCAAATTACACTCGCTTCTCTCATGACGTTTAGCATTCTTTCTCTAGGTAAACACCTTGCTACAGTATCTACAGTGATAACGTTTCGATACAGAATCAAATCCCGAATCAGGATTCATATTAGTTACTGAGACTAATGCCAGATGCAAACTAAGAGTTTTAAATTAGATATATTACTTAAATAGAATTTTTTAATTATTTCATCAGCGAGAATTAATTTATCTCATTCAAAGGTACTTGTTGCAAGTAGTTCTGCTTTTCAACAACAGATGTCGCCACATGTTACTTGCAGGTAAATAATATTTAGTTCTTTTATGCGGGATGCGGGATGCTCACTAACGATCGCAATAGAACGATGGCTTCGATTGACTCCAAGGAGAAGGAAGTTCGTCCATCCTGTTAGTGCTTCTTAGATTTATCAGAGATAATTTGACTGAGTAATGATATATATTTTTTTAAATTTCCACCTGATAAAAATATTACAAGTGATGATTAAGTAGCAGAAGTTCACTAATTATATGCAACCTTGAATAAAAAATGACATGCTTCATTAAGTAAAAAAATCCTTCATGCAGAGATAAATTCCTCATCAGTAACCAGAAGCACCCAGAGAAAACCATCAAAATATTGTTAAGAATAATCAGGAGCACACGGAGAAATCCACCATAATACTGTCAAGAATAAACGGGAGCACACGGAGAAAACCGCCATAATATTGACAAGAATAGTCGGAAGCACACGGAGAAAACCGCCACAAGTTTTCTTTGATATCATAAAATTTCAGGAAAAAAAAATAATAAAAAATAAAAATAAATTAATAAAAAATTTAAAAAAAAAATTACAAAAAATAAATAAATAGATTCTGCTAGCTTGTAAACTTATCATTGTTGAGCAAAGATATAGTTCTAGTACAAGCCAGAATTTTATGTATTTTTTGTAATTTTTTTTGTTTTAAATTTTTTATTATTATTTTTTCCTGAAATTTTATATCAAAGAAAACTTGTGGCGGTTTTTTCCGTGTGCTTCCGATTATTCTTGTCAATATTATGGCGGTTTTCTCCGTGTGCTCCCGTTTATTCTTGACAGTATTATGGTGGATTTCTCCGTGTGCTCCTGATTATTCTTGACAATATTTTGATGGTTTTCTAAGGGTGCTTCTGATTATTCCTGACTAGACATCTGATGTTTTTCTCCGAGTGCTTCTGGTTACTGATGAGGAATTTATCTCTGCATGAAGGATTTTTTTACTTAATGAAGCATGTCATTTTTTATTCAAGGTTGCATATAATTAGTGAACTTCTGCTACTTAATCATCACTTGTAATATTTTTATCAGGTGGAAATTTAAAAAAATATATATCATTACTCAGTCAAATTATCTCTGATAAATCTAAGAAGCACTAACAGGATGGACGAACTTCCTTCTCCTTGGAGTCAATCGAAGCCATCGTTCTATTGCGATCGTTAGTGAGCATCCCGCATCCCGCACAAAAGAACTAAATATTATTTACCTGCAAGTAACATGTGGCGACATCTGTTGTTGAAAAGCAGAACTACTTGCAACAAGTACCTTTGAATGAGATAAATTAATTCTCGCTGATGAAATAATTAAAAAATTCTATTTAAGTAATATATCTAATTTAAAACTCTTAGTTTGCATCTGGCATTAGTCTCAGTAACTAATATGAATCCTGATTCGGGATTTGATGCTGTATCGAAACCTCATCACTGTAGATACTGTAGCAAGGTGTTTACCTTGAGAAAGAATGCTAAACGTCATGAGAGAAGCGAGTGTAATTTGGGTCCTTGTCAAAAACCATTTCATTGCAGTCAGTGTCAGAAATCCTTTGGTAGAAGATATTACTTGGATAGACATTACAAGACCTGTACAATTAAGATGAATAAAGATAACGAAGAATGGGCTACAACATCGCGGAAGAGGAACGAAGGCGAAAAAGCTAATGCTAAAATTACTGATCTAGATCAAGATAATTTAAAATTTAAAACAAACGAAGGAAGTTGTAACCACATTAGAAATGAAAATATATTTACTCCAATATCTAGTCGTCTCCATGAAAATGAGAAAGATGGAGAACCATCTGAAGCTTACAATGTCAAAGACTTTGATGAATCATCTGAAGCGGGCATGATTGAAGATTGTGGTGACACATCTGAGGCTGACATGATTGAGTACTGTACTGAAGAACCTAAAGCAGGCAAGATCTAAGACTGTGATGGCGGTCTGAGACCAAAACGATGGAAACGACGTAATAAAATAAATTATCCTGATCAAGTTTGTGGTGCTGACATGATTGAAGAATGTGGTGACACATCAGAAGCTGGCATGAACGAAGACTGTGCTGACACATCTAAGGCTGACATGATTGAGTACTGTGCTGAAGCACCAAAAGCATGCAAGAGCGAAGACTGTGATGATGGTTTGAGACCAAAACGATGGAAACGTCGTAATAAAATAAATTATCCTAATCAAGCTTGTGATAATCACTGGCACGATGACGAAAGTGACCTTGAGGTTGGTGTTAAAACGAAAGACACCAGAGATAATAATATTTATTATAAACATGCAAGGATGGTGAACGCAGCAGAAGAGATTGATTATGCCTCTTGGGAAGATCCTAACATATTGGTTGACAGGCTACGACTACTACATGGATCGCTTTGTGCAGGAAACTATTCGAACATTAAAGAAATATCCTTCATACTCAAAGAACTGAGGGAAGCTGGCTACATACAATAATGGCTTAAATTAAATGTATGTGTATAAACTTGAAGATAAATTAATATATTTTCTTTCCAAATGGTATCTATTATTTATCGAAATCTGATTTCTAAATAAAACTTATAACTTAAAGGTGCAAAATACGTTACAACTGCCAGTCAAAATGTATACTAATAAAGACATGTTAGTAATCATGCCAAGTTCGATAAGAAAAGTAATTGGAATCAGTTGGAACCAATTGAAGATGAAGCTCTTGGAACAATTGGAGCCTTTTGAAGCATTTGGAGCCTTTTGGAGCTTTTGGAACCATTTGGAGCATTTGGAGCCGTTTGGAGCTGTGTTAAGCATTTGGAGGCTGTTTGAGCCATTTGGAGGCCGTTTGAAGCATTTGGAGCCATTTGATGCTGTGTTAAGCATTTGGAGCCTTTTTTTGGAGCTGTTGCAGAATTTGGAGCCTTTTGAAGCATTTGGAGCCTTTTGGAGACATTTGGAGCATTTGGAGCCGTTTGGAGCATTTGGAGCCATTTGGAGCTGTGTAAGTATTTGGAGTCTTTTGAAGCATTTGTAGCCATTTGGAGCTGTCAAGCATTTGGAGGTTGTTGGAGCTGTTGGAGCCATTTGAAGGCCGTTTGGAGCATTTGGAGCCATTTGGAGCTAAGAAGTAGTCGTTGCACGACTATGCAGGGCTAAATGTTTATAAGATTGCTGCCTTTCGCAAGTGATTCTGTAGTAGGATAGAAATTGTGTAATAAATATTATGTTTGTAAAAGACTTTGAGGTGTTTTATTTCTCGAACCTTACACTTTTCTGGTACTTTTTTAAAATTAAAGTTGATTTGTATCGGCCAGGAATCGAACCAAGGACCTTAGTCGATCTAATCAATCAGTATATAGATTACAAATTTATTTAATGAATTTTGAACTTTTTCCCGAATCTCTAGCATTACAATTACGAATTTCCAATATGGTGGTCTTGATGTCTGATAGGATGATGGTAGTAGAGGATTTAAAGTCTCTTTAAGAATTTTGAACATGGTTTATTGAAATTATTATATTTTATATAAAATTAAATGTTTTGCATCATTCAGGGATCGAACAAAGGACGGGAATTGATTGAATCAATATGTAAATTAATGAGTGATTTTTTTGATGAATTTTGGATTTTTTCCCGCTTTTCTAGCTACATTATTACATGATTTCAAGATGGCGGGGGCACCTCGGTAATAAATGATTACTGCACTGTAGCGGGTTAGAATAAAATTATCCAGTTGGAAATGTACTCTATAATACGAGTACACACACAAGATGGAGTACTCCAGCAGGTGGTAGCTCCTGGTAGCATGTACTAAACATACAATGACGGATCCATGATGGTTGACAAGAACAATGTCAAGTTTCAAGGTCAAGGTCAAAGTTCAAGGTAAAGGTCAAATTTCAAGGTCAAGGTCAAAGTTCTAGGTGTAGGTCAAAGTTCAAGGTCAAGGTCAAAGTTCAAGGTCAAGGTCAAATTTCAAGGTCAAGGTCAAAGTTCAAGGTCAAATTCAAAGTTCAATGTCAACAGTTGAGGACAAAGGTATGGTGACCAGATAATTATACCAACATGGTATCAGCACACTCTAGCGGACGAAAACAAGATGGTGACCTCCAGCGGGTGATTTCAAGATGGCGGCCGTCACGAAAAAGTGCAACTGTGGTTTTAAGGATTTTTTATTATTTAATTCTATTAGTTAATTTTTTTAATGATTTTTAAATTTTTTCCCGAATCTCTAGCATTAACATTATGGATTTTCATGATGGCATCTAAATTTTAAGATAACGACCATAACGATAATTGCAACATTAATAGGATCCAATATGGTGGTCGTAACATAAAGTGTAACGATGGTATAGTACTCAACTAAGATGGCGGTTGTAACGAAATATGCAACATTTATATAATCCAAGATGGCGACCGTAACGATAACTGCAACAGTGGTTTTTAAGATTTTTATTATTTATTCGATTAAATAATTTTTTTAATGATTTTTAAAAATTTTCCCGATTTTCTAACATAAAAATTGCGGATTTTCAAGATGGCGGACGTAACGAAAATTGCAACGGTGACGTCATCATCCAAAATGGCGGAAAACAGAAGGCTGGAATTTTCTAGAAAACAAAATGACGTCATCCAAAATGGCGGATCCAAGATGGCTGCCGTTATCTACTTGTCCCGTTACACTGTGTCCCGTTACGCTCATCCAAGATGGCCGCCGGAACGTGACATTTTTTCGAGCGTGCAGCTCCACAGGCTCCGCAATCTGAATCCTGCCGCAGAAAATACTATCCTTTACTACTCTTATCCATGGATCGAAAAGGGCGTATATCTTAAAACATTACGTCTGTGCCACCCAGCTGCAACACCGCTGTTTTTGTAGCATTTACTCTCAAATTTAATACACGACGGCAAATTTCTAGACAATTTGCAACTGTTTTTATTTTATCTTCGGATCTAATGATGCATGTGATATCGTCGGCATACGCATTAAGTTTAAACGACATGCGGTTTACAGGAAAGCCTTGAATTTTGATTTCTAACATTCGACATAAGGTTTCGATGGAAACTGTAAATAAAACCATTGACAATGGACAACCTTATCTGACAGAGCTCTCAATCGGTATAGGGTGCTTAAGAAAACCATTTACAATCAGCCGAGAGGATATTCCGGTGCATACCATTTTTACCAAAGTTATTGTAGTAAAAAGGTATTGTATGGGAATCCAAAGTGGGTCTTTATTTGAAATAAATAATTGTGATCAACCCGGTCGAAAGCCTTCTCCATGTCGATGCTTAACAAGGCAGTTTTATTCTGTTCTAAGGAAGAAAGTAGTTGCACATCACGCAATGCAACTACTCCCTGTATAATAGATCTTCCTGGAGCCGTACATGTCATACCAGGACCAATTACATCACTCAGTCCTAACTTTAAACTTTGTGCGTACATCTGCGCTATTATTTTATAGTCCGTTAAAACAAGCGTTATTGGCCTGTAGTCTATTGGCTTCACTGCATGTTGCTATTTTGGAATGAGAACAATGATGCCTTCTTTGTGGGACTTGCAGAGCTCCCCTCGTGCAAGAATGTCACGTACAACATCACAAAAGTCGGGACCAATAATATCCCAGAGGACCTTGTTGATCTCATAGGGTATCCCATCTATGCCTGGCGATCTTTTGGTCGGAAATTGCTGTATTAGGTATTTTAGTAGTTTCCGCGTCCAAAAATGTCGCCTCCATTACTTCCTTAACATAATCACTGAGTTTATTTTCACACTCCCGCAGCACTTTCGGAATCATATGTGGTTCGGTCTCATGTTTCTTGTACAGCTGTGACAAGTATTGTACACTCACTATCTCGAAATGGTCGTGCAGTATTATACCATCGTCATTCAGGATTCTGGTAATGGCTCTACGACGTACTTGCTTTTGCTCTTAAATTATGGAAAATAAGCTGATTTTTTCATCGTCAAAAAGGCTCTTATTTGTTAACAGTATGTGACGATTTTGCATTTCTTAAGTGTGTAAACCTAACAGTTTTTGTTTGGTGGCGCGTATATTGTTTATTACATTTCCCCCTCTGTGTGTTGCTGTAATTCGTGCAGCATGGTTTCGTAAAAGTTGTAAGTCCCCCGTCGTTCCTATGCCAGTCGATATGCATGCCGTTTGAAAAGCCTGGTGACGTTCGGTTTTACACACTGCTCCCACCAAATGGCTACCGAAGGAAACTGCTGTTTCCTTCCTCGCCATCGTTGCCACTGTTCTGTGAAGTCAGCTGTCACTTCTGTATCTTGTAGCAGTTCCGTGTTGAGACGCCACGTGCTTCGCCCATACAGTGTAACCTCGGAAAATTTTTCATACGTGACAATAACCGCACAATGGTCATGATTGCTACTGGTAGTACCTCGTATCGATGCATGTTTTGAAGTAAAATCGGTCAATCCGTGATCGTGTATGAGGCGTAAAAAAAGTCAATTGTCTGTTTAACCTGCCGCCAGTTATATCACTCATTTCCAGGTGAGTTATCAATGTAGAGAGAGCTGCGTTTGTTTTATACACACCTCCCTAGTGGTCATCTGCTTGAGTTATGCAATTGAAATCGCCACCAAAAACTATCTGGTTGCAAGCAGTGTTAAAGAAAGGTACCAAATCTACTTCGAAAAAGGTTGTTCCTTCCCATCTCACCTGAGTTCCGGAGGGCGCATAAATGTTCAGAAGCAGTACATCGTTGATACGTCCTGCCATCACCCGGCCTGATGGATGGCAACGGAGGTCTTGAATTTCCAGTCCAGAGCGAGTTATTATCGCCATTCCCCGTCCCCGATCACCAACATTGGTGTATACATTGAAAGTTTGAAAGCCACAAAAATCGTGTGTCACAACTTCTTGTAAAAATGCAATATCGACTGCCTGGGTTCTAAGAAATGTTTCTAAAGCCGATATTCGTGCAGGGACTGAGACCGCACAAATATTTAACGTCACTATGGTGAGGACTGTAATCATTAATGAAAGAAAAATACACTATATCCGTAAACACACACAAAACCACCTTACAACCGAGGTAAACATTTAATATTCCGGCAGACTTAAGGAAGGAGTTGTATTGGCTTGTTTATCTCCACAATGCTTGTAAGTCATGCCTGTCCGCGGGACAAATTTCCGTACGATCTTGGTTATGAGAACTACGCATTTTTTCAATAACTGATTTGGCATGTTCTAGGGATTCCCGTCGGTACGTTTGCTCTGGTTGTTCCGATTTGGACATTGCCATTGATTTCATGGCTGGGCTTTTACTTCCGGTTCGCATGTCTCGTTCGTGCGGTCGTTTATCTCGTGCGCTGTTTTTTGTCAATTTGAGTGTGTCCGTTTTTACATTTTCACCTGCCTCCATGTCTTCCGCTCAAAAATGAATGAAAAATTATGGCTGGTACTGGAACTCTATCGTTGCTAAAGAAAGGAGCAATACACAAGCTGGCAGAAGATATTTTGTAATTTTTTTCATTCATTTTTTATTATTTTTAGCATTATTATATAATTTTTATGTTTTAAATTTTTTTCTGTGATTTACTTATGTTAAGGAAAACGTACGTTAGTTTTCACCTTGTGCTTCTGATTATTACTGTGGTTTCTCCAAGTATTTCACGTTATTTCTGAGATATCGATCTCTACATAAAAAAAATTGGTTGTCTGTAAAGTCGGTTTACGGACGATAGTTTAACGTGACAACGTCATAACAAAACATTGATGAAATGATTGATCCAGAAGAAAAGGAAATATCATATTCGGCCTGAGAACTGAGCCATAATAGGTTTTTGCAACCAAACCATTTAGGCATTAAAAATATTATATTCTTTGAGGAATAATTTTTTTTTTAATTTTTCTATCTTTTGTTTGATAAAATCTACCTCTGCATACTTTTATGAATATAATTGAATCATTTTTATTGAATTATCACTATTTTGTATGGATACAAAGGAGTGAAATGAAATGTAGGTACAATTTAATTAATAAATTTACTTTTATTTGCATTCATTATTCAAATATATTTATTACTTTTGAAATGTTACGTGCGCCGTATTTATTTTTACAAGTACAAAAAAAAAATTCGCACCTGCCGGGATTTGAACCGACAACCTTACAATTTGAAGATTTTGATTGATTGAAAAAGGCTTTTTATTTTACATTTTTTGCACTTTACATTGTTTTTACATTCATTTTTTGGCACCCCAGCACTCAGTGCTCTTTTACCAGCTAATTACATGGCTATTTACAAAACTGTATGTTTTATTTACAAAAGAGGAATACTTTACATTAAAGGGAAAAGTTTGAAAAACCCTTCAGTCCTGCGGTTGGAGCTATCTGGCTCTATGGTCTCTTGATCTTGATGCACACGTTTTTCCACAATTGGCACTTTTTTATTTACACAGAATATATATTACACTATTTACAACAGAAAAATCACAATAAGAATATATAGAATTATGGCACTATGGTTGGTGTCCATATATATAACATTTTTGCACCATGGTTGGTGGTCCTTAATATCTTCCTGCTTGAGTGTTTCCCAGTCACGGTGGTCTGCCAGGGTGGTAGTCTGTGATCAATTTGTGTGGGTGTGGGTGTTGGATGTCGTGTTGTCCGATGCTGTTGATTAGAGGTGACGGGTGTTGTGCTGCTTTGTGGAAAAAAGTGTCCGCGTATTGCATTACAAGGGCGCGTGGTGATGGAGTGTTTGCGAGATCATGGAGCTGTGTGTTGGTGACATGTTTTTATTTCCCGAGTGTGCGTCTTAGGAGTTTGTTAAAACATGTATTTATTTGGTGGAAGCGGAAGTCGGGTACATGGGCAAATATTACGGAGGCATACAACAGGATGGGGACTATGTACGCCTTGAAGAGGTGCACTCTGTCCATATCTGGCAGGGGGCTGTGGGGACGGAGAATGATGGACAGAGAGTTGTATGCACGGTGGGCCCGGGCCATGGCAGACGAGAAGTGCGGTGAGAGGCGCAGTGTGCGATCCAGTGTGACACCGAGGTATTTCACTGAGTCGCTCCACTTGATCACTGCGCCTCCCACGAACAGTGCTGGGGGCAGACGGGGGCGTCGTCGGGTGAAAAAGATGGCTTCAGTTTTGGAGGGGTTAGGGAGGATGCCCCAGGAAGTAAAAAAAGTTGTGACAGTGCGGATGGCCGAGGTCAGCCTGGCTTTTATTAGCAGGGGGTCATGATGGTTGACCATCAGCGCGGTATCGTCCGCGTACATGACAATCGTGCATTCGGGGGGTTTAGGAATGTCGTGCGTATACAAGGAGAATAATAGGGGCGAGAGCGTAGACCCATGGGGTACTCCTGCAGTGATCTCTCGTGAGGATGAGGTGGACCATTCCACTCGCACGCGGAACGTGCGGGCTTCTAGGAATGAATGAAGGATGGAGCGAAGTGCAGGGTTGACTCCCAGGAATGCTAGCTTGAGGATAAGGG
Organism: Bacillus rossius redtenbacheri; assembly: GCF_032445375.1. Lineage (NCBI taxonomy): Eukaryota > Metazoa > Arthropoda > Insecta > Phasmatodea > Bacillidae > Bacillus > Bacillus rossius. Next base: position 70,350,702 of record NC_086331.1, read on the forward strand.
CCTGGTGATGGACAGTGTCGAATGCACGACTCAGGTCTAGCAACACCATGCCAACATGGTTCCTTTGGGTGAAGTTGAGGGTGATTTGGTCGGTGACATGAGCCAGTGCGTGCTGCGTGGACAGTCGCCGCCTGAAGCCGAACTGAAACTCTGGCAGCGGCTGCAGGCGGTCAACCTCCTCCTCCAACCTGGACAGGAAAATGCGCTCCGCTACCTTGGATGTCACCGATAGCAGCGATATGGGGCGGTACGATGCTGGTCGATCGGCGGGGCCCTTCCCCTTGAAGATGGGCACTACCGTGGCCTCGCGCCATGGAAGTGGGTAGTGACCAGTAATGAGGATGGAGTTGATGATGTTGGTGAGGTAGATGAGGGCTTTATGTGATATGGATTTGAGAAGTCGTGGTGTGATGTCATCGGGGCCTGGGGCGGCGTTGGCTCGTACACGGTCGATCTCCTTCCTGACTTGCCTGGGCGTGGCCAGCTTCAGGGCACCAGGTAGTGGTGGAGGAGGGGGGTGGTAGTGAGTGGGGAGTTTTGATTGGTGGGGTGGAACTGGTGCCGGGGTGAATGAGTTTGCAAAGTGGTCAGCCAAGCACTCAGCTCTGTCACTCCCCGACTCCGCCATGCCACCGGCCGCCTCAAGAGGCGGGATCGCAGACTTGGCGGAGCGTAGGTTGCGAGCAAAGCGCCACACCGAACCATTCGCAAGCGACAGTGCACGTAGCCTCTTTACTTCGTTCGCCGACACCCATTCAGCGACGAGAGCACCGCTGACCGCTCAGCCACGAGGCCATATTTGATAAGTAATAGTTTCAGATGTCATATATACATTTATAATAATTTTGTTCAAGGTAGGGAATAATATTATTTCGTTTTTATAACTAGATTTTATAACAAATACGCATCCCAAATACACCAAACTTATTTATAATGTGTTACAATATTTTTTAAAACATTGTGCAAAAGATCCCGGTTGTAATTTGAATTATTATGTGTAACTGTAAAACACCATTGTTGGTTCAAAACGTATTTGAATATTCAACATTACTTTTAAATAACCGTACCGATTGTTGCTGAAAATCGGTGGACGATCGTTAAATTACATAATATTAATAATTCAAACGACGAAAATATGATTGAAAAGTCAAATCGATGGTCGTTCCAATCGAGTGGAAGACATATGCCACGCATGCGTACGATGAGCATGAAGAGATATGCCACGCATGCGTACAATGAGCAAAAAGGACACATCCGTAGTGGGACATCCGTAGTGGGACACTTTTTCGTGTGTGCAGCCGGCGTTCATCGATTTATTAGACATTGTCACGTCAAAAATTGTTTACTTAATGAGGCATGGAATTTTATTTTTGAGGTACATTTAAACTGTGAATTTCTGCTACCAAATTACCTACCTAAAAATATTTTTATCAGGTGGAATTCAAAAATGAATCATCCATTTCTCAGGAAAATATTATGCCTCGAGACAGCTGAGAAGCACTAACTTGCAAGACGAACTTCCTTCTCCTTGATGTCTAGCGAAGCCTTCCTTCTTTTGCGTTCGTTACTGAGCATATCGCATTCCACATAAAAGAAATAAATAATATGTACCCACATTCAAAACGTTGCGTCATCTGTTGGCTAGAATCGGGACTACTTACACAAAGTTCCCTTGCATGAGATAAATTAACTCTGGCATCTGAATGGAGTCAAAGACAGTTAGAGCCAATGACTGTTGGAGTCAGTGACTGTTGGAGACAATGACGTTTGGACCAAAATCACTGCTGGAGCTAATGACTGTTGGAGCTAATGACTGTTGGAGGCAATGACTGCTGGAGCCAATGACATTTTGAATAAAAAAAACTGTTTGAGCCAATGACTGATTGATACATTATATCCTATCGTAAATTGGCGTTGGCATCCTACTGAGTGGAATATTCGTGAAAAATGTAAGTACTTTTCGTTAAATTTACGTAGTTAAGCCTGTATTATCGTATCTTACTGCTGAGAACGTACCTTTTCGTTAAATGTGCTTAGTTTTTGTTGAATTTACGTTCAAAATGTGGGTAATTTTTGTTGATTGTTGTTCCTCTTTGTTGAATGTGCATCCGGATGTGATTTCTTTTCTTGAAAAGGATTCCTTTTCGTTGAAAGTTCTTTTTTTTCGTTGATTGAGCTTCTAATTGTGCTTCTAATTGTGCTTCCTTTTTGTTGATTGATTTTCCGGAAGTGATTCCTTTTCTTGGATGTGTTTCGCTTTCGTTGATTGAGCTTCCAGTTGTGGTTCCTTTTCGTTTATCGTGCATCCATTTGTACTTCATTTTCGTTTATTGTGCTCCTCTGTCGAATGTGATTTCGATTGTGCTTCCTTTTCGTTTTCTGTGCTTCCAATTGTGATTCCTTTTTGTTATTGTGCTTCCTTTTCGTTGATTGTACTTACAATTGGGTTTTCTTTTAGTCAAATATGTGTCCTGTATGTGTGTGTTGAGTGTGCTCATTGCGTATACTGTGTTTATATTGCATGCCCATTGTGAGTGTACTGTTTGTTTATTGTGTGTAATGCGTGTCCATTTCGTATACTATGTGTCCAATGCGTGTTCAGTGTGTGCAATGTGCAAATAGTGTGTTAACTGTGCATCCAGTGTGTGTAATGTTTGTTCAGTGTGTTAACTGTGTGCAGTATGTGTACTATGTGTACTGTGCGTCCAATGTGTGAACTATATGCCCAGTGTGTATTTGTTGTGTGTGTGTATTGTGCGTCCAGTGTCTGTACTGTGTGTACTGGATGCCCAGTTAGTGTTCTGTGCATGTAGTGTGTGTACTGTGCGTCCGGTATATGTACTGTGTATGTTCAGTCTTTGTACAGTGTGTACTGTGCGTCCAGTGTGTAATGTATGTACTGTGGGTCCAGTGCGTGTACTGTTTGTGTTCATTGCGTCCAGTGTGTGTACCGTTTGTTCATTTATTTTGTTGTATGTGTGTCGTTTCGTTAAAATGTGCGTAGTCAAATCTGAAGTACCTCTGAATACTTACTGTTTCAAAAACCTCTTGGTCTTGATAAAACAATTTTTACTGGATTTTTGATCCTTTAGTAAGCGTAAAACATGTTCTGTTGGTAGAATTGCTTGTAATTGATTTTTCGATACTATAGGTCTGACAGTTCGAAGACTTTATCTTGACTGCTTGATATAATTTATATTGGCTATCGATGAAATTTTTGTGGTTCAGAAATGTTTTGCCTATAGATTTGACATTTTCCATGATCTAGTCGTGTGGTCCGAAGGCACTTGGTCTGTACGTATAGCAATGTACATGAACAGGTTGGAATGTATTTCATGCATCGAAAATAAATAGACTTCCTTGTTAGGTAGCACGTCAACATATGTAATTCGTCAGACGGGTATCTTGTCTAGTGTTGTTGTTCATTAGAGTGAATGACTAATCAACTCCATGAAAGGAAATGGGAAAGAGATTAAAAATTTATTTTAAGCTATATTTATACTTATTACTGGCTGAGAATCAAACCAAAAATGGAAATCTTCTGTATCAATCATTATTTTAATAAGTAATTTTTTTAATGAAGTTTGGAATTTTTTCCAAATTTCGAAGTTAATTATTACATAATTTCAAGATGGCGACCATATCGGCTTATATGAGGCAGGTGTATGATGGACCTAGTCCTTTTTTCAGGATTTTTCCTCATATTTTAATAATAAGGGTTTTTATACCTTAAATTAAACTTTTTTTCTGCATTGACCAAGGATCGAAGCAAGGACAGGAATCGGTCGAAACAATCATTTTATGAATTGCAAATTATTTCGATCGGTTTTGGAATTTTTTTTTACTTTCGAGTTAATATTTACAAATATTCAAGATGGTGTACATATATTTTTACTAGAAGCTGGTAGTCGAGAATTTTAAGCCTCTTTTAGTACTGTCCATCATATTTATTGAAATTGTTAATTTTTACGTAAAATTAAGAATTATTGCATTTCAAGTATCGAACCAAGGACAGGAATCCATCGATTCCATCAATAAATTAATTGCATATTTTGTTTAAGAATTTTGGAAATTTTCCGGAATTTCTAGCTAAATAATTACGAATTTCCAAGATGGCATCAAAATGTCAAGATGGCGTATGCCACAGTAATAATAAATAATTACTACACTCTAGGGTCTAAGAATTAAAATAATATGGTGGGAAAACACTATCAGATGACACATGTACTACCTGACAATAGCCTACTAGTAACAAGTATTGCAAACAAGATGGCGTCGATGTCCTCTAGCAGGCGCCATGTTTTAACTAGCGCTCCTGGTAGCGAGTACTGAAAAGAATATAGCGATTTTGTGTTGGGGCTGGTGATGCAACTATTCCTTCAAATTATATAAACATTACAAGTCAGAATATGAGTGTTAATTTTTATATGCCTTATTTAATTCTTGATCTGGTTAATTTTTCAGTGGCTGAGTGGTTAAAGTCGTATGTTTTCCACCCTAGAGGTAAGAGCTGCCATGTTTCGAATCACAACGCTTCCAATGCATTTTGCAAAAAAAAATTAAATTAATATGTCGATAAGAAACATATTAGCTTTGGTAGGTAATGGAACACCGTCCTTATGTGATGAGACAGAGCGATGCTGGCGCTCTCTAGGAATAAATAGAGGAAACAAAGTTGTCAGTATCCAAGATGGCGGCCTCCAGCAGACGAAAAAAAGCTGTCAGACCTGATGTCAGAATCGAATAAAATGGTTGTGGAATAATATCAAAGATGGCGTACATATTGTTATAACACAGTATGGTGACTGTAACGAAAATTTCTAAGTTCTATAATCAAAGATGGTGACCGTAAAGAAAAGTCCAATGATGACATCATACACATCCAAGATGGTGTGCGTAACGAAAAGTGCAGCATTAGTTTGCGGGGCGCTCGATTTAATGATGTTGGATTTAAGATGGCGTATCCAAGTTGGCCGCCAGGGTCAAGGTCATATTTCAAAATCAAGGTCATCCAATATGGCCACCGTGACGTCAGAATTCAAGACGGCGAACATCGGCTCCGGCTCTACAACCCTGAAGCCTGGCGCCAGAGCCCCTTTTCTACACTACTTATTACCTTTATTAAATTCGTAGATACAATTATTAATCTTAATAACATACATACTTATTTTTCGCCCCTTAAATGTTAAATTTCACAAAATATAAAATTTGTGCATGTTAGTTTTTCGTCTCTTTACTTTTGTTAACAATATCATTTATTACTCTAAATAAAATTCGGAGATTTTATTCCCAAGAACATACTTATCCTTTTTTCATCCCTAAGGGGTCGAATTAAAAAAAATTTAAATTTTGCGGTTGGTATTTAAAATCATTTACCACTTTTTATTATATTCGAAGATAAAATTATTAATACGTTCTTTACATGTTTCATGCAATGGGTAAATTTTATTTAATGCAGTTTTTTTTGGACAAACGCCATTCAGTTTTGCACTACTTGTCATGGAAAATTCCAAAAATAAGAAAAATAAATAATTAAAAAATATGAAGATAAAAAATTCACAGCAAACGAGACAGAATCAGCTGTTGTCGGACAAACAGAACCAACGATGAAACTAAACAAGTATTATGGACAACACAACGACGACATCACGGACCAAAAATTTTCAACCTCTAAACATCAGACAGCACAATAATTCCGTTGAAGGAAATTAGTCATGAAAAATAATATAACAACACAGACGAACACATTGGGCTAACTACGACAAGACAGATCAAATGCAGGCAGACAACAAACCTGGACAACACAGCAAACATTTAAACACAACGATGAAGATAAAGTACTATGGACAACACAACGAAAAAAAAAAATTATTGTAAAAATTCAGTACCAGTAGGATATCAAACCCGAGCGGGTAAATAGCCAGACCATGCGCTTGACCATTGCGCCATCCACCTGACTTAATAAACATATTCTTGATACATTCATTCAACTTAACTAACAAATTCGGAAATTAATTTAAGGCATTGGTACAGATTAGGCTTTTACCAAGCACCCATACGAATGAAAAAATAGGAACATGGAAACAATCCAAAAATTGAGACGGAATAAGGAATAATATCATATTCATACGAAACTCTCATTCATCACAATGTTCATGATGGGTTCAACTACTACTAGCACCGTAAGTACGCAGGCCGTCGCGAGCTTCTCTTAGCTTACGAGACACGCCAAGGCAAATGATAGGAAGTTGCCAGACCTATTTATATGACCGCGGTTCCAGCCAACCAATAAAAACGCACCTAACATTACTTCGACATTGCTGCTACCTGTTGTGGATTGGAAATGTATGAACTTCATTTCACACGAGCGAAGATCGTGTTGTCCCAGTATGTGTTGACGCAACGTTGACAGAAATTATCTTAATTTTTTTGGATCGCAGTTTGAAGCGCAGAATAGTGCAACTGTCTATAATATACGAGTATTTCATGTGAGAATCATAGATCGTACTTATATAATAACCAATCCGAAATTTTTTAAGACCTGCTCGTATATTTACTTCTGATTGCAAAAAAAAACAACTTTAATAAAACCCGTAAAGTTCTATAAATCCCTCCTTATGTTATGTCGATCCAAGATTATAGTTATCATCCCGTGGTTCCCAGTGATCTTTTATCGGCTCTCAAAATGTAACAATGGAAGAAAAAATTCAATCGAAACTTAATCTATTCAGTTAATAAAACAAGATCGCGTTCTTTGAATGAATCTTGTAATGGGAGAGGTTGATTCAACCATTATTTTTGACATACATCATTGCTAGTTGGCACTGTATGCAATACAGAAAACCCGAATAACGGAAAAAGATACACATAATCATAAAAAACAAGCCAATATCAGCCCCTGTGAAATGTTAAATGCAAATACAGCGCAGAGAATTTAAGTAAGCCCTATATAACATTTGGCATTTGCTTATTTTGGTTTGTTTTTCTGTGTGTTAATGTATTAGTCTTCCTTTGTGAGTTCTTCGGTTTTTTTCTGCGACAAAGAGTGCAACAATCTAGCAATGGCGTATGATCAAATAAACAAATTGAATCAAACAGTTTCAAGCCTGAACTCTAATGGTGCAATAGGCCATGCCTGCAATGGCCAGTAGCACCATTCTGCTCTTCGACTACATCTTGGTTCGCGTGAACCTTCGCGTGAAAGTTCATAAATTTACAATCTGCGTCATCAGGCAGCAGCAGTGTCGAATAAATGTTAGGTGCATTTCTATTGGTGGGCTGGAACGATATGAAGTCGCTACAATCGATTGTGACACGGCGAGCAAAAGTTTAATGCGATTGCCACAAGATATCAGCATATATATGGTCACTGCCTTGAATTTTGTTATTTAATAATGGTAATTAAAATTTAATTAAAAACGAAGCAGTCCGAAATATGAATAGGTTTACACTAAAAAATGCTCATATTTAATATGGAAGTCAATCAGGACAAAATAAAATATTAAAACATTAAATTAAATAAAAACAAGCATTTAGAAACATTTAAAATATGGGTATTTGGCGTGAAAAGAGGCTGTAACACTAAAATAAATATAATGTTTTATATGTGTATTATATATTATCTGAAATTTGGTAAATAATACTGTAACATAGATCATTGTTATGAACCGACCCGAGAGTCGGTTCACATCGAAGTTCCCAATGATCTTGGCTTAGCGCTCACTACACAGTGGTGCAACAGAAAATGTGGTCGAACGATGATCCAACTATCTTATAATTCATGATCATGTATAAACTATAAATGGGGGTATCTATATGTTGCAAACCACCGTAACGTAAACCCCTTTGCCTAACCAAATGTGCACGTGTAGACGGTACTAGTTGCAGCGTTGTGGATCAAAACTTGACACGAATATACGCGACGGGATTGGTTAGTAATTTGTTGGTCTTTCGCCGTCACATAAAATGAAGTTATATCTCGACGAAAGAAACAACGTGGACGGATGGTATGCCATTCTTGTTCATTTTCCAGCCCAATTGAACACAGAAAAAATTCCAATTCCATCAGCTGCATTCTCGTAAAGTTCTTGTGGTCTACTCACTGCATAATGAAACTTACAATCAGCCAACAAACTCGAACCACCGTACTTACAAATAATTTAGACATCCTCAAACGAGGTGACTCTTTCTTCTTTCTTCTCTTAAGCGTGAGGTGTATGAAATTGATGACAGCCGCTGTAAGCTGACCTGCGCTCGTGGCTACTGATAAACTTCCCTTTTGGTGTATATACGAAACGTAACATTTGTTTTTGATACGGATGGATGACACGGTGGGAATTCCAACATCGCAGCACTGTGTCGTGTCACAGGGTTGTACGTTATGCCATGCAACGGATAACAATAAACATAAGGATACCCACATTTCTAGTGCAAATGGCCGTAAGTCAGGGAACTTCGAAAAGTATAAACTCATGTAATCTCCCAGGAACACATGCGATGTGTTGGTGGTGTGGGTGTTGGCAGGACCGCGAGTTCGTGGAGATGGAGGTGCCGTACAACGGGCAGCCCAAGCGCCCTGGCTCGCCCTCGCCGCTGGCCAGTCCGGCGCACTCTGCGGCGAGCCACCCAGGTTTCCTGCATGCCTGCTGCGGTCGATGTTGTGGCCAGCGCTATCAGGTATAACTGGTTTCGCACCGTCTCTGACTCACATGCCTGCCAACCCACGAAAAATAATCATTCATGTGTTTCAACTTTTAAAAATAATTGTAACATCTTTGTTGTGACGTGTACACTGACAAACGTGAAAAAAATTATTTAAAGATGATGATAAAAAAAAACATTTCCACTTAAAAAGAAAATTCTTTGGCAGAACTCGCCGGTTCACCAACCAAGATCCATGAATGAAATTTCAAGTGAGATTATTAGTTACGTCTTCAATAAGCAATCTAAGAAAAGAACATGTGTGCTTACTAGTTTGTACGAACCACCGACAGATGTGTTTCTCCCAGTAGGTTCAGTGTGTTCCATAATAATGTCATCCCACGTGAGGTGGGGCTGTCCCAGCTCGCGGCTTAGCGGCATCCCACATTGTAGTGACGAAGGTGGGTTGCACACTACTTCTTCGTCTGTGTTTCTAATTTAAGAAACCATTATCATTTATTATATCGTCATTTATTTATTATTTCGAACAAGTAATTCTTGAGGTTTCACGTAGTGCAATTCACAATTTTTTTTTACCAGAGTAAATGTTTTTGTAGTATTTATTTTAATGTGTGGTATGGTTTACTTAAACTGTAGCAACTCAGATATTGTCAGTGATTACAGCTTATAAGACTTTGTAACAATGATTTTTATTTAATACTAGTATGTCACCATTACTAAAATCCTTTAAAAAATGTTTTACCTTACTTAGTGTTTTAGTGAGTAACATTTAACATTATATTGGTTTCTTTTAAAGAAAATTGTTTTAAGTAAATATATATATTATACAAAACCTTAAATATACCTTATTTTCAATAGTTTTAAATGTTTCATTGATTTCTTCTCCTATACAGTCCTCAAATTTAGGACTACGTCCTCATAAATATAAATCAATTTATAAAGGATAATATGCTATTCTCTGTTAAATTCGTCATTGTATCACATCACAACTAACGCCATAAGTTAAACAGAACACTAGTGAGGTATTTGATTTAAATGTTCTATGTCTATAACTCTTTTAATGGAAACAGATAATATCATCACAGTATATTAAAGTATTTCCAGTGGCTGGGTTCTGGGTCAGGTGCTGGTGCCAGTGTCCGTCATCTTGGATCGTGATGTCACGGCGGAAATCTTGGATGACCTTGACCTTTGACCTTAACCTTTAACTTCGAACTTGACATTGAACTTTGACTTTGACCCCAGATGCCATCTTGAATTATGCCATCTTGAATTATGATGTCACATACACCATCTTGGATTCTGCCATTTTAGATTCTATTATTTTCCGCCATTTTGTTTCTCCAATTGGAACTATGCTTAAACCGTTGCCATTTTCGTTACGGCCACCATATTGAAAATACATAATTAAACTAGAAAATTTGAAAAATGTTTAAAACCATACAAAAATTACTTTAAAACAGTTTTGATTTAAAAATGTAATTACGTCATGAAGTCTTCGGTTTGAACCCGATGAGGGAAAATAAATGGCGACGGATCATTCCTTTCTCAGAGGCCACCGCCATGTTTTCGTCTTCTAGACTATTTTGCCGCCATATTAGTTTAGTTTTTACTGAATAGAGTGAAACAATATTTATTACCTATACATCCACCAATTTGTCGGCTATCTTGGCCGCCATCTTGAAATTATTTAATTATTAACTTAGAAAAAGTCTTTAATTAATAAAATCATTAATCAATAATTTACTGATTAATTTAATTGATTTCCGTCTTTGGTTAGATATATGGATGCTGTGAAAAAAAAAACAATATTTTGTTAAAATATATATATGTGTTTAAGTATTAAATCAATTTATTATTGATTGCAAACCCTCCTCTCTTAGTGGGGGAGGCGCGGCAAACTCACTACCCATATAGGAGTATACTTGGCTTCCAGATACTCCAACTAACCGAAGACGCTGGGCCTAGTTAGGTGCAGTGCATTTGCGGTTAGCATAAACAAAATAGCATAACCCACAGAACACAAAACTAACGAAGTGGGTAGGGACAGGTTACCTGGATACAAGTAAAAAATACCGCGCGCGTCAAAATAAGTAAACGAAGATTTATTACTGCTGTTGACAACCATACTAAAATGAACACACCAGTTAATATTACTTTTTATATTAACTTGCTCCAAAAGCAAAACAAAAATACGACTGCAGACGACATATGAAATACCAATAGTAACAACAAACTTATTCATAGTTACAAAAAATATCTAAATCACCTACATTAAATAGTTCACAAAAGTACTAACACAGTTTCTCCACAGTCTGGGCAGATAGCAGTTCACAAAATACTTTGATTATCGTCAGTCCGCAGTGACACAGACAGTTAAACAGGTGCATAGCAGACTGTAAACGCGGCACTTCAATGAGTGTACACTGCGGCACCCAAGTTTTTATCGTAGCGTAAAAAACCAGTCGGATGCATTATACGTACCATTTAACATGCTTTTCAATAGCTTTGTGGGGCCTCCACACAAACTAACTGACGACCAAAAAATTTTCAAATTCCCACATGCAGTAATTTGCCCAAAACCATAAATATCTATGAACATGCAAATTTGTTAAGCACAGTATGTATCTCACAGTCAGTAAAATCTCCGGGTCAGTGCATACGACGAAAACGTAATTGTATGACGGTGCTCAAACAAACTGACTGGCTCCGCATAGCACGCCAAATTTATTATATCAAAACAAATTCAAACTTCGGCAGCAATCCCGAAATCTTTCAATATTCCGGCCATTTCCCAGTGCTACTGTAACTTAGGGCCCACACACACTTAGTAACACCATGCCAAAGTTATTCCACACAGTTAATCACAGTTAATGCATCTATAGGATCAAGAGGGGCGCGATAGAATGAACTTACTTTACAAAGGTCTGGAGGCCACAGCGCCGCTCTCTGGGTGCTGTCCAGTGCAGGCCTCGATCGTGACGACTCCCGTAACATACGCTATTGCGAGCACGCCATCCGCCGATGTTATCGCTGAGCTGCATCGCTTCACACTCCGCTCGTGCGCCGGCGTTAGGCCGCAGTCGACTGCCGCGCGCCAAGCGTCGTTCGCAGGAAACATAACAGCCCAGTATACGCTTAGCATAAGCAGGGTTGACACACCACTCAAAGTCCGTGATACTCGCTAGCTGCTAAGCCAAACTAAACAAAAAAAAAACTACAGCTAACTAACCACTATAAAATAATATAAATTATTATTCAACTGAGGCGAGCACGCCTCGTTATTACCAGACCGTCGTGGCAAATGCAATATTATCTGCCATCCTGATTAAATTCTTTAAATTTCCTAATTAATAAACTAGCGATTCGGAAAATAAATCCCAAAAATCATTAAACAATTTACAAATTAATTTACTGATTGATTCAGTGGAATCCTGTCGTTTCGATACTTGGTCAATGCAAACAAAAAATATTTTAATTAAATATTACTTCAATTTACCATAAAAGTGATAGGATTAAGCAACAAAATATTAAAAGTTTTTTTACCCAAATAAAAAAAAATGTTTACATATTTTTCTACTCTACTACAAGAACAAAATCCAACAAATCACTAGCATTTCTCGATTTCTGCATCACTCCCGGAGTGTGAAGCGAGTACTTTACATGTCTTGACATGTCTTTTCAAGACAGTCCCACATGACAGTTGTATACCACATTTTTCACACAGCACAGAATTTTCAGATTCGTTTAAAGGACAGTGATATATTTAATGATGCCTTGCTTGTTTTATGCATACAATGTCTTGCCGCAGAATATACAATTTAATTCTGATGAATGTACAACCAGTCCGTCACAATTCGTAATATGTCTTTTTAATCTTCTGTAGTGTATAAACTGACTAAATCACCTGTTGCACTGATATTTAATGCATCCAGAGTTATTAGGCCTATAACAATCATGTGTTACATACATAATCAATAATTTTCAAATTTTTGATGTCATAGTACATAAAGTAAGATTATGGAACACCGTTAGTTTCAGCGTCCTTTATTAATGTCACTGGCACTGTTGACATCCATTATCCTACAGCTGAAGACACTGCACGCAATAAAATCTTAGAGGTTGCCGGAAACACTGGAGAAACTTCAACAATGGAAGTGTTCAAGGTCTGATCCTGGTGATGTTAGGCCTTTCATACAGGTGAAGTTAAATGAGGTTAAAATACCACTGAGTTCACAAGAATGTGGATTATGCATCAGGCCAGTCAATCAAGACGATCCGCATTGCACCACGCCAGAGGTCCAGTCCTCACTTACATATACTCACAGCGATTCTTTGTGCATTATTCTGACATCCACTTCTTTCATGCCTGCGAGCGTTTTAAATGGCAGTGAATGATGTACCACAGTATTTTCATTGGCGCAATAAAAGTCAGTTTTTCATTGAAGTCTCCAAGGTTGCTGGCAAAACTTCAGCTTATTGAACAGCGACTGCTGATTTCTCCTCCGCAGTTGGTATCACAGATGCCATTAGAATCTGCGTCGCCGGCGGCGACGTTGCTATCGAGTACTCTGTTGCTAATTGTAAACTGTGGATGAAGGTGTTATGTTTAATTTTTTGAAAAATTGCACTAAGTCCAGGGATGAAGGTGTTATGATGCATTCTATGTAATGGTAAAGACACCTTCCCTCTATCTTCAAGAATAACATAGTTACGAGTTGATAAAGGTGCTATGTACACATAAGCAAGTAGCAAACAAATTACTTTCGGAGCCTTTTTCTCAAAACAATAGTTTTGTAACATAACACCTTTAAAGCAAAAATTCTAAATATCTCTGTAAACCTGTTTTATGAAATAGATGAATAAGTAAATTTATGTTTCATCTATGTTGTGTAGGATTATTATGATTTACATAGTTTAACTTACTTTTCATTTGACACATGCACGATATTGCAGCTCTATTATACAATTGAACAGAATATTTAGCACTCACAAAACTAGGATTGTGTGTGTGTGTGCATCTAGTTACTTTAATCTACGTAAAGAATTTTGACTTATGAAAATATTTTGAAAATTGTAACAATTTACAAATAAATAAAAATACTTAAGAAATCATACATAATTTTTATAAAGTTTAAAGTTAAAAAGAGGAATTTAATTATATATAAGATAAGTTTCAACATTGTTTTAAAACATATATATATATAATAAATACAAAAATTAATTTTTATAGAAAAAGTTAAAGTAGATAAATTAGTACAGTATATGAAACCTAAATTAAATATTACAGACTTTATCTATTGAATTCTTTAGCCAAAGATTGACATTATTTATTTGAAAATATTTATTTGCTTTTAATTTCTCAAGAACAATAACTACAATTTTATAAAGCAAAAATTCTAAATATCTCTGTAAAATTGTTTTATGAAATACATGAATATGTAAATTTATGTTTCATCTATGTTGTGTAGGATTATTATGATTTACATAGTTTAACTGACTTTTCATTCGACACATGCACGATATTGCAGTTCTATTATACAATATTTTAACAAAATACTCTTAAAAGTTTTAAAAGTTCTTTGGAAGGGTATGTATGGTATTTTTTTAGTGACTCGAAGAATACGTTTTTTAATTGCAATAAGTGGTTTAATTTACTTTTTGCTCATTCTTCACATGCCATCCTGTAGAAGAGAATGAAAAATACCAAAGTAAACCATTCGATTTCCTTCAAGAGATAATATCGATCTTAGTTCAACAAATTTATACAAAAAATTTCGATTTTTTTAGTATAAGAAACCTTTTTGTTCAATTTCAGATAAGATTTTATTCGGACTAAATCGCAGTCAGAGAATGACTGAGGGCACCATCGACTGAACATCACATAAATACTCGCAGCGACTGGTATAAGGCGCGAATAGTTACAAGGTTACCAAGCTAAATGGCTCCAATTTATCCAAATGCTCAAATTGCTCCAACTGCTACATTAGCTCAAACTGCTCTAATTGCTGCAACAGCTCTAGCTGCTCCCATTGCGCCAAGTGGATTTTGTTTGAACTTACCCCGATTACTCTCCATTTTGTTAGTCATTGGTGTCGACTTTTAATTCTTTAAGTTATAAGTGGTATTACAAGAAACCAGTCTTAGTTAGAAATTAGATTTCGTGAAATAGACGTGCAAGTAAAACAAGTCACTATTATATGAGGCCAGCTTCCATCAGTTCTTTGAGTATGGATGCTACTTCGTTGACGCTCGAAGAGTTTACTGCGCTGAGCGAAGCCAGCAACAATCTCAGACGATCGAATAATATAATAATATGTTAGGATCTTCCCATGTCATATTATCAATCACTTCTGCAGCCGCCATCTTTCTTGTGTGGTTATTATTAATATATTTCTTATCTCTTAAGTCTTCAATTTTAACACCAGCCTCAAGGTTACTATCGTCGTCGTCCCACTTATCATCAGTAGTATATATAAACGTAGGTCCGGCTACAGGAGTCAGAATTAGGGTTGGATTTTCCGCCGCCATCTTGGATTCTGATGTCACGGTGGCCATATTGGATGATCTTGACCTTTAATCTTAACCCTCCAAAAATTCATAAATTTCCATTAATAATTCAAAGTTTACCAGATTTGGAAAAAAAAAATCCGCCAAAAAATAAAAATATATAAAACTAAAATAATTATTTTCTAAGGAAAAAATATCTTTTAGATTCGATGTTGCTCATTTTAGTCCTCAACAAATGCTGATGGCTTAAAGATTCCCCATAGTGGCTTAAATCCCCCGTCGACAAGACGACTCAATGCCGAGGTCACGACCTCGACCATTAGGATGTCATGGCGGCTATTTTGAATTATGACATAACCATTACAATCAGCATTATGGTCAACATCTTAAAAATTCGTAAGTATTATCAAAAAAAATTAATATTTATAAAAATATAATAAAATTATAATAATAATAGCATTTTGCTATATTGGCTTAAAAATACTTACATTTATGTTAACATTTTGAAAAAATTCAATTTAAAAATAATAATTAATCAAATTATAATTTTAAAACGCACCTAAATCATAGAGTCCTCGAATCGATCTCGGTAAGAGCAGAAAAAATAGCAATGCATACTACCTCCATAGGAGCAACCGACAGACTGACCTCCCACCACTAATGCCAAGGTAGATACTACGCCAGCCAGTATGACATCACGCCCGACATCTTGTATCCACCACCTTGTTGTTGTCCACCAAAGGCAGCCATCTTGGATTATATCATTATTGCCATTTTTTTTGTCTGCTGGAAGCATCCACCTTTATTTTCAGATCTTGTTACTAGGAGCGATAGTGTCATGTAGTACACACATCGTTTACTAGAGAGCACCGAAGACATCTTGTTTTCAGTATTCGATATCATGAGCGCTAGTGTCACTTAGTACAGAGTCGTCTGCTAGAAGGCGCAGCTGTCATATTAGTTAAATGTTTACTCGCTGGAGTGCAATAGTATTTATGTCAAGGCGCCCACCACATTGCCACCATATTTAGTCGCCATCTTTGATATTCTTAATTATTTATATAGAAAATAAGAAAAAATTCCAAAATTCATTAAAAAAATATGCAATTAAAATACTGATTCATTCGGTCGGTTCAAATCCTTGGTTCGAAACTTGATCAATGCAATAAATATAATTACATGTTAAATTATTTTATTTAATAAAACATGTTGGAAAGTCCTTAAAAAAGTTTAAATTTATCATCAACCATCTCGATGATAACACATTGACCACCATATTAAAATTCCTAATTATTTAGCTAGGTCTCTGGGAAATATTCCAAAAATCATCAAAATAATTATTTATTATATCGTTCTCAGTTCTCGATTCGATTCTTGCTAACAACAAAAAAAAAACAGTAAGAAAAATTTATTTCATTAAGTATAGAGAAAAATCCTAAAAGTGGCTTAAATTCATAATTTAACATCTGCCAGCAAGCTTCTATAATAATCTTTTCCGTTATCCTGAAAATCTGTAATTAAGGACCTATAAATTCGAAAAAAAAATTAAAAACCAATAAATAAAACTTATTAATGTAATGATTAACTCGATAAACTTTACGTTCTCGGTTCAATTCCAGCCAGTGATAAGAGTTAACTAAAGCCTAAAATGAATTTTAAATTTTGTTTCCCATTACCTTTCGTGGAGTTTATTAATTTATTCTCTCTGCAAAAAATACTCTTTACAAGATACCTGTCCGGCAAAATAAATATTTTGTAACTATGCCTACCATAGAAGTCTAATTATGTCGATACTTCTAATACTTTACAATCAGGTCTTAGGCATATAGACCAACTGTCTTCCGACCAAGAGGCCTTCATCGTGAAACAAGTTATATATATATATATCATACGAACATAATATATTTCAAGCACACAAGACAGTCTCCGAACTGTCAGGCCTACAGTGTTGATAAAATCAATTACAAGCAAATAGTCTAACGGAGGAGGTTAAATGCTTACTAATGGATCCAGACTCTCTTAAATATGTTTTATGAAAACTATGCAGGAATGACGAAACGACACCCAATGGCCACATACTGAACACTCAATGAACACACTGGACATGCAATGAACATGCAATGGACACACTGGACACACAATGGATACACTAGACATGTAATGGGCACACTGGAGGCATACTGGACACGCAATGGACACGCAATGGGCAACCTTGACATACAATGGATATGCTAGACACATACTGGACACGGATTAGAAATGAATTGGATACACTGGACATGTTTTGGGAAAACTTAAAACTCAATGGACATACTGGACATGCAATGGACACACTGGACATGAAATAGACACGAAATGGACACACCGTATACACAATAGACACACTGAACATACCCTGGACACGCAATTGACACTCTAGCCAAGAAATTGACATGAAATGGACACGGAATGGACTCACTAAAACAAGGAATGGGCACGAATTGGACCCACTGGACACACCTTGGACCCACTGGACATGCAATAGACCCAATGGACACGCAATATGAATATAGTCTTAAAGGGGGGTTTTGGAGTCAGTCCTCCAACCAACCTGCAAACGGCGCTCAGAAGACACTTAAAGGGCCCTGTGCTAAAACAAGAGAGTGGACTTTTAGGTGTGTTAAAGCAAGATCGATAAAGCAAGATAGCATCACACTGTTACATTTATTATATCCTTATTTTTGTTACGTTTCAATGAACAGTTTATCAAGTAAATATATTTCAAAACGTATATATAATTATCATATTATAAACCCTTAAAAACAAAAAAAGACCTACAGCATAATATTAATTATTATTTTTGGTTTACATGTGAGTATACGTGCCTATTACACCTTTCACACAGATCATAATTTTACGTATCTAGCCATCCTAGCTATACGCAAATGGCAACAACCGTTAAAGAAGTGAACCCGCCTTAGGCGACACAGGCCTAGTAATGAACACGCGCGTTCTTAAGGCGAGACAGTCTAATGCAAGCGTAGTCAACGACAAAATCAGCAAACAAGACATGATACAGAAAAAAATATTAAGCTAAAGCCTTCAACATGAATTTAAATTAAAAGGCAATAGGCTATACAAAACATGAGGTCCCAAACCACACACGCGACAAGACACGATTCAACATGGTAATAAACATCAAAAATACGAACAAGGAAAAACTCAAAGCAAGAGGGGATTTAGAAGTGGCGGCCGAAATACAATTTAAAAAAAAACTATTTAAAATAGTCGTTACTTTACATTACTTAACGGTGCCACAAACTGCTACTGAACTCGACAAACCTCAAAATTAAAAAAAAACATACCATGTCGGTCGGACGTCCACGTCGCTACCTAACTCCAAAGTTTACCTAAGAATTCTTTAACTAAGAACCCATTAACCTGATTAACATTTCAATCACTAAGAAGAATGAGAAACGCTCTGCAAGATATTTTATGCAGCACCCCAGGAGGGAATGCGCATGCGCACAAAGCTAAGGGAGCGTAAACGACCAGCAAAAATGGAAGGAGAGGAGGAATATGACGTCTCTAAGGGAAATGGAGGGGGAAGTGGGAGGGAGGGGTGACACCCACGCCGCGGCAAATTATGAACTCGTGAAGACGAAGTCATTACAACTTCCCACCGCTTGACTTTCTGTACCCCTGCCATTATAGAAAGTTCCGAAACAAGAGGTACGAACAGTACAAATTTAGCAAAATTAGCTAGTCCTCCCCAGCGCTGGAGAAACAATTTTGTGAATCACGTAACACATAATTTCACTTGTTATTACATAAACACCTCTTATATTCCTTTATTATAATTATTATATATATATATTTTTTGAATGTTGGTACGAGTAATCTTCAAGCCAAACTTCCACGTCGAGAACGTAGATCCGTGCTCAGCATTCTCGGTGAAATGTTCATGTGTCGACGCCTGCAGTCGTGCCAGCCAGTAGCGCCTCCGTGTAGAGCGGGTGGTTAGCAACAAGGGGCCGCGCCGAGCAGCCTCTTACGTCTCGCCATGCCGCGCCAGCCAACACTCCAGTCCAGCAGCGCCCAACAACAGACGTCATGGAGTCTAGAAGCTCATAGGACCGGGGCTAAACTGGCCTCCGGGCCAATCATCCGTCACCGCCCCCATGGCGGGCCTTGCCATGGGGCGGGAGTCACGACGATCCAGTAGAACACCCCACTGACGTCAAATCGGGTTGGCATGCCCTGAACAGGGCGAAGGCCACGGGCGAAGACGAACAGGTGTCCTCTATGACACGCAAGGCTGGCGTGCGTGCACGCACGCACGCACTGGGGCTTGGACGAGCCAACCACACCACGGCCGGGCCAGCAGACGGGTGAAGAAGGCGGGCAGCTGGGCGCACGGCACGGCACGCACCAAGGTCACGAGACAGGTGATGGCTGGCACGTGTCATCGCGACCAGCTGGCCGACAAACAGCAAGCGGCCGGCCAGATAAACACGTAGACGGGCAGGCAGGCTAGCTGGCTGACTGGCGCGCGTGGTAGACAGGCGTGCGGACAGGTGTGCAGACAGGCATATCAGCAACAACAGCTGCAGTCGATCCATGTTCTCCTCGTACACATAGATGGCAGGCAGGGGCATGCAGTCAGGCAGGGTTCAGACAGGCTCGCAGATGCAGCAGTGACGACAGGCCTCTCTTCTGGGCGTGGTGTCAACCCCGTCAGGGAAAGGGGCCAAGACAGGCATACCACTGTAACAAAAAATATATACAAACGCAGAGCATCCAAACGTACATAACTGTCTACTAGAATTATTATATAAAAAAATAAAAACAAAACAGGTCAGGAGTTTACTTTAAATATAGAAATCAAGAATGATACAATTCTATTTGTTTAATATGGGCTCTGTGGAACTTGCCCTTTTTATGACAATTTTCCAGCAACACGGTATTTTCGCCTAAAAATTTGTTCATGATATACAGCCCGACATAGGGGGCGCTTAATTTTTATTAATGTTATCTGCCAAAGATGGCAACAGATAATTACGACATAACACTGTCATTGAGCCTGAACTGATGGGCCTTTCGGTCTGCATTATATAAGTCTCGAACAACGTATCTTGCTTTCTGCAAGTTTTTTACAACTTTCTCCATAACCTCGTCCTGAGAGGGGCCGTCTACGTCGAAGGGCGACAATCCCCATTGATTTAAGAGGGGATGGGTCAATTCACGGCCCAAGAAGGGGACCGAGGAAGGGGGGAACCTGTAGATGAATGAACAGCACTATTCAACCCAAAATTAATAAAATCAAGATCTGAATCCTACAAACTATGATCATCCCTGTAAAACGCTATCAAAATGGATTTAAGAACTTTATGTACTCTTTCGCTTTGATTTCCCTGCGGACAATACGCACTACTATATATAGGCTTGATAGCCCACTCTAGGCACATCTATTTCAGGAGGTTAGACTGAAAATAACGCGCATTGTCACTGACAATCATAGCTGGAGCACCCAGAATTTTCCAAACTTGATCACGTAAGGCTTTGATGATCATGGATGCCTTCAATACAGTTGTTACCCTTTTTACTGCGGGTGAGGGGACCAAAGATATCTACATGCAACACATGCCACGGCGCCACAGGTGGATCGGCGCAATATAACCCTTCTTTCGTATTTTGGGGCGGCTTTGAATCTTGACAATCCTTACAGGTGCGGACATAATTGCGCACATCATTGCGAAGTTCAGGCCAGGCAAGATGGGCTCCAATTCTACGAAACGTTTTGTCGATACCTAAATGTCCTCCAACTAGGGATGCATGAAAATAATTAAGCACCATAGGTCTTGAAACTAGAGGAACAAGAACCTTACGTGCTCGCCCATTTTTTACTGTGTAATACACAATACCCTTTTCCAAAATGTAGGGAATAATTTTATTGGCACGCAAATCACGAACTATGTCCTTACAGAGGGGGTTCTCCTTCTGAAACTCACCAAATTAAAGTAAGATTCGGGAAACACTTTACAAACAGCAAGATCAACAGGCTCAGATGTTAATTCAGGCTCTACGGACTCAAATTCATCAGGGGTGAACATACGAAACAGGGCATAGGCAACGGAGTTTTCACTACCCTTAATACGATGCAATTTAAATTTGAATCGTAACAGTCGTAGCACCCAGCGACCTAACTTACCAATTTGATGATGATGATTAAAAAACCAGCTTAAAGCCTTATTTTCGGTATAAAGGTCAAACACACAAACTATCTAAATAGGATTTAAATTTTTCTACGCCGAAAAGACAGGCGAGGGCCTCTTTTTCATATACGCCAAGGCGTTTTTCAGAATCAAGAAGAGTTCTGCTTGCGAAGGCACTGGGACGTAAAACACCATTTTGCATATGCCCCAAAACGGCGCCGAGAGCAAGACTGGATGCGTCTACTTGAGGGGCGAACCGCTGGTCGAAATCAGGCAAAATAAGGATCGGTGGTGAAGAAATCAATCCCTTTAAAACATCGAACGCCTTCTACTGCTCCTCGCCTCAGGTAAAGTCAACATTTTTTTACGTAAACAATTAAGGGGAGCACGCACAGTGGCGTAATCGGGCACAAGCCGCGCATAATAGCCTGTCATTCCTAAAAATCTTTGCACACCCTTAAGATTTTTCGGAGCAGGAAAATTTACAATGGGGGCGATCTTATCAGGGTCCATGATCAGTCGGCCCTTAGCAATCACATATCCTAAAAATTTAACGTGATCTTTCCCTAGGGCAATATTTTTAGGATTCGCATTTAAGTTTGCCTTTTTTAGTCGCTCAAAAACTTCACGCAGATGGACCAGGTGTTCCTCCCATCTATCACTATAGACGATACTATCATCCACGTAATTGAACACGAACATAAATTTTAAGTCACTCAGTATAAATTCTAGCACGCGGCTCGTAGCCTGACTACCGAAGCTCACTCCCATAGGGATCCGGTTGAACTCATACTGGCCCCAAGGGGTAGAAAAAGCGGTGTATTTACGACAGTCAGGGTGCAATAAGCACTGATGAAAGCTCGCGTTCAAATCAATGACCGAAAATACTCGCGCCTTGCCCAAATGCTAAAGGGCGCTCTGTACAGGGGGGAGCAAAACATTTTCATCCAAAATACGATCATTGAGTGGCTTGAAATTATGTACGAGCCTCCATTCGCCTACTTCCTTCCTCGCAACCAAGAATGTTGGTGAACAAAAACCAGATACTGACGGCGAAATAACTCCACCCTTCAACAGACGGTAAATAATGGCTTTCATAGCCTGAATTTTAGGAGGAGGAACTCTCATAAATTTTTCCTTTACGGGTTCATTACTTTTCAAATAGAACTTATGTGGTAACACGTCACATTTTCCCAGACGTTTAATCACAACTTCCGGAAATTCCCTAACAAGTTCCGCAATATCCTTGTCATTCTGACTTATTTTGCATTTAAGCTGGGGATACTGCTTTATAAGATTATTAAAAAAATCTTGACTTATTAAAGAGCGCGTAGCACCGGTATCTACCAAAGCCGGGAATAACTTTTTAAATACAGAAACCTGAACGTAATTGTGAAACATCCTTTGGATGAATTTACGTAATTTACAGCCGCGGCGACCATCCATACGCCCGGTCGATTTCAGTTTCCCTGACAATTAACACGATAATGTCCCGGTTTATTACAACGAAAACACTTCCGCTGCAATATTTCCAAAACGGGCTGATTACATTCCGCGACGGAGTGGCCGTACGCACAACAGTTGGCACACCTACCTAGCGGAGTCGGGAGCGGCGGCATTAACCCGTGACGTGTCATGCGAACTCGCACCTCCCTGCACGGGCTGCCTTACCTGAGACGTTAAGCTGGATTCAGCTCGAATAACTTTACTCTGATTTTGCGATGTAACAAAAACTTTATTACCTACCCTTTTATTTTCGTTATCTTTAAATACTGGGGTGTTAATAGCAGCACTACTAGGGTGTTTTTTACGGTAGTCTTTTACAGCTAATAATCTATTTTCCACAATTCCGCTCCATTTTCTCAACTCCTCCAAGGTCACGGGGCGGGAAGGGGGGGGGGGGCTCAACATGGCACAAGTTTGAATTACCATGGGAGACACGTTACTCAAAATGACTTAGACTAACTCACTTTCACCTAAACCTAATTCCAAAACATCAGCATATGAAGACACGGAATTTATTAATTGAAGCAAGGGCTCGTTGGGGCCTTGAAAACGGTAAACTAAATCCCGCTTACACGTCTCAAGTACTCTTGGCGGGCATACAATTTCCACAACAGCTTTCTTAAACTGATTAAATGTTTCCCCTCTAGCAATGGCGTCCGTAAGAAGTTGCAAGTACGGGTCACCACATAGATTCAAAAGTGATTTTAAAAATTCAGCCTCGCTAACCAGGTGCAATTTGGCAATGCGGCGCGCGGCCACAAGAAAATCCATGACAGATTTTGGCTGATGAATTTCCAAACGGGGCAGAGTGCGCAATGAAGAAGAAAAATTTGTGATTAAAATGATTACTAGATGGACTCACTTCAGGTGGCGGTTGCCGGGATTGGAGGGTCTCTGACGCCTCCCAGAACTCTCGAACATAGCCAACCAGCTTAGATTTGAGGTCCGCGATGGTATCAGCCTCAGTGGACTCCACACCATTGTCCTCCAGGTGCTCCTGGAGTTCACTGCGCTTCAAGCGATGTATCCAAGACGTTGTCGCAGAAGCCATGGTCATACTTGAAACAAGCAAACAAACACACCAGACAAAGCCCAATAGCAGAGTAGCGCAGAGTTGAAGGGGGTTTTTGGAGTCAGTCCTCCAACAAACCTCCAAACGGCGCTCAGAAGACACTTAAAGGGTTCTGTGCTAAAACAGAATGTGGAATTTTAGGTGTGTTAACGCAAGATCGATAAAGCAAGATAGCATCACAATGTTACATTTATTATTTCCTTATTTGTTGTTACGTTTCAATGAACAATTTATCAAGTAAATGTATTTCAAAACTTATATATAATTATCATATTATAAACCCTCATAAACAAAAAGAGAAAGAGACCTACACCATAATATTATTATTTTTGGTTTACATGTGAGTATACGTGCCTATTACACCATTAACACAGATTATAATTTTACGTATCTAGCCATCCTAGCTATACGCAAATGGCAACAACCATAAAATAAGTGAACCCGCCTTAGGCGACACAGGCCTCATAATGAACACGCGCGTTCTCAAGGCGAGACAGTCTAATGCAATCGTAGTCAAAGACAAAATCAGCAAACAAGACATGATACAGAAAAAAATATCAAGCTGAAGCCCTCAACATGAATTTAAATTGAAAGGCAATATACAAAACATGAGGTCCCAAACCGCGCACGTGACACGACACGATTCAACATAGTAATAAACACCAAAAATACGAACAAGGAAAAACTCAAAGGAAAAGGGCATTTAGAAGTGGCGGCCGAAATACAATTTAAAATAACTATTTCATATAGTCGTTACTTTAGATTACTTAACAGTGCCACAAACTGCTACTGAACTCGACAAACTTCAGAAGAAAAAAACATACCATGTCGGTCGGACGTCCACGTCGCTACCTAGCTCCAAAGTTTACCTAAGAATTAAGTTTCTTTAACTAAGAACCCATAGCTGCTCTGATGAAGTGACCTGATTAACATTACAATCACTAAGAAGAATTAGAAACGCTCTGCAAGGTATTTTATGCAGCGCCCCAGGAGGGAATGCGCATGCGCACAAAGCTTAAGGGAGGGAAAACGACCAGCAAAAAATGAAAGGAGAGGAGGAATATGACGTCTCTAAGGGCAAAGGAGGGGGAAGTGGGAGGGATGGGTGACACCCACGCCACGGCAAATTATGAACTCGTGAAGACGAAGTCATTACAGTCTTAAGAACTCGGTCCTAATTAGAAATATGTTTTTGGAGAAATAAAGCAATCATTTTTAAAATCCAACTTATATATATAACTTTTCAATTTTATACACATGCAAATAAAACAAGTGATTATTGTATGTAGACAGCTTTCCTCAGTTCTTTAAGTATGAAGGTTAATTCGTTTATGTGCGAGTAGTATTCTACATTAATCGATGCCACCAACAGTCTCACACGATCGATCATTATGTTATGATCTACTATTGATGTGTAATTATTCCCTTCTGCGGCTGCTCTCTTCCTGGAATGCTAGTAATTAATATTTTTAATTTTTCTGAAGTCTTCTCTTATATTGTTAGCCTCAAAGTCGCAATCATCATAGTGATCATCGTAAGATTGATAATAATTTACTTTATCACATAATTTCCACCGTTTTGGTATCATAGCTTCATATTTTTCTTCGTGATTTCCAGCTTAAGGGCTTCTTCACAGTCTTTGGTCTTGTCGCCAGCTTTATTTTCTGTCACCATAATCATAGTAGTTAGCATCTTCACCTTGATTACTGTAAGAGTTCAAAATTGTTGACTTTGAAGCTTCTTCATCGTTCACAAGCTTCCTTTTTAAGTTTCCATCATTTTTACAAAGTATGGAGGATCTGCTTGAGATGGACTTGAATGTATTTTTACTTTTCATGATAATTACATTTCCATTGTATTCAGTCTTCATTAAATGATCAAATTCCTTCAATTTAAGTTCTTTGTCGAGATCAGAAAAACTATGAACAGAATCGCATTCAAACAAAACACTTTATAGTCGTCATGCAGCACACTCTTCTTTAGTTTATTGGCTTTATCGATGGTTCGTATCATGTCTATCTTGTAAGTGGGCATGGGTTTATAAGTCCTGCCATGTCTTTTTAAGCTATCAATACATGTAAACAACCTGCTCTACCGATAATAGCTTAATATTCCGTATCCAGTATGCCCATTGCATATCTAGTGCATCCAATGCTTGTCCAGTGTGTGTCCAGTGTGTCTATTGCATGTCCATTACAGATCCAGTGTGTCCATTGCATGACTAGTGTCTATTGCATTTCCTTTGTGTGTCAATTGAGTGTCGTTTTGTTAAATGGCGTAGTCAAGTCTGTTGTCAGCTCTGAATATTTACTGGTTATGAACCTCTTGGTCTTGATAAAACATTATTCCATTTATAAAAAATTATTCATTTAGTAAGTGTTTGGAAACCTGCCACATTATTCTATTTTCTTGTAATTGATTTTATCTGTACTGTAGGTATGAAAGTTCAGAGAATATTTGTTGTCTGCTTGAAAGATGTTATATATTTATTTGAAATATTAAACAAATTTTGAAGAAGAAGGCCTCTTGGCTCTAAGACACTTGGTCTATATGCCTAAGACCTGGTTGAAGGGATTCCAATTATGAAAAATGTTAGTATTCCATGGGAAGCGCAACATAAACATATTTATTTAGTCGGTCAGGTATCGTGTAAAAAGTAGTTTTTTTCTAAAGAGAGTGATTAAAAAAATCCACTTAAGCTAACAAGAAACAGAATTTAGAATTTTTTTTAAGTCTTAGTTACTCTTATCACTGGCTGTAATCAAACCAAGGTAAAAATATTGTATTCCATAGTAATTATTACATTAAAAGGCATTTTTTGATAAAAAAAAGTTTTTTCTGGAATTCTCGTTCATTAGTTACTGATTTTCAGGATGAAGGTGAAGATGAATGATAGCTGCCTACTCGTGGCTGATAAACTTGGATTTTAAGACAGTTTTATGATTTTTCACATTATTTAATGAAATAAATATTTTTTTTACTTGGAATTATATTTTTTTTCATCGAACAAGGATCGAACCGAGTGAATATTTTGATGAATTCTGAAACTTTTCCTTTATTTATAGGTAAATAATTATGAAATATCAATATGTGGTCAATCACTATGTCATCATCGGCTTACCGGAGGCTGGTAGATGATAAATGTAAGCATCTGTTAGGAACTTCTAGCCATGTTTTATTAAATAAGTGTTTTTATATGCAATTTTTGTTTTGCATTGATCATGTTTGGAACCGACATGAACCAATAGAGTAAATCAGTATGTTAATTGCATATTTCTTATTAATTAAGGAATTATTTCTGATATCTTAGCTAATTAATTAGGAATATCCAAGATGGCAGCTATGGGTTTAAAAAAATGTATGCACCTTGGCAATAAATACTAATGCACTTTAGCTGGTAAAAATTTAACCAATATGGCATTAGCACCCAATAGCAAATGAAGCATGTACTAAGTGACACAAGCTCGCTTCTGGTCTCTAGTACTGAAAACAAGATGGCTGCAGCACTCTCTAGCTGACGATGTGTTTACTAAATGAAAATATCGCTCCTATTAACACCATCTAAAAATAAATATGACTGCCTTGGGCAGACAAAACAAGATGGCAGCAATGATTTATTCCAAGATGGCGGCCTTCAGCAGACGAAAAAAAAATTAACCTTTAAATTTGAACTTTACCTTGACCTTTGACCTCAGTCGCCATCTTGAATTCCACCACCTTGTCATCAAATATACCAATCCACGAACATTGCAATTTTTGTTACGGTCACCATCTTGAATTCTAATAATATGTCCACCATCTTGTTTTCGTCTGCGTGAGGCCGCCATCTTGAATGATGTCACAACAGCCATTTTGTTTTTATGCTCTGCTGGAGTCCACCATCTTGGATACTGATATCTTTGATTTTGCTGTTTGTTCCTAGAGAGCACCAGGATCATGCTGTCTCAGGCATATAAGGTCGATGTTCCATTATCTGCCGATTTTGTTGTAATACTTATAAGCACAATAAATATAATTTTTTTACAAAATACATACCCCTATGACCATAAGGCCATTGCGACATTTACCAGACTGAGGAAAAATAAGTTATATAAAAATAACATACATTCGGACTTCTAATATTTTTAATTTAAGGAATAATAAATATATATAGTTCGAGACCCAGCCACCAAACTTATACATGCTACCAGGAGTGCTAGTTAACACACATTATCAACTAGAGAGTGCTGCTGCCATCTTGTTTTCAGTAATTGATTCAAGTATTGCTAGTGTGCCATAGTTCACATGCCATTTGCTAGAGAGCATTTACATCATGTGAGTTTAATTTTTACCCGCTAGAGAGCAAGTGTCATTTACTACCTTGACGTCAGAAATTTTTACTGTTGTTGTGGCTATTATATTGAAAATCTGTAATTATTTTGCTAGAAATTCGAGGAAAAAATTTAAAAAATCATAAATCATTTGTTGATTCACTGACTGGTTCAATCGATATCCACCCTAGGTTCGATCCTTAATTAATACAAAAAAAGAATTTAATTAAAATTGCCAGAAAAGTGTCAGGTTCGAGAAATAAAAACACCACAATTTTTAAAAATAATAATTTTATAACCTAATATTTACTCTACTACAAGTGAAAACAAATCACTAGCGCTACTCGATTTCGGTATCAGCTACCCATGAATTAAAGTGAGGTGGGAAGTCCCACCACTTGACATAGAAGCGTCCATTTATACATTTGAGAATCTTCTCCACCAAGTACTTATCAGGATACACCATAAGCTGAATATCTTTGGCATAGAAGCCACCACGAATAGGGTTTTGGTTCAAATCTTTGAGGTAGTAGGTCCTACGCTCTGATTCGCGAACATGGGTCACATAGATAAGTTCTGGACTCCAATTCTCGGTGATACCATTCTCGAAGATGCCTTTCTGCTTGGAGATACGCACAATGTCACTGACATTATGTTTAGGCTTTCGTGGATCTGTCTTCTTTGTGTTGGAAAACACTGTTCGAAGCAAGTAATTGTACTTTACGTCTTCGGGCTTCATTATTGTTGTTAAATGCATCGTGTAATTGTATTAGCTTATTAGTTTTGGCAGTATATCTTGCCAATAGTAATTTTAGTCAACTATTAACTGTCACCACATCTTTTTGCGCAAAATACTGTTAAACCTTTCAACACTGGAGGCTTTGTCACTCCTAAATGTAGAGTAGTGTTTAAGCCAATTTTCTTCATCAAAGCCTTGAAAGTCGCATTGTAGAATTTTTGTCGATATCCGTTTGCATTTGCGACGGTACACGTCCATCAAGCAAAATATCCATCATGACATTGGTTACATCGATTTCATTTCACAGGTCTGGTCCAAGCGCACTATCTATCTATACACATCATGATCGTAAACATGTAATTAAAACCATTTTTGATTCAGGAATATAGTATCAGGTCAACAAGGTTCGACTGGATTAAATCATCAAGTCCTCGCACTACGACATTGCATCGAAGGCATTTTCGTCATGCAGGGGTGTGAAGTTCGCGAGCGATTCTGGGCGACACATTGAATGTAGCCAGCTTTCCTCAATTCTTCGAGTATGGAGACTATTTTGTTGTTGTGCGAATAATTTTCTGCATAAAACAAAGTAAGTAATAGTCTTAATCTGTCGATCAATTTGTTGGGTTCGTCCCATTATACATAGTCAAACATCTGACAACTTTCTAATTTTTTTCTAAACCTTCGCCATGTACTGCTAGTTCAATTAAGATATAGTTAGAATTCAGATTTTTCATTATCTTCGTCTTTATATATAGCTACCACTTTATGGATCTTTATCACGAAAATACTCATGAGTTAGTTTCTAGAAGTTACTTGTACTCTTGCAAATCTTCATGAGAATAACCTTTAGGTTCCCTCCGAAAGAAAAATTCGTACAGACCTGGAGTTCCAATTGTTTTATACTACTCTACACATACAATATTTCCTGGTAAACTGTCTATTTATTTAGCACAGAGGAACAACCTATTATGTTTTCTGTACACTCCATAGGTCGTGTAATTATTCCTACTCGTGAAAAATCTCAAGTATAACCAGACAATTGCATTAACTTGGTGTCCACATTTCCGTAATTTTTCTTGTGTATAGACTCTGTACTCTTAAATTCCTATTCTCTATCTGGCTCATATTTCATCTTCTTTGCAGTAGGCATCATGCCATTAAGTTCTTGCTTGATGGTTGGTTCTTTCATATTTTTAAGTTCAACAAGACAATTAGTGATTGGTTTAAATATCTCTTTTTTCTATTTCATGTGAAAGTCTGGCTCTTCCAACAAATATATATTTTTCACGAACCGAATGTATAGCACAATGAAGGTAACTGGTCAAATCTGGCATTGTAATTGCTGAAAACATTTTGCAAGACTGCCTTTTATACTTTTCATATTTGTCTGCCGATAAATTTTCCCTGTAGCAAGCCAAATGAGTTAGTGATGCATTCAGGCTACGTTGAAATGTCCTCAAATCGTCGCATCTTTGTGCCTCTGATACTTCAATCATGAGGCGAATTGGAGAATCTGAGGCTTCCATGTGCTGGTCATGGATAGCAGGTAATCGATTAAATCTTTTTTTGTACTTTATTGTTTTTGAGCCAGTAACGAAATGTATTTCAGGATATCTGCTTCGTGAGACTTGAGAATAGTATGCATTTTGACAATGTGACTGCGACGACCGAATTTCGTAATGCTTTGACTCATGTTTGGCGATAAACTGATCGAAACATTTTCTGTACCTGACTTTATATAGAGGCCAATCCTTGACTATAGCTAGGAATCCGTGCTCGTTTTTTCAGTACAAAGAGCACATGTCTTTTAATTTCTGAAATGTCATGTCAATGTTTCCGTGAACGTCATAAGCATAATGTAAATTAAGTTCATCCATACGGAAAAGTGCTATGACTATCACATTGTCTCCTAGAAAATGTTTCGAAATCTTGCTGTACTTCTCACAAAGGAAAATGCAGTCTACTTTTGTGTGTTTGCCCATATTAAAGTACTCTTGGATTATTTCCTGCATCCCACACACGACATTGTCAAAAACAAACACGGAATTGGCTCTTGCTTCACTAGGAGACAGTACATCAGAATTATTGGTAAATTGAAAATACTCCAGGCCTTCCACCGATCATAGAATCGTGGCCCGATGCTGTTACTTTGGCTGTTGCAATGTCTTGGAATAGAGGCACATGTTTTCGAAACAAAGGCCGTTTGGTTCATCCAGCAAACTCAGTATAACGCACATTTTGGAGCAATTGGATACACCTGCCATAATGCATCATACGGTAGTAGGCAATGACGAGCCGTACCGCGATTCGCGCACACTGGCTTTGTCGTTTTGCGTGATGTGCACGGACAAACACACTTCCTGCTTGACGACTTGCATTGTACTGACGAAATTTTATAAAAGCATAACCTTTTATTCTTAAGACTCAGTCGTGCATAATGATTAGAAGAGTTAAGAACAAAAAACACATCGGCGCAGAACTCGTAAACTTGCTCATAAATTATCTGCCTTTCGAGCTACACATTGCAGGCTACAGATTCTGTGGTCCAGGAACGGAACTAGCCAAACGACTTACTCGTGGCAATTCTCTTGACGAAAAGTGCAAGCAGCACTATTTCTTCAGCAAGATCAAGAATCAAGACACCTAGCTGACGAGATATTGGCACAGGAAGCCGAAGATATAAGTAAATCACCAGACGCAGGACTTGGATGAAAAACCGAGGCATGGGGTGTATCCAAAATCATGAAGGCAAAAACCAAATTAGGAAAGTGCTCGCCGAGCCTGGTACAAAAAATTAAAAGTCAAAGACTTGTGTAGGTGTGCAAACAGCCAAGCAAAAATGACAGACTTTTGACAAAAAAATTATTGGAGGATATCTACCTCTACTTTTAGTTTAATTGGGTGCCCTCATCGGTCTCATTGTTGTTACAAGTGGTGTAGTGCGGGCAGACAACTTATACAAGAATGAGTGCGAGCAGTCGGAGGAAGCACGAAGACACAATGCCAGCATGGAAGTCATTGCCATGGGTAAAAATAGGCTCAGGATTCTACTTACGACCCCATAAATTAGATAAAGGTATGAGAAAGAAACGATATAAAAAATCCTATGTTTTCTGCCAAAACATCCGCTCACCAATATAGATGTAATCAAGTAAGCTCGAAAACTGAACATACCACATTTTCGAGGGGTGTTTATGTGAGACAATTTACCTAGCAAGCCAAAGATTTGCGAGTGTACCATTATTTAATTAGGTTCATCGACTGGACATGGCACGCACTGGTTAGCATGCGTGAAGTCTGAAACAAAGGCCGAGGACTTCATCAAATTCGGTAATTTAAGACCTCCGCCAGAACTTAGATGGTACCCTGCATGGGACAATGCTGTACTACAATTACGAAATGGAACAGTCGTCAAACCAAGAAAACTGTGGACACTTGTGCTTGCGGTCTATTATTAAAAAAAATAGTTAAAATATTTTTTTTTGCTCATAAAATAAATCCACTGTTGTTTAAATTAGTAAGTCATGTCAATAACGCTTACGTTTACAGGTCACACTTCGGAGCTGCGGGTGGACAATGTCCCAATTCTGTTGTTGAAAGGTAAATGGTGTATCTAACTCGCAAAATTTTCAAACGTATAGTGCCACACCGAATAAAGAAAAGAAAAATAAAACTACCTTTCGCTCGCGCCGAATGAACAGACTACTACAAAGATGGCCGGCTGTGGCCTCGAGGATCAATACAAGCTACCTGTATATGTCAAAGGAAAATTTGAAGTTTTTGTTTCTCTGTCCATGCTTTTTGGATTCGCTGAAGACTACATGCATATAATCATTAATTCAAAATAAGATCTTGTACTACTTATAGCCAAATTACACATAAACGCAATTGTCGCTGCTGGAGAAAACCCACAGGATGGCTCACTAACACTACAGTTTATCGAGTGGGTGCTGCCTCATGTCCAAGTGAGCACGATCGAACTTATCAAGATCCTGAAAAACGTAGGAAATGGCAAGAACATTGATGTACCATTCCGATCCTGGAGCCTGGAAACATATCCTGACCTGTCTCAAAGTTGGCGTATTAATTGGATATTAATGTCTAGCTTCGCTATGGAAAAATCAAGATACATCACTGTCGGGCTTCAGACTGGAAGACAGCACAATGCTTTTTGTTTGGTACTTCATGATCGACTTGCATCGTACAACTGTCGGTACAAGCTTGTGAAATTATCTCATTAATACTAATGCAACCTACTAGGTTTCCAGAACCAAAACGGATTCTTGCTCAAGAAAATTACTATCATGTATGAGGACGACGACAAAACTCGTACCCGCACCTTCCGGCCTCCGTATGTCTGGAAACTACTGGACAAAAAAAAGAAAATGCCCAAATGAATGGCTACGTAATAATAACAGGGCTTGGAGTGGGACGAAGGTAAAATTCTTTACTACCAAGTGAAAAAAACACTCTAGAATATTTGTTAATGTAAAATCCGCATGGCATTATTTATGTTACCAGACCTGAACAGGAGAAATGGCTGAACAAATGTTGAGATGGAGACACCGAAATTGTGGACCTGCAGACCGACTTTGACTGTCATTCCCTGCGCAAGCTTAATATTATATATGACAGGCAGCCACACGAAATGTTTTAACGAGTATGTGTCTGTATAAACTCGCAGCTAAAGCCGAAATTTGTGTTTTGAGCCTACATATATAAAATATGTGCAATTATTCGTGCCTTCAGTTGTTGTCCGACCTGAAAAAACATATTTTCGTTTCATCCTGCCAATGTGTACGTGAATGTAAGATCTAGCTTCAGCATTATCAAGTACAGCTACTGTGATGCCGGATATCTGCTCACATATATGGAAAATTGTGATGTAGGTGCTCATTACTAGTGTTTTTCGCTCTTTCCTGTGTTCTAAGACCTGACTTAGCAGCTGTTAGATTGCTGCGAACCTGGATATTGTGCAGTCTATCACATGAGACCACATACGATTCTTCCAGTGAGCATCAATAAGATAGACGCTTCGTCTGCACATGCAACACCAAACTTGGATGTGT
Organism: Bacillus rossius redtenbacheri; assembly: GCF_032445375.1. Lineage (NCBI taxonomy): Eukaryota > Metazoa > Arthropoda > Insecta > Phasmatodea > Bacillidae > Bacillus > Bacillus rossius. The sequence continues at coordinate 70,384,766 of NC_086331.1, forward strand.
TGCAACCTGCAGAGGTCCTGTACCTACTGTCTCATCACTGGCAGAGACATGTGTGCTACAAACTGTAGAGGAGACAATGGAGTCTTCTAGGGTTGAAGTATAGCCAACAACTTCGGAGACTTCAACGTCGACATACGTTTATCACACCAGTGCAAATACTGTCACAGGCATGTTAGAAGTGGCTGCCCGAATAATGAACTGCAAAGAACACTGTTTTAATGAATTAAATGTAATAATATATTTAAAGGCGAAGATAGCTTACATCAACATTATAAAACCTGTCTGGGCCAGGTAAGCGCAAGTAAGAACCTGTAAGCAAATACTGAGGTAGAACCTTTATGCTAGCACAGCATACTAGATGTAATGAAAACTGTAACTGACCAATGACCATGTTGTTAAACTTGTCACAATGCGATAAAGTTGGTGTGGTGTACCGAGGTTGTGACTAATTGGCGGTCAATTTGAAATACTGTTACAGTAGAAATTTATTTTGTACTTATAGCAGAGTAGAAAATATGTAATGAATTTTTTATTTGTAAAAATTGTGGTGTTTTTATTTCTCTAACCTGATACTTTTCTGGCAATTTTAATTCAAAATACCTTTTTCATATTAATCAAGGATCGAACCGAAGATGGATATTGATCTAATCAGTAAATTAACAAGTAATTGTGTTATGTTTTTTTACATTTTCTTGAATTTCTATCTTAATAACTACAGATTTTCAATATGACGGCCACTATGGCCTACAAGATGATGGATGCCAAGGTAATAAATGATATCTGCACTCTAGTGGATAAAAATTAAACTGACATGATGGCAATGCACTCTTAGCAGATGTCACGACTACTATGTGACACTAGTGTTCCTTGTATCAATTACTGAAAATAGGATGGTGGCAGGACTCTCTAGTACATAATGTGTGCTAACTAGCGCTCCTGGTAGAATTTATCGAAAAATATATATATGACTGATCGGTCTCGAACAGGTGATAATATTTATTATTCCTTCTAATTAAAAAAATTGTAAGTCCAAATGTGTGTAATTTTTATATATCTTATTTTATTCTCATGTGGTAAATGTCTGGATGTCCGCGCAGTCAAAGGTGTATGTTTTACAACCCAGAGGTCCAAGCTGTCATGGTACATATCTCAGCACTAACAGTGCATTTTGTAAAAAAATTAAAATGTATTGTGCTGATAAGGACCACAATAACATTGCCAGGTAATGTAACATCGACCTTATGTGCATGAGACCAAATTATATTGGTGTTCTCTAGGAACAAACACCAAAAAAAATGGATTGGCATCATCCAAGATGGCGGCCTCCAGCAGACGAAAACAAGATGTTGGACAAGTTATTAAAATTCAAGGTGGTGAATATAACGAAAATTACAATGTTCGGTGATTGAGATGCTCTATGACAAGATGGTGGAATCCAAGATAGCAACTGAGGAAAAATGTCAAGTTCAAAGTACAAGGTCATCCAAGATGGCTACCATGACAACAAAATCCAATGTGGCGGCCATTACAAAAAGTGCAACGGTGACATCATAGTTCAAGATGGCCACCATGATGTGAGATGTGCTCGGTCGTTGACCTCATCTCACACCTAAAACTGGAACCATCCTCTCAAAGGGAAGGGAAATCGGCTTGCATGATAGTGTTTCTCAATTTTTCAAGGCAATTAGGCCAGGCCAAGTAATTTCTCCCAGTTTTTTTTGGTTGACTCAGCACTCTTAGCATAAGCCTTTCCGCCCTGGCGCCCCCACGACATGGAAACATAAACGCGATATACGCGAATCAGGAAAGCCATTAGAGAGTTGGCTATGATGAGCATCTGAGACTACCCATCCCAGCATCACCACCAACTCGTCCCTCTTGCTCACTCAGCTAACCAGATAGTTGGCTGTGTCATTATCCCTGTAGACTCTGTGATAACTAGAGCTGGCAAAAGCTCTGACACCTTGGACGACCGTCACTTTTCCACGCAGGAGTCAGGCCCACTCCCGATTTCTGAAGGTACAGTAATATACTCAGTATTGTACCCTATTTATTGTGAATTCCATATGATAAAAAATATTGTAAGTGCTGATCTGGTAACAAAAAATCGTCAAATAAATGAAACTCTAAATACATTGCATTACTCTTATTGAAAAAAAAATTGCAGCGATTGTTTTCTCAGAAATAACCAGAAGAAAACGGAGAGCATTACTAGAATTTTTGCCAGAAATAACCAGGAGCACACGGAAAACACCAACAACAGTTTGACAGGTGAAATCAGAAGAACAGGGAGAAAACTAACAGAAGTCTTGAAAATCCAACTCAGATAATGTTACATTTAGACGATTATATATAGTATGCCTTGCGTAATAATATTCTTAGCATATATATGTTACAAATATACATATGCATAAAATATATGTATCTATCCTATGGATATGATTATATTAAATAAGCATACATCTAAATGTATTCACTGAGCCAGATTTACAAGACTTCTATTGGTGTTCTTCGTGTGCTCCTGAACCCCTGTAAAGACTGCTGTTAGTGATATCTGTGAGCTCTGGTTATTTCTGGCAACACTGCTGTTGCTGTTCTTCGTGTACTTCTGGTTATTTCTGGCTAGAATACTACTGGTGTCCTCTATGTGCTTCAGAATATTTAAGAGAAAACAACCAATGCTAACATTTTTTCTCTCAAATTGAGACTTGCAATTGTATTCAGAGTTTAGTTTAATTGACATTTAATGTAAACAAACCAGCAGTTCCAATATTTTTATCATATGAAAATCAAACGAAATACGATACATTACTGAGTCGACTACTATGCCTTATGACAGCTGAGGAACACTATCATGCAGGCCCTTTGAGGTATAGCGAAGCCCTACTTCTCTTGCGATCGTGTGAGAGCATCCCTAATTCTACATACAAAATAAAATATACCTCAACACAATATGTGGTGACATCTAATGGCAAGAATCAGAACAACTTATATCAAGTACCTTGTATGAGATAAATTAACTGTCGCTGACGAATTATTAAAAATTATATTTAAATAAGTGTTCCAATATATAACTCTCAACCTCTGGTATAAATCACGAAGCCAATGTGAATCTTGGTTCGATGATTGAAGAATCATCCAAAGAACAATGCTGTAATACTGCAGCAAGGAGCTTAACTTGATAAAAAAAAAAAGGCTAGACATCATCAGAGGACCAATTATATTTTGGATCCTTGCCAAAAAAAAAACATTCATTTGCAGTCAGTGTCAGAAATTCAGAAATCCTTTGGTCGAAGATATTTCTTTAGTAAATATCGCAAGATCTGTACAACTAATCTAACTAAAGCTAACGAGGAGGGGGCTGCAACACCAAGGAAGTGTGATGAAGGCAAAATATTAGACGACAACTAGGTATAATGATCACAAAGTATGTGAAAAATCTAATGCCAAAAATACCATAGCAGATCTCGCTAATGATTTCAAATTGTTAACTATCGAAGAATGTAGCAACTTTATGGGAAATGAATAGATATGACACCAAATTTTAGTCGCCTCCATGAAATTGTGAACAGTAGTGAACAACCTGAAGCTGACATGATCGAAGACTGCGATGACACATCTGAGACTGACACGATCGAAGACTGTGATAAAGTATCTGAAGCTACAATATCGAAGATTGTGATGAAGCACCGTGACAAAAACGATGTCAACGGCATGTTAAAATAGATTATTCTGATCCAGCTTGTGATAATCACTGGGATGATGACGAAAGTGACCTTGAGGCTGGTGCAAAATTCACTTAAAGCAATTGTAGTGATTGGAGCAGCTGGAGCACTTGGAGAAAATGGAGAATTTGGACATATTGGAGAAAATGGAGAATTTGGAGCACTTGGAGCTCTTGGAACACTTAGAGTGACTTGAGCACTTGGAGTAATTTGAGCAATTGTAGTAATTTGAACACTTGGAGCACTTGGAGCACTTGGAGCACTTGGAGCATTAGGAGGAATTGGAGTACTTGGATGGAAGGCCTACCATGCACAGTGCAGACCCTAAGGGCCTCATGGCTGACAGCTACAGAGATCTCGATGGTGATGACGGCGGCGATGACTACACAGGTACTGTTGGCAATGACATCATCAGTTCCACCTACTGTTCTAGCAGGGCAGACCTTGTATTCTTCCATGGTTAAAGTTTCTCCAGTGTTTACTAGCAACCTCGGAGGTTTTAATGTGTGCAGTGTGTCAGCAGCAGGACAATGGATATCAACAGTGCCAGTGGCATCAATAAAAAATGCTGAATATAATGTTTGTTCATCATTTAACTGTATGTACTGTGACAACTTCAAAAACCTGAAAATTCGTTATTATGTGAACACATTAAATATTAGCCCAACGGTTGTTGTAGTCAGTTTATAAAATACAGAAGATTAAAAACACACATCAGAAATTGTGATGGACTGGTTGTGTATTCATCAAAATCAAATGTTATTCTGCAGCAAGACAGTTGTATGCATAAAACATGCAAGGTATCATTTAATATATCATTCACGAATCTGTGAACTCTTTGCTGTGTGAAAAAAATGTGGTAATTAACTGTTAAGTGGAACTACCCTGAAAAGACATGTCAATACATGTAAAGGACTCGCTTCGCACTGCAGGAAGTATGAAGAAATCAAGAAACACTAATGATTTGTTTTTTTTTATTGTTGTAGAAAATAAATAATTTAATATGTACATTTTTTCTTTGTAAAGAAAATGTGGTATATAATTTATTGAACCTGTCACTTTAATGGAAAATTAGTCTTTTTTGCACTGACCAAGGATAAAATCAAGGAGAGGAATCCACTGAAACAATAATTAAATTAATCTTTATTGTAAAAGGTTTTCTGGATTTTGTTCCCGAATTTGTAAGTTAATAACAACAGCAGTCATGATAACTAACAAGATGGCTTATTTGACGACCGTCTGGTAATAAATACTATATTGAAATTTTAAATTGCTGTGATATTTAATCAATTTTTTAAAAACTAATTTCATCTTTTTTTATATCGTCCAGGTATCGAACCAAGGACAGAAATATATTTACTCAATCAGTTAATTAACGAGTAAATGTTTTAAAGAATTATAACATTTTTCCCGATTTTTTATGTTAATAATTAAAGAATTTCAAAATGGCGGCCAAGCTGGCCAACATAATGGCAGATGTGAAGGTAATAAATACAAAGTTAAACTAATACTATAGCAACACACTCTAGCAGACGAAAACCACATGGCGGTTCCAAGATGTCCACCATGATGTCATAATGGCTGAAGTAATATATTCCTCAAAATTGGTGATGGGAGGTCAGTCTACTGGTGGCCTCCGTGGAAGAAGGATACAATGAAATTTTTTTGCCCTCGCCAGGTATCGAACCGAGGATTTCTCGATGTAAAGGTGGTTTATAATCGTAATTTTATTAAAATTGTTTACATATTTTTTTATAATTTTTAAAATATTTTCCACTTTTTTTTAGCTTAATAATTGCGTATTTTTAACATCGCAGCCGTAACGAAAATTGTGTAATTAATACATAATAATTTGGCAGAAAACATAATGGCGGGACATTTTTATCAAAATTTTGTTTTTAATTTTTTTATAAATTTTAATATCCTCCGGTTTTTGATGATTATTACGAATTTTAGAGATGGCATCCATAAAGAAAATTAAATGGTTATGTCAAAATTTAAAATGACATAAACAAAATTTGCAGAAAGTTCAAGGATATAAATTAGCGGAATACAAGATGGCGTATGTGACATCATAATTCAAGAATGTGGAATATAAGATGGGGTAATCCAAGAAGGCGGCCGAAGTCAAGGTTAAAAGTTTGTGTTTTTGCCACAAATTAGTGATTTTCTTGGCACAGTTTTACATTTTTAAGTTATTAATGTTTTTGATGAGCATCAAGAGGCTCATCTTCAATTTTATTTAGTTTGTGCACCCCATGGAGCCCTTACATTTTAAACTTTAACCAGTCGTTCCGATTGCTAAGGCCTGACGCGTCTAGCCGTCTCACGCCTCCTTGGCAGCATGTCGGTTTTCCTCGCCTGCAATCATGTACGACCTCAAGCGCCCGGCTTCCATTCCCGTCGCGCCAGACACGCTGGCATTTTCTCCCCCTCCCTATCCATCTAAGCTTTTGTCGCCACAAATTTGGCATGATTTCCCTCTCATCAACTCATGCCCTAGTGTCGCCCGCCATTTTGTCACCAGTAACCCCAACCCCTACTAATCCAACGCCAGCGCAAAATGCGCGGCTCTGTGCGACACCGGTCGGATTGTTCACGAACTAAATTATTGCCTGTGGTAGTCCTGGTTTCAGCCACCAGGAAGCAACACCTCTCGGCACCTCCCCCTCCCCGCAACTTACCATCTGTTGGCCATGTTGCGCTTCTCTCCAACCCAACGCCCTCTCTGTCGGCCAAAGATGAAACTATTAAGCCCCTCTACCTGGCTCTGGAACCGTCTTTAACGACGCGAGCAACCATCCCCACCCCAGCGAGTCTCTCGGTAACCTCACGGAAGGTCAGAACTGCGTTTCTTGTTTGCAGTTTTTTTTTCTTCGGAACTCTGTCTCTGAAGAAAACAAGGTATGTAGTCCCGAGAGAAAAATGGAGCTTAATTCCCTTTTTTATTTTATTCCGTATAAAAATGTAGTGTTTTAGAGTAATTTTGAGTGGCGGTGTCTTTCACCTTGTTGCCTACGATACAGTGCTTTCTCGGCCTACCTGGGATGTAGCTTCATGATTTTTCCCCACAGCATTAAGTGGAACTTTACTCTCTAAGCTAAACCCCAGACTTCTAGCTTGTTCTACTCCTTTTGCCACTCCTGTTTATTCGTTAATTTCCTTGCTTTCTACAACTGCTAGGTTTGGTTTTAGGCAATGGGGTTTAGCGGTATGGGAGATGGCAGCACCTTTTCGCCTGAGCTTTCTTCCCTTCTGAGCTGCCTTTCCTGTGTCTCCTTCACGGACTCCTGAGATGCGCGTCTTCTCTACTGTCCGCGGTTGCCTGTGCACTACTCTGAGGCCCACGGTGAGGATACCCTCACATTGACCGGCGCGCAGCTGCTAAGTCCCAGAGGAATGTGATTTCTGTATAATCTTTAAAAAAAATTTAAAATAAATCTCGGACTCACAGATATTATAGGCTCAGGACATTAAGCAAGGACATTGTTTAGTCCATTTTAAAATTTAAATTTACTGCAACTAGCCAGATTTGATATTTAATAAGTACCAAAATACATGACCTTTTTAATGGAATCTACTTAAATAATTTACCTAATTACCATATGATTGTTATATCTCAAAGTAACATGCTAAGAAATGTTTGAAAACTTTACTTATTAAAAGGTAACAGATATACCATGAGTTATACCCAGTTGTTATTTACTATTAGTCCATTTATCCTTCCAGTTTTACGACCCACAAGTTGCTGACCTAATTAACAGTCGGCAGCTGAAATTTTACTTTGTTTCATTACTTCCACCTCTGAGGTTTATTTGTGTATTATAACTAGCACATATTTCCTTCCAGTTTATAAAATAAATGTAAATAAATATATAAACATATATATGGCAGTAGTGGAACAATTTCAAGGTCATCCAAGATGGCCACCGTGACGTAACAATCCAAAATGGCGAACACCGGCACCAGCACCACACCGAGAACCCAGCCGCCGGAAATACTTTAATATACTACTATCATAATTATAATAGGTTCGTACGAATAAATCCATTAACATTTAATTATTAATATTAAATTTAAATTTAAGTTAGTCATTTTGAAAAGAAATATAATGGCATTGCAATTACATATATAAATTTTAAAAAATTCCTGTGCTCTCTAAGAGTATTACTGAATAATATAAAAATGCGGAAAGATTCCAGTGAATATGAGATTTAGGTTATGCACACATCCGTCACTAGCCAAATACGTCATTCATTTTTACAAACGAGAGCGTTTCCGGCCTTTGTTGGTATTTCTCACTTGTTTTGGTGTCGTGCATAGCCATGCGTTTGGAAAAAGGTTTAGTTCATACACGTTCTGCAGTATTAATATTGTAACAATAATCATTATCAGCTAGAACGCCAGAGGACAACTACTGCTAAACAAAAACATTCATTAAAATATATTTGTACGTTCGATATAAATATTTTTATCAAAGAACAAAGAGTTAAGTAACAGTAGTAAAATTAACGACTGATATCAAAGCATACGCATTCCATGCCAAATATTTTTTTAAAGATAAATCATCATTTAATATTTGAGCCAAATAATAATCTGTCGCGTTTCTTATTTTCCTGGAAATAGGTGGTATGTCTAATGGTAATCCTGAAACTCAGACTGTTACAAATATTTAAACGACTTAAGAATAGCCAAAAATGGAATAAATGTATGGATGTGAAAGTGATACCTTTGTATTCGAGACACTTCCGTGCAGATGTTACCCACAGATCACGTTTCCTTGCATTGTATAGATTTTTACTTTGTCATTACTCGTAGCTTTTTATTTTGTATCTTTAAGCTAGATTTCGTCCATAATTTTACACAGACGAGGCAATTTCCAAACTAGCCTAATATACTTTAGCGTGAATCATGTCTCAGCGACAATACTTTACCAGGGTTATTCCATATTCAACTATTTAAAATAGGGTTCGGTATCCCCGCAAATCATAACAATATCACAATAAACACTAATTATCTAGAAAAAAAAACGCTCTATATATTTGCTTACTACATATGAATAAAGATGTGCTTTATAAGATTAATAAATATACGTAGGAATTTTATTTCAAACATTATATTTAATGGATTGTACATTGTTTTATCGGTGACCCTGCATGAAAATAATAATCATAGCCGTGTTTACAGAGCTTTCTAGCACACTTATTCAAAAATATACGGAAAGTATTCCGTTGTGATAGGTGGAGATTTCCTTCAACAAGCCAGCTATTTTTTAAATGAGGTGATTGTTCATACGCTATTAGTAAATTATATGATAACTCTAACATTTTAAACCCTTAGTCTAAAGTAAAAATTGGTACATACATGTAATTTAACTCTGCTTGTAAATTTTAAAAATATATATTTCATTCACTTGAAAAATCAATTTAACTCAAGGGCAATGTCAAATTGTTCGAACTCATGAATCTAAGTTAAGATTTCATGCACATAGGTCACCTAATCTGGCTGCTGTTAGTTGAAACGACTTCTTAGTTCTACTAACAATATTTGTTACAAAACTTATTTTGCAAACCATAACTTTACTAATTGCAATGGTATTTACAAAACACAAATTTAAATGCTCATGCCTATAGTTATTTTTTGAACGTAAGTCTAAATAAGTTACACATATCGGGCATTAAAGAAAGGCGCCAAAATATTGTACCGAGCTAAAGTGCGTGCTTTATAAACCTAAGTCATTAAGTCTATCAAGTTACTTTTTCAAGTTGCTTCAGATTTGGACAGTATTCTAGTATGACGGTTTTAAACTACCAATTTATCATAGTACTAAGAGTAAATTATGCGTTTCCTAATGATACCACTGAGGAGGTTTGCGATTAAAGCTGTCTGCTCCCGCGAATAGTTGCGCCAGTCACTGCGTTTAATAGCGCGCTGGAAAAGAACGGGTTTCCAATAACTCCATGCATGTTTACCAGAATCACAGCAGATAAAGAATGGCTGTAGCACAATATTTTCTTCACAATATTAGTAGTATAGGAATGTATTTCCTGGGACACGGGTCCGGGGCGAGGAGCGAGGCGCCGGGTCAATGACCGATTGCTCTGACGTCACGGCGGCCATCTTGGATGAGTGTAACGGGACACAGCATAACGGGACAAGTTTGACCTTTACCTTTGACCTTGACCCCGGCGGCCATTTTGGATTCGCCATCATGGATCCACCATTTTGGATGACGTCATTGTGTTCTAGAAAATTCCGGCAATGTGTTTTCCACCATATTGGATGATGACGTCACCGTTGCAATATTCTTTACGGTCGCCATCTTTAACTTTTTTATTTATTATCCGATTTTAATGAATTTTTTTTTAAAAATTATAAAAAAAATCAAATAATAAAATTTCTAATATTAATATTTAAAAAAACATACTTTTACGACACGGAGTTCGGAGTCCTTGGTTCGAACCCGGTGAGGGCAAAAAAAATTAAAAATGGCGACAGGCTCCTTCCTCAATGGTGGATGCAGGCAGACTGACTCCCACCACTTTTTTCAAAGCATATATATCGTCACCTAGTATGACGTCATGTCCGCCATCTTGTCTTCGATGCTGGAAGCCATCATAATTGTATCGTCGGCTAGAGTGCGCTGACGCCATGTTAGTTTAATTCTTACCCGCTAGAGTGCAGTAAACATTTATTACCGAGGTGCCCCCGCCATCTTGAAATTTGGCCACCATCTTGAAAATCCGTAATTATTTAGCTAGAAATTCGGGAAAAGTTCCAAAATTCATTAAAAAAATCACTCATTAATTTACATATTGATTCGATCGATTCCCGTCCTCGGTTCGATACCCGATCGATGCAATAATGTTTAATTTTATGTAAAAAATAATAATTTCAATAAACCACGTTCAACTTTGTAAAGAGACTCTAAATCCTCTACTGCCATCATCCTATCAGACGTCAAGACCACCATATTGGAAATTCGTAATTTTAATGCTAGAGATTCGGGAAAAAGTTCAAAATTCATTTAATAAATTTGTAATCCATATAATGATTGATTGGATCGACTAAGGTCCTTGGTTCGATCCCTGGCCGATACAAAACAAATTTAATTTAAAAAAATACTAAAAAAGTGTTAGGTTTGAGAAAATAAAAACACCACAAGTTCTTTTAAAAAATCCTTTTATTACATACATACTACACTTTTACAGGTACAAAAAAAAACACTGACAAATTACTAAAGCCTTTTGGATTCCTCGATTCAAACAGTCTTCTTATTGTACGGACTAAGCCTTTTACATGACTTTAAATGTCTATCCAATCCGTTCATCACCGCAGCCAGAGACGGACTGAAGTTCATATCACTTATATAGTCTCATTAGCCGGTACAACACATGAGTCAGATCAATAACCATGTTCATTATACGTCTCGGAGCATTTTTTATAATGACGATGTAAGCTATCGAGACGTGAAATTAGTTTATTGCACTTATTGCACTGAAAGTGTATTCTTTGAACATTATTAGAACAACCGCTTCTTTCATGTCTGCGAGCATTTGAGGTGATAGTAAATGATGCGCCACAGTATTTGCACTGATGCGAAGTACGCTCTTCATTAATTTAAGTATTCAATGCTGATGAAACTTCAGCTGATGGTGGAACAGCACATATCGAAGTCTCCTCCAGTGTTGTCAGAGGCGTTGCCAACGGGATCTGCTCCAACATTGTCGGCGCTGACGTCATGGTTCCCGTAGTCGATGGTACATCCTCCATCGAGTTCGACGTTAAAGTCGGTAAAGATGCCATCGAAGTCTCAAGAACAGGCAATTACACGACTTATGCACCAGAAGAAACAAACTAGGTGATCCGTACACCGTCGATGGCAGTAACAAACTGAGCGTCCTGCTGTCTAGGACTCGTTTATATACATGAACCGGTTGGAATAATACGCTAGTCAAATCAAGAACAATTAACTAAAATACTAGAGTCAAAACAACATTAAAAAAATAGAAGCACCATCAACAAAAAAAAGGAAGCACATTTGGAAGCACCATCAAAAAAAGGAAAAAAAAAGGAAGCACCGTCAACGAAAAGGCAGCACATTTGGAAGCACCGACAACGAAAAGACAGCACCGCCATCGAAAAGGCAGCATATTCGGAAGCACCGACTACGAAAAGGCAGCACATTTGGAAGCACCGCAACGAAAATGCAGCACATTTGGAAGCACCGACAATGTAAAAGGCAACACATTTGGAAGCACCGACAACGAAAAGGCAGCACATTTAGAAGCACCGAAAATGAAAAGGCAGCACATTTGGAAGCACCGAAAACGAAAAGGTAGCACATTTGGAAGCACCGACAACGAAAAGGCAGCACATTTGGAAGCACCGACAACGAAAAGGCAGCACATTTGGAAGCACCGACAACGAAAAGACAGCACATTTGGAAGCACCGACAACGAAGAGGCAGCACATTTGGAAGCACCGACAACGAAAAGGCAGCACATTTGGAAGCACCGACAACGAAAATGCAGCACATTTGGAAGCACCGAAAACGAAAAGGCAGCACATTTGGTAGCACCGACAATTAAAAGGCAGCACATTTGGAAGCACCGACAACGAAAAGGCAGCACATTTTGGATGCACCATCATAGAGGCAGCACATTTTGGAAGCATCATCGAATAAGGAAGTACATTTGGAATCTCCATCAACAAAAAAAAAAGGCAAAAAGGAAGCAAAAGTTACGACATCGAAGTCTTAGTTAGAAATCAGAATACAAGAAATAAAAACATTCAATTCTTATAATTTAAATTATTTATTTTATTTCTTTACATTATACAAATGCAAGTAAAACAAGCCATTATTGTATGTAGCCAGCTTCCCTCAGTTCCTTGAGTATGAAGGATATTTCTTTGATGCACGAATAGTTTCCTGCACAAAGCGATCGATGTAGAAGTCTTAGCCGGTCAACCAATATGTTTGGATCTTCCCATGAGGTATAATCAGTCTCATCTGCTGCGTTCATCTTCTTTGCACGTTTATAATAAATATTATGATCTCTGGTGTCTTCCGTTTTACCACCAACCTCAGGGTAACTTTCATTTTTGAGACGGTGATCATCATAAGTTTGATCAGATTTATTTATTATATCACGTCGTTTCCATCGTTTCGGTCTCAGGACACCGCCACATTCTTCGATCTTGTCAGCTTTAGGTGCTTCATCAGTCTATGTCTTTGTCAACAGCCTCAGAGTCACTGTAACAATCACCGTAGAAGGAATCGTCTTCACCCAATTAACCGTAATAATTCGATGTTGATGATGTCGAAGTGTCTTCATCGTCTTCATGCTTCCTTTTTAGGAGTCCATCATTTCTACAAAGTAGGAAAGATCTACTTGAATTCGGCTGGAATATATTCTCACTTTTCACGTTAAGGATTCTTCCATTGTCTTCATTCTTCCGTAAATCATCAACCTCCTTCAATTTAAGTTCTTTGTCGAGATCGGAAGAGCCAAGAAAATTATTGTCGTAATGCAGATCATACCTTCTTAGTCTAGTAGATTCATCGTTGTCCTCTAGCTTGTACGCAGGCTTGGCGTTACAAGTTCTGCCATGTATTTTTAGGCTCTCTCTCCGCGTAAACGACTTGCTACATCGAACACAACTTATCATATTGCGCAGTGGATTTTTAACACAGTCATTCTTCTCGTGTTGTCTTTTATTCTTTCTCAAGATAAACTTTTTGCTGCAAAACTTACACCTATGTTCTTTCGATACAGCGACAGATCGCAAATCGGAATTAATATTAGTTACTGAGACTAATGCCAGATACCAATTGAGTGTTTTTAATTAGTTCCATTACTTAAATATAAATTTTTTCATATTTCATCAGCGAGAATAAATATATCTCATGCAAAAGTACTTTATGCATGTAGTTCTGCTTTTCAACAACAGATGTCGCCACATGTTGCTTGCAGGTAAATAATATTTAGTTCTTTTATGCGGGATGCGGGATGCTCACTAACGATCGCAAAAGAAGGATGGCTTCGCTAGACTCCAAGGAGAAGGAAGTCCGTCCTTCCTGTTTGTGCTTCTCAGATATCTCAGAGATTATTTGACTAAGAAATGATTTTTTTTTTAATTTCCACCTGATAAAAATATTACAAGTGTTGATTAAGTAGCAGAAATTCACTAATTAAATATAACCTTAAATAAATTAACATGACTCATTAAATAGAAAAAATCCTTCATTAAGAGATCAATTGCTCATCTGTAACCAGAAGCACTTGCAGAAAACTATCAAAATATTGTCAAGTATAATCAGGAGCACACGGAGAAAACCATCAAAATATTGACAAGAATATTCAGGAGCACACGGAGAAAACCACCATAATATTGACAAGAATAATCGGAAGCACACGGAGAAAACCGCCACAAGTTTTCTTTGTTAATATAAAATTACAGAAAATAATTAATAAAAAAACACAACAAATTCAAAAACTGATTATGCTAGCTTGTGAACTTCTCATTGTTAAGCAAAGATAGAGTTCTAGTCCAAGCCAGGTGACGATATATATGCTTTGAAAAAAAAGTGGTGGGAGTCAGTCTGCCTGCAACCACCATTGAGGAAGGAGCCTGTCGCCATTTTTAATTTTTTTTTGCCCTCACCGGGTTCGAACCGAGGACTCCGAACTCCGTGTCGTAAAAGTATGTTTTTTTAAATATTTATATCAGAAATTTTATTATTTGAATTTTTTTATAATTTTTAAAAAAAAAATTCATTAAAATCGGATAATAAATAAAAAAGTTAAAGATGGCGACAGTAAAGAATATTGCAACGGTGACGTCATCATCCAATATGGTGGAAAACACATCGCCGGAATTTTCTAGAACACAATGAAGTCATCCAAAATGGTGGATCCAAGATGGCGGATCCAAAATGGCCGCCGGGGTCAAGGTCAAAGGTCAAGGTCAAACTTGTCCCGTTATGCTGTGTCCCGTTACACTCATCCAAGATGGCCGCCGTGACGTCAGGGCAATCGGTCATTGACCTGGCGCCTTGCTCCTCGCCCCGGACCCGTGTCCCAGGAAATACATTCCTATACTACTAATATTTTATTTTATTTTTAAAAAAAATTCGTGAATGTTATTTTAATACATTGGTAAGACACTTATGCAAAGATTTGATATGGTTCAATTATGCAATTTCTCACCCCACTGCAACGAAATTTCAAATTTCATTCAGAAATAAATTAATACGGCGTACAAAACAGATCAGTTAGTTATTTTTACAATAATGAAGAAAAATCTGAACACATCCGTAATTACCTATGGTAAAACAATATTTACTGTATAAATAGCCATGTTTGTTCATAAACATGGGAATGCTTGGATTTGATAAACCATGCATTCACAACAATTTATTTTTACAGGAAAACATACATCTTAAAAAATTAATTCTTATATAAAGTACCTAAATAAATGATTTTTAAAACATCATTGAAAAAATTTCATATAGAAAAACATTAAATAATTATTCGTCATTTAAATTCTACGTAATATTTGACAGCCTTTCTCTCATAAGAGAATATTTCATATGAGCTACTTTATTTAAAACTGTCTGTGTATTTAAGCTGAATAGTGATATAAGCTTCAATAAAGTAAAAACAAGTTACTATATAATGTTAGAATACTATTTTATATTTGAATCAGTAGGCATAAAATACTATTTGTAATCTTGCATGAATATAATAATTAAAGTATATTGAATCTGTGTAAAAGTTTACTGCCACGTCCATTAAAGAGTACCTATATTTTTCACACTTTGGAAAGAATTGAATACGATCCTTTTATTTGATTATAAATATATAATACAATTATTGAAACATAATTTTTATGAAATTAGAACTTTATCAACTATTTTCATTCAGCACTAACTCAATATAATTTTAATTAAATTATCTTAATGTTAATGGTTATGTTAATACTAAAAAAACCTTGGGTTTTAACTACAGTATTTTCATATTTTCTGTATTTTCCAGTCAAATAGGTTCAACGCATACTTAAATTATTCTTTTCCATTTTCAATAAAGTATTTTAACTTTTTTAAATCAAAGCACATTTCGCAACAGACCTAAATATTAAAAAGTGTAATGCTTCGTTTGAATAAATACAAATTTGTGATTTACAGTCACTTCTTTAAAAGATTAGGGTTGTAAAATAATCTTTATTGACAACAAATTGTTCGAAAATTTTTCGCTATCCCGCACAATCTCACATAAACGTGTACTTTTTATACGTTTTAGTTTTTATTAAGTTCTTATTCAAGATGTCCATGTATAGCTGTAGTTGTAAGAAACTTAATAAAAAGGGAACTTTCATAAAAGGAAATAATTTTAATGAGCTTAACATTTGCTTCTATCATCTACTAACAATAAAACAAGGACTTGCAAACCATATTAAATTTTATTTTTAAGATTAAAGTAACCAAAAATTACGCATCAATTGATTTAAAATCTGGAAAAAAACAAAGTTATATCTGCCAATGGGATTTGTTTAAAATACAATTTTATGTGCTAGAATTTTTCTCATGTAGTATAGAATTATTGTATTGTTTTTTTTTGTTTGCTTTAACTGGTTGTCAGTATGTAATACTTATATTTTATAAATACAGGAGGTCGTAAAATAAAATGTAAAATAGTATATGTATTACTTTTATGTTCAGTGAAAATTTCAGTTTGAAATTAATTAATTAAAATTATTGTGCAATCAAGGAACGTTTTAAAATGATGCTTTGATGGGTAATATAATCCACGCCTCACTATTTAAATGTAGATTTACACTATGTTATTGCCGGTTTAATTTTAACCTATTAAATTTAATACATGTTTAAAAAAACATTAATATTAACGTAAAAAGATACACAAAGGACCGTTTAGGTGAAGCTCACTCAAATGAGTCAGTTTAAAGATAAAATGATTTAGTTCAAAACAGCTACTTACCTTGGATTACTGGTAGAATGACTATGTCGCAAAAAAAAAAGACACACGTTGTGCAATAAATTATGAACTGTGGGATGTATCCCAGAAAATTTACTTTAAGATGTTTTTGCTCACAGAAAATAACCCATATTTACAATATAAACATATCGTTACGAATTAAAAACCACCGTGTTCAAAAGAATAGCCCCAAAATAATAACAAAATTCAATGTCTCTTTATTTACTACACTTATGTCTGCTTAAAGCCTGTCTGAAAAATGAAAACACCTAGTTTATGTACTAAATGCGCACACTTCTTGTAGGTTCGTGTTCACACACCACTGTCCACAAACGCCAGTCCGACAATTCTCACATTTGTGGCACCAAAAACTCCACATCGCAGATATCACTTTTGGTCTTCTTGTTCGACCTGAAGTTGCCGCACCGTCGCTCGCAGCCCCAACTCACACCTCTCACGATTTTCGCCAGACATAGAACTCGCTGGTATCAAAACCAACAACTCCACCTATCCTCACTGTTATTGCTCCGAAGACTCTTTGGTATTGCTTACCCACTCGTATCTGGTATCACCAGCCTCTCAACAGAACTCTCCCGCATTTGTCGGCCAGGGCCTTATATATCCTCCGCGCAAGTTCTTCGTAATATCTAGTAATCTGCCGAAAACGTTGCATAACGAGTGTGGTGTCACCCGCGATCCGATGACGCATGAGTTGCAAAACACTGGTTAGGCGTGGTGGCGTTTAAGCCAGCCCCACACGATACCCATTACCTTAGCAGTTTTCAAACCTATTTTCTGTTAGCGCGCATGCTCTCGTGTAGGTAACATTTTAGCACCCTTCCAAGGGGTCTGAATCTGGGTATATATGTTTTCATACCCGAAGTCTTAGTCAAAACCTTAATAGAACGTGTTATATTATTCTGGTATATCCACGAGCGGAAATTGTCATATTAGTGGACCAACGTGTAGCAATATAAACCTTTATATATACCCATTTGTAAACATAAGGGGACGTAATGAACATAATGGTATGCCAAATTAAACTTTATGAATGTAAGATTACCCTTTAAATATATTTTTTAAATTAAAATCATCGTAGAAAGAAGTAATCGTAAGTTTGAAAATAAATAATGAAAATGCATTACGATGTCAATAACAACAAGTCTCCACCTGAAAGTAAGTGAGTCTCGGTAGCATAGTAGTATAGTGTGCGGTTTTGATGCTTGAGGGGCAATTTTTTATGTGGTTGAACACCACGAGACTGAAAAAAAGCTTTCCTTTTTAATTTAAAAAAAAAAACATTACTAGATTATACATGTTGTGCTTCTGGAAAATATGTATGAATCCATTTATTTTATCTTGTGGTTATATTATTAAATACAAAGCTCAAACCGTTTGTTTTATTATTTCAGTAGTATACGAATGTATTTCCGAGATCAGGCCTCAGGCGGTGGAGCCGAGAGCCGGCTCCGCCATCTTGGATTGTGACGTCACGGCGGCCATCTTGGATGGTTGTGACCTTGACCTTTGACCTTGACCTTGAATTTGATCCTCAAAAATCGCCAAAATCCGCCAAAATTGGGCAAAATTTGCCCAAAATTCCTCAAAAATCGCCAAAATTTCCATTTCTGTGGAAAAAAGTTCCGCCAAAAAATTTCAAAAAATTCCACAAATTAAAAATTTCTCTTTTCGAGGGAAAAATTTCCCGTTTCTAGGGAAAAATTCCCGTTTTTAGTCCTTAAAAATCCCAGCGGCTGAAAATTCCTAAAACTGGCTTAAGCATCCTTAACTCAAGCCTCAGTTAAGCCATTTCTAGGAATAAGGATACCATGACCGACATATTGGATCCTATTAATGCTGCAATTTTTGTTACAGTCGCCATCTTGAAATTTGGACGCCATCTTGAAAATCTTTAATTATTATCCGATTTTAATGAAAAAAATTCCAAAATTCATCAAAAAATTAACTTATTCGAATTCTGATTGATTATATCGATCATCGTCCTCGGTTCGAACCCGGTGAGTGCAAAAAAAAACTAAAAATGGCGACAGGCTCCTTCCTCAATGGTGGATGCAGGCAGACTGCCTCCTACCACTTTTTTTTCAAAGCATATATATCATCACCTAGTATGACGACATGTCCGCCATCTTTTCTTCGTCCGCTGGAGATCACCATCTTATTTTCGTCCGCTAGAGTGTGCTGATACCATGTTAGTATAATTATCTGGTCACCACACCTTACACCTTGACATTGAAATTTGACCTTGACCTTGAAATTTGACCTTGACCTTGAAATTTGACCTTGACCTTGAAATTTGACCTTGACCTTGAAATTTGACCTTGACCTTGAAATTTGACCTTGACCTTGAAATCTGACCTTAACCTTGAAATCTGACCTTGACCTTGAAATTTGACCTTGACCTTGAAATCTGACCTTGACCTTGAAATTTGACCTTGACCTTGAAATTTGACCTTGACCTTGAAATTTGACCCTGACCTTGAAATTTGACCTTGACCTTGAAATTAGACTTTGTCCTTGAAATTTGACTTTGTCCTTGTCGACCATCATGGATCCGAAATTTTATGTTCAGTACAGGCTACCAGGAGCTACCACCTGCTGGAGTACGCCATCTTGTGTGAGTACTTGTATTATAGAGTACATTTCCATGTGGATAATTTTATTCTAACCCGCTACAGTGCAGTAATCATTTATTACGGAGGTGCCCCCCCGCCATCTTGAAATTCGGCCGCCATCTTGAAATCATGTAATAATGTAGCTAGAAAAGCGGGAAAAATTCCAAAATTCATTAAATAAATCACTCATTAACTGAAATATCGATTTGATCTGCTCCAGTCCTTCGTTCGATCCTCGATCGATGCAATAATGTTTAATTTTATGAAAAAAATAATAATTCCAATAAACCATGTTCAACATTCTTAAAGAGACTTTAAATCATCTACTACCATCATCCTATCAGACATCAAGACCACCATATTGGAAATTCGTAATTGTAATGCTAGAGATTCGGGAAAAAGTTAAAAATTCATTAAATAAATTTGTAATCCATATAATGATTGATTGGATCGACTAATGTCCTTGGTTCGATCCCTGGCCGATACAAAACAACTTTAATATTTTAAAAAAAGTACCACTAAAGTGGCAGGTTTGAGAAAATAAAATACACTACAAGTTCCTTTAAAAAAACATTTATTACATACATACTACACTACTACAAGTACAAAAAAATACACAGACAAATTACTAAAGCCTTTTGGATTCCTCGATTCAAACAGTCTTCTTATTGTACGGACTAAGCCTTTTACATGACTTTAAATGTCTATCCGATCCGGTCATCACCGCAGCCAGAGACGGACTGAAGTTCATATCACTTATATAGTCTCATTAGCCGGTACAACACATGAGTCAAATCAATAACCATGTTCATTATAGGTCTCGGAGCATTTTTTATAATGACGATGTAAGCTATCGAGACGTGAAATTAGTTTATTGCACTTATTGCACTGAAATTGTATTCTTTGAACATTATTAGAACAACCGCTTCTTTCATGTCTGCGAGCATTTGAGGTGATAGTAAATGATGCACCACAGTATTTGCACTGATGCGAAGTACAATCTTCATTAATTGAAGTATTCAATGCTGATGACACTTCAGCTGATGGTGGAACAGCACATATCGAAGTCTCCTTTAGTGTTGTCAGAGGCGTTGCCAACGGGATCTGCTCCAACATCGTCGGCGCTGACGTCATGGTTCCCGTAGTCGATTCTACATCCTCCATCGAGTTCGACGTTAAAGTCGGTAAAGATGCCATCGAAGTCTCAAGAACAGGCAATTACGCGACTTATGCACCAGAAGAAAAAAACTAGGTGATCCGTACACCGTCGACGGCAGTAACAAACTAAGCGTCCTGCTGTCTAGGACTCGTTTATATACATGCACCGGATGGAATAATACGCTAGTCAAATCAAGAACAATTTACTAAAATACTAGAGTCAAAACAACATTAAAAAAATAGAAGCACCATCAAAAAAGGAAGCACATTTGGAAGCACCGACAACGAAAAGGCAGCACCGGCATCGAAAAGGAAGCACATTTGGAAGCACCGACAACGAAAAGACAGCACCGGCATCGAAAAGGCAGCACATTTAGAAGCACCGACAACGAAAAGGCAGCACATTTGGAAGCACCGACAAAGAAAAGGCAGCACCGCCAACGAAAAGGCAGCACATTTGGAAGCACCGACAAAGAAAAGGCAGCACCGCCAACGAAAAGGAAGCACATTCGGAAGCACCGACAAAGAAAAGGCAGCACCGGCATCGAAAAGGAAGCACATTTGGAAGCACCGACAACGAAAATGCAGCACATTTGGAAGCACATTTGGAAGCACCGACAACGAAAAGGCAGCACATTTGGAAGCACCGACAACGAAAAGACAGCACATTTGGAAGCACCGACAACGAAAAGGCAGCACATTTGGAAGCACCGACTACGAAAAGGCAGCACATTTGGAAGCACCGTCATCGAAAAGGCAGCACATTTGGAAGCACCGACAACGTAAAGGCAGCACATTTGGAAGCCCCGACAACGTAAAGGCAGCACATTTGGAAGCACCGACTACGAAAAGGCAGCACATTTGGAAGCACCGTCATCGAAAAGGCAGCACATTTGGAAGCACCGACAACGTAAAGGCAGCACATTTGGAAGCACCGACAACGTAAAGGCAGCACATTTGGAAGCACCGACAACGAAAAGGCAGCACATTCGGAAGCACCGACAACGAAAAGGCAGCACATTTGGAAGCACCGACTACGAAAAGACAGCACATTTGGAAGCACCGACTACGAAAAGGCAGCACATTTGGAAGCACCGACAACGAAAAGGCAGCACATTTGGAAGCACCGACAACGAAAAGGCAGCACATTTGGAAGCACCGACTACGAAAAGGCAGCACATTTGGAAGAACCGACTACGAAAAGGCAGCACATTTGGAAGCACCGACAACGAAAAGGCAGCACATTTGGAAGCACCGACAACAGAAAGGCAGCACATTTGGAAGCACCGACAACGAAAAGGCAGCACATTTGGAAGCACCGACAACGAAAAGGCAGCACATTTGGAAGCACCGACAACGAAAAGGCAGCACATTTGGAAGCACCGACAACGAAAAGGCAGCACATTTGTAAGCACCGCCAACGAAAAGGCAGCACATTTTGGATGCATCATCGAATAAGGAAGCACATTTGGAAGCTCCATCAACTAAAAAAGGCAAAAAGTAAGCACAAGTTACGAGATCTAAGTCTTAGTAAGAAATCATAATACAAGAAATGAAAACATTACATTCTTATAATTTAAATTAATTATTTTATTGCTTTACATTATACAAATGCAAGTAAAACAAGTCAATATTGTATGTAGCCAGCATTCCTCAGTTCCTTGAGTATGAAGGATATTTCTTTGATGCACGAATAGTTTCCTGCACAAAGCGAACCATGTAGAAGTCTTAGCCGGTCAACTAATATGTTTGGATCTTTCCATGAGGTGCAAGGAAGATGGTGGTAGAAGAGAATGATTACACATCATGGAAAGATCCAAACATATTGGTTGACCGGCTAAGACTTCTACATGGTTCGCTTTGTGCAGGAAACTATTCGTGCATCAAAGAAATATCCTTCATACTCAAGGAACTGAGGAATGCTGGCTACATACAATATTGACTTGTTTTACTTGCATTTGTATAATGTAAAGCAATAAAATAAATAATTTAAATTATAAGAATGTAATGTTTTTATTTCTTGTATTATGATTTCTTACTAAGACTTAGATCTCGTAACTTGTGCTTCCTTTTTGCCTTTTTTAGTTGATGGAGCTTCCAAATGTGCTTCCTTATTCGATGATGCATCCAAAATGTGCTGCCTTTTCGTTGGCGGTGCTTCCAAATGTGCTGCCTTTTCGTTGTCGGTGCTTCCAAATGTGCTGCCTTTTCGTTGTCGGTGCTTCCAAATGTGCTGCCTTTTCGTTGTAGGTGCTTCCAAATGTGCTGCCTTTTCGTTGTCGGTGCTTCCAAATGTGCTGCCTTTCTGTTGTCGGTGCTTCCAAATGTGCTGCCTTTTCGTTGTCGGTGCTTCCAAATGTGCTGCCTTTTCGTAGTCGGTGCTTCCAAATGTGCTGCCTTTTCGTAGTCGGTGCTTCCAAATGTGCTGCCTTTTCGTTGTCGGTGCTTCCAAATGTGCTGCCTTTTCGTTGTCGGTGCTTCCAAATGTGCTGCCTTTTCGTAGTCGGTGCTTCCAAATGTGCTGTCTTTTCGTAGTCGGTGCTTCCAAATGTGCTGCCTTTTCGTTGTCGGTGCTTCCGAATGTGCTGCTTTTTCGTTGTCGGTGCTTCCAAATGTGCTGCCTTTACGTTGTCGGTGCTTCCAAATGTGCTGCCTTTACGTTGTCGGTGCTTCCAAATGTGCTGCCTTTTCGATGACGGTGCTTCCAAATGTGCTGCCTTTTCGTAGTCGGTGCTTCCAAATGTGCTGCCTTTACGTTGTCGGTGCTTCCAAATGTGCTGCCTTTACGTTGTCGGTGCTTCCAAATGTGCTGCCTTTTCGATGACGGTGCTTCCAAATGTGCTGCCTTTTCGTAGTCGGTGCTTCCAAATGTGCTGCCTTTTCGTTGTCGGTGCTTCCAAATGTGCTGTCTTTTCGTTGTCGGTGCTTCCAAATGTGCTGCCTTTTCGTTGTCGGTGCTTCCAAATGTGCTGCCTTTTCGTTGTCGGTGCTTCCAAATGTGCTTCCTTTTCGATGCCGGTGCTGCCTTTTCTTTGTCGGTGCTTCCGAATGTGCTTCCTTTTCGTTGGCGGTGCTGCCTTTTCTTTGTCGGTGCCTCCAAATGTGCTGCATTTTCGTTGGCGGTGCTGCCTTTTCTTTGTCGGTGCTTCCAAATGTGCTGCCTTTTCGTTGTCGGTGCTTCTAAATGTGCTGCCTTTTCGATGCCGGTGCTGTCTTTTCGTTGTCGGTGCTTCCAAATGTGCTTCCTTTTCGATGCCGGTGCTGCCTTTTCGTTGTCGGTGCTTCCAAATATGCTTCCTTTTTTGATGGTGCTTCTATTTTTTTAATGTTGTTTTGACTCTAGTATTTTAGTAAATTGTTCTTGATTTGACTAGCGTATTATTCCATCCGGTGCATGTATATAAACGAGTCCTAGACAGCAGGACGCTCAGTTTGTTACTGCCGTCGACGGTGTACGGATCACCTAGTTTGTTTCTTCTGGTGCATAAGTCGCGTAATTGCCTGTTCTTGAGACTTCGATGGCATCTTTACCGACTTTAACGTCGAACTCGATGGAGGATGTAGAATCGACTACGGGAACCATGACGTCAGCGCCGACGATGTTGGAGCAGATCCCGTTGGCAACGCCTCTGAAAACACTAAAGGAGACTTCGATATGTGCTGTTCCACCATCAGCTGAAGTTTCATCAGCATTGAATACTTCAATTAATGAAGAGCGTACTTCGCATCAGTGCAAATACTGTGGTGCATCATTTACTATCACCTCAAATGCTCGCAGACATGAAAGAAGCGGTTGTTCTAATAATGTTCAAAGAATACAATTTCAGTGCAATAAGTGCAATAAACTAATTTCACGTCTCGATAGCTTACATCGTCATTATAAAAAATGCTCCGAGACCTATAATGAACATGGTTATTGATTTGACTCATGTGTTGTACCGGCTAATGAGACTATATAAGTGATATGAACTTCAGTCCGTCTCTGGCTGCGGTGATGACCGGATCGGATAGACATTTAAAGTCATGTAAAAGGCTTAGTCCGTACAATAAGAAGACTGTTTGAATCGAGGAATCCAAAAGGCTTTAGTAATTTGTCTGTGTATTTTTTTGTACTTGTAGTAGTGTAGTATGTATGTAATAAAAGTTTTTTTAAAGGAACTTGTAGTGTATTTTATTTTCTCAAACCTGCCACTTTAGTGGTACTTTTTTTAAAATATTAAAGTTGTTTTGTATCGGCCAGGGATCGAACCAAGGACATTAGTCGATCCAATCAATCATTATATGGATTACAAATTTATTTAATGAATTTTTAACTTTTTCCCGAATCTCTAGCATTACAATTACGAATTTCCAATATGGTGGTCTTGATGTCTGATAGGATGATGGTAGTAGATGATTTAAAGTCTCTTTAAGAATGTTGAACATGGTTTATTGGAATTATTATTTTTTTTCATAAAATTAAACATTATTGCATCGATCGAGGATCGAACCAAGGACTGGAGCGGATCAATTCGATATTTCAGTTAATGAGTGATTTATTTAATGAATTTTGGAATTTTTCCCGCTTTTCTAGCTACATTATTACATGATTTCAAGATGGCGGCCGAATTTCAAGATGGCGGGGGGGCACCTCCGTAATAAATGATTACTGCACTGTAGCGGGTTAGAATAAAATTATCCACATGGAAATGTACTCTATAATACAAGTACACACACAAGATGGCGTACTCCAGCAGGTGGTAGCTCCTGGTAGCCTGTACTGAACATAAAATTTCGGATCCATGATGGTCGACAAGGACAAAGTCAAATTTCAAGGACAAAGTCTAATTTCAAGGTCAAGGTCAAATTTCAAGGTCAGGGTCAAATTTCAAGGTCAAGGTCAAATTTCAAGGTCAAGGTCAAATTTCAAGGTCAAGGTCAGATTTCAAGGTCAAGGTCAAATTTCAAGGTCAAGGTCAAATTTCAAGGTCAAGGTCAGATTTCAAGGTCAAGGTCAGATTTCAAGGTCAAGGTCAAATTTCAAGGTCAAGGTCAAATTTCAAGGTCAAGGTCAAATTTCAAGGTCAAGGTCAAATTTCAAGGTCAAGGTCAAATTTCAATGTCAAGGTGTAAGGTGTGGTGACCAGATAATTATACTAACATGGTATCAGCACACTCTAGCGGACGAAAATAAGATGGTGATCTCCAGCGGACGAAGAAAAGATGGCGGACATGTCATACTAGGTGATGATATATATGCTTTGAAAAAAAAGTGGTAGGAGTCAGTCTGCCTGCATCCACCATTGAGGAAGGAGCCTGTCGCCATTTTTAGTTTTTTTTTGCACTCACCGGGTTCGAACCGAGGACGATGATCGATATAATCAATCAGAATTCGAATAAGTTAATTTTTTGATGAATTTTGGAATTTTTTTCATTAAAATCGGATAATAATTAAAGATTTTCAAGATGGCGTCCAAATTTCAAGATGGCGACTGTAACAAAAATTGCAGCATTAATAGGATCCAATATGTCGGTCATGGTATCCTTATTCCTAGAAATGGCTTAACTGAGGCTTGAGTTAATGATGCTTAAGCCAGTTTTAGGAATTTTCAGCCGCTGGGATTTTTAAGGACTAAAAACGGGAATTTTTCCCTCGAAACGGGAAATTTTTCCCTCGAAAAGAGAAATTTTTAATTTGTGGAATTTTTTGAAATTTTTTGGCGGAACTTTTTTCCACAGAAATGGAAATTTTGGCGATTTTTGAGGAATTTTGGGCAAATTTTGCCCAATTTTGGCGGATTTTGGCGATTTTTGAGGATCAAATTCAAGGTCAAGGTCAAAGGTCAAGGTCACAACCATCCAAGATGGCCGCCGTGACGTCACAATCCAAGATGGCGGAGCCGGCTCTCGGCTCCACCGCCTGAGGCCTGATCTCGGAAATACATTCGTATACTACTTATTTCATTCTAGAAAGATTTATTTTTACTTAAAATATAATAAAATTATATGTTAACAAGTAAATAAAACAAAACAAATTTAATAATTAAAACTCCAACGTTTATTAGGAAACGACTGTTAATAAATTATTAATGAATAAATTAACTATTCATAGAAACCCACACCTATTAGCCTAAATAAAAAAAGCGAAATGATATTCCTTCACTTTAGGTTTTAAGTTTACTATGCGAACTATGCGGGTTTCTTTGTCTAACTAGGTTATAAATTTTTTTTGTTACATTTCCTCAATGTATGTACTAACATAATTAAGTAATCCAGTTACATATATAAAATATGTGAATCGGTAGATTATTTTTTCTATTACAGTGAAATTAGCACAGATAATACTGTGAATTAACAAAATCAACTGTCTTATTAATGTAATATTATAAATCTTTCATAAATAAACTACATTTAAGCAAACCCAATGTCCCTTGTATCCTTTGAATTTTATATTACTAGATTCTAATCTAACCTACGGATAAAAAATAATACCAAAACTGCTCTGTATTTGTTATATTGTGGCAAAAAAGGCCGAAACACCAAATATAAAAATGGGTTTTCATCAAATAGGCTCTCTTTTGGTATGATAATTAATAATAGCAATAATTTAAATAAAATCAGTCAATATAAATTTATGATGAAAGTCTTTAACTTTATTTAGGAATTATTGTAACTCTAAGGGCGGAATTCATAGTGGTGATATAAGCAATAATTGAAAAAAGTACTGCTTATATGCATGCTTAAGTATGGCATTAAATTCATAGCGAACAAAAAGAGCACCGCTTATTAGGACTACTTCAAGTAATACTTCACGAAGCACTGCGTCAAAGAAGTACTGCTCAATATGAATTCACAGTCATGAAATAAGTTTGCCTTGTTTCGCAAGTATTCATAATCAAATAAGCCATGCTTATTCATTGATATAAGTAATACTTCATGAAGTCGGCTATCTAGGTGTCTCAAGTACTGGTACGGATTTGTTTGTTGTAAGGAATAGGTTATGTAAGGTATTATTTCCCGTTAATTTTTCCATATATTAAATTAAAATTGAGAGAGTAAACAAATTTAATTTGGGGAAAAGAAACTAATCAAATCGTTGCCGCTTAGTTTTGTAAACAATACAGGCTACGTACATAACCTCTTCTGCAGCTAGCGTGTTGTTTCGCTACCACGTTGTTAACTTCACCCGCTTATAGATCACAGACACAAGATGGCCAGCATAATTTAACAACACAAACATTCAAAACATATTTATGTTGTTGAAAATTCGTTTTTAATACATGTTCATATTTATGTTATTCAAGTTCACTATCAAATAAAGTATAAATATCATCTTACGTATTAATTTCATTATTTTAATCGCATATATGGTTTGAAATGTGGGCATTTTTATTTTCAAAGAGGTAAATATGTATTTACAGCGGTATATTTGCTTGCGTTACGTTGACACAAAATTCGTCCTTTACTTTTTGAGATACGTCATGAAGTACACCATGGCCAATATAAGTAGTGCTTGTTTAAGTATTACTTCGTCAAGTATAGGTTTATGAATTCATTGCTGGAATAAGTACTACTTGAAGAATAAGCACTACTTTATAAAGTATTACTTATTCGCCAAACAAGCCTTCGACTATGAATCCCGCCCTGAGAACACTTGCATAGGCTAGCAAGAAGAACTGAAAAAAAAAAAAAAACTTTTCATTCCAGGCTCTGGTTAGAGATAAATGAAAGAATATTCTTAAAAATAACCTAACACGAATTTAAAAAAAAGACATTTATTTTCAAAACTTAAAACGAGTAAAATCACTTTTAAGGAACAGGTAGTCTTTAAAAAATAAATATAAACCTTCAATAATTAATTGCAATAATATTCCATGTGCAAAGACTCAAGAAATTTTAATTATGGTATGATAATTAATTAGAGAAAGAGAGCTTCACCAAGCTCTACCCTAATCTATTCCGACATGTTAACTTAAGAAAATAAAACCACATAATTTATCATTACAACTAAGTAAATATAGATTTGTATTCATGTTTATAATTAGTAGCAGAACATTTCCTGATCCAACACTAACCAGAACGAGTTCTACATTTTCGGTCTCGAACTCTACCGACTCGGTACTAAGTCGGGCAACATCCCGACCAGTGAGCCTAACACGATAATTACTTATCTACTTCAGAACTAGGGCGAGAGGCATAGTCTCCACCCGAGTGAGCCTAAACACGACTACATCACGAACTAAGGTACTCGTTCCTACTGGCGAGAGGCATAGCCTCCGCCCGAGGAGTCCTCACCATTTTCTAACTCGCGCTTAAATCTCCGAGCACCACCGAGCCTACCAGAACAATCCATGGTTATTGAACCCAAATTTCACAAACCACTAACTAGGACAGCTGAGCAAGCTACTACAGAAGAATATGTCCAATCTACATGCGAGCCGCGCACCGCTCACACCTGGTGCCCCAATTACCAGTCATGCCACCCGTGCGGCGAGTGAACAGAGCTGCCAGCCCAGAGTCCCATCAGTAAAGTTCTAAAATTTTATTTCAAGAACCATGGAAAATTTCAAACAACGTCAAACTTTTTTTTTCAAATGGTATAGAAAATATCAAAAAATAATTCACCAGGTAACATAATTTTTATATTAACAGCTGCAATTTTTTATACACTTTTTAGCATTTTTTTTTAAATTGACAACAACGTGCTTTTTCCTTTCCCGATATGCTTGCTTTGGTTGGCAACTGCGTCGTCTGGTTTTTCTGTCAACATTCTAGGTATCGTGTGTACGAAGTTAAGAATTCTTTCTTCTCTTCTGCTATACAAACTTTTGTGCACATTTTATTCCCATGGGTATAACAGCTGTTATAGCGCCGACACAATATATTTTAAATTTAATTTCCAATAGATTTTTCAAAACTTTCACACGAAAGATTTTTGATAAATATTTGTTATAAATTTTACGTGCAGATAAATACGTCCTAGTAAAAAAATTAAAGATAATTTTTTTCACTAAAGCACCCGTAAAAATTTTGTGGTAACTTTCATTTACATTGTGGGATGCGGATGACATTATTAATAATTTTTCTTCTCTGATGAATTATCCTTTCACTATACATTATTGAATTACCGTCACTTATTCTAAAGTAGTTAAATGTTATTTCACTGTTTTTAAAAAATAAATAGACAAAAAAATTGGTTTTGAGGCATTGATATCCATACAAAATATTTCATTCAAAAACATCGTAATTAAAGTTTTGATTCATTTTGTAATGAGGGACCACAAGTATAAAATAAACCCACACCGTTATAAAATAATACAGAATAAATGGAACAAACCCCAGGTTTGAAAATTTTATCTTATTTGTTCCTGGAGCTGAAAAAATTAATATAATTCTTCCTTTTTGTAAATAGATGTTGCAAAAATATGTAAATTATTTTTATCTTAATATTTATGGTAATATGGTAATATACTTTAATATATGGAATAAATATTAATCATGCCTTCTTCATGAGAATCCATAGTACTAATTATAGATAAATAGACAAATTTTTATATTATATTTTTAGATAAACAAAATTACAATTGAATAGTTTTTGGTGTGATATTAAATAGAGAAACACTGTAAACTTTAAAATAAGAGTTATAATTTGTAGATAAAATTTCGTTAAAATTTATTTCAGTTATAACAAACATTGATAATAGTGATGAACCTATTAGTACTTCCCGTTGCCCTTCTCCAAAGATTATCGTAAAATTAGAGAACAAATTTATGGTATTAAGATTTAATTTGAAATAAACATTAAACAAAAAAGTAATAAAATAAATGATGTACTTTAACTTAAAATAGAAAAAACAATTAAGTAAGTTACTAAATTAAGGTGCTTACAAATGAAAGAAATTTTGTTATTAAGGTTAAAATATTAGTGCGATACTTCCTGTCATATTTAATGCGTTATCACCTCTAGGCACAAGGCTCTTAATAACCACAGGGTTTCATCGAATACTGTGTAGGAATGGTACCAAAATTAAGGAGAAAATAATTTGTATGTTTCATATATGTAACATATACCAAGTACTTTTCCTGCAATTGTTATGCATCTAACTGGTCCATTTAAATATATTCGTATCAGGAAAAGTAATGTTCACCCATGTTGAAAGGTAAAAAAATGATGTTTTGCATATATGTGTAACATATAAAACGTAGAAACCACTACTCAGTCAATTATAGTGTGTTTTAGTTTCTGTATAAACAAATGACAAACATGTGATGTCTAATTTATAACATCCTGCAAAGTATTTAAAGTACCCAGTAGACAAATATACTAAGACCAATAATTTATGGGTTTTTAAAATGGGAAAAACGCTTATAGTATCATCTGATCTGTGTGTCCGTGGTGTGGATGTGTGTGGTCCTCGATTTTAACTTTGCTCATACAACATATTTTTTTATGTTACTACACGTTTTAAATATAATATTTTAGCTATTGTATATTTGATAAAATTTAGTTGATAAACAGTAGCATATCCAATAGCCCAACGTGGAACATTGCGGAATAACTCCCAAAATAACTGAATGTTTATTTTCTGTGAATTTTAGTAAGATTAATTTAATACATTTTGAGAATATTAACCATAAACTAATTTTTGTCAGAGGTTTTATTTATACTCATAAACCCGATTTGAATGAATAAAGGTCTATAGCCGTTTAGAAGATATCAATTAATGCATATTTAGTTTAGTTTAAAAACAGATTATTATTATTACATAGGTGTTAATCTACATATCAATCTACCTTTTACATAATTATGTTTTACAATAAACATTGAACACACAAAGTTTTTATTCTGTTACTTTGTTTTTATAATATAAACTACTTTTCAGCACTGAACGCATTAACATATATTAAATACTTATCTTACATTTATTTCTTAGCATATTTTAATGAAACTAATTGTTTATGCGTATTTGTTAGATTCTTAATAGAATCCGATTTCGGTTAATGTTAAAAGAAAAACCATTGAGCTCTACTCAGGCCTAAAATAGATTATGTTGCAACCTTGATTTAAAAAATAAGCAATATATAGGAAAACTTCCTTAAAAAGATTTATTTATTTCTGAATCTGCATTAAATTATAATAAACCATGTGTAACATAAATTTAACATTTTTGTATATAATTTATGAATGATATTTGGAGTAAATATTTTTTTTTATTTACTAAATGAAAAACAACTCTGGTATAATTGCTTGACAATCACAATTTGATATCTAGTACCATAAAAATATTAGGTTTGACTTTAAAAACTCTGCGTTACCAAAAATTTCTTATGCAAAAAAAATAGATTTTCAGTTAGACATTTAAAGCAGTTGCTGTAGTTGAATTTGATAAGTTATGCACATTTTGTATTGCTGGATGGAGCCCTGTATGAAAATATACTCGACCATTCACGTAGGAGTATTAAGAATGGGGGAAAATTGTCCTTTTAAACATATTGCAAATATAATATACAGTAAAGAAAAATTATACTATTATTTTTTCAAAACTATTGCATTAATTTAGTTTTACTTGAAAAAATTAAACTTTAAATTTTAATATTTCTACAATACAAATACACTACTCAATTGGTAGCCACGAATTTACTTATCTTTTGTTCGGATATTCGATTTTTATACTTATATTTCACTAACTCCTGTATGTCTCTAAATGCCTAGAAAAATCAGAAAAATATTTATTCATTGTCCCTGATGCACCACAAACCTCGTCGAACATCCCAGTTCCCATCTGACATTATTCGAAGCTTCTGGAGGGGAAATGTTTTCTCTGCATGACCGTACATAAAATTTTCGTTTTCTAGCATATAACGAGCATTGCCCAGTACTCGCACAGCTTCGACATCACCAAAGACAGGAAGAAACACTTGAACATAAACGCTCGGTATAAAAAAATTTGGAAAAGTATTAAAAAAGCAGGAATTTTATCATTTAATTTTTTTCATTCTTAAATTCTTAATATTGTTATTATTATATATCCTCTCACTCTAAGGTTGAAGTACACGGCTTATTGCGCGCGCTGTTGCCAAATCTATAACACACAACAAATTTCAGGAGATGTGTTTCATTGGAATTGTGATAGTACAAGAATAATTTAGAACTCATTTTATATTTTATGAATTTTAATACCATCACGCTTATAAATTTAGAGCATTCCCCACTTTTTGTACATTAACTTACAACACGAAAACCGGTCACACATATTCATTGGTACGAATTCATACGATAAAAGTAAAGTGAACTTGATAAAGAAATTCACGATACATATATCTTTTAATGATTGTCGCTACCACTGACCAAAGTTGACCAAGGTTTTCTTAATTCCATTGTTTACACTTATGATTTTTTTTAAATACTCAAATACTTTCAACAAAATATTACGCCATCTCTCTCGTAGCTTACCAATGTAGTTATATAGCTTCTATAGTTTATGTACTACAAATAAAGGGAGAAAATAAAATCACATATCTGAATAAATAACCCGTCAAAATTGCAACTGTAACGAGTTATCGGACACAACACGTAGCATGGTCGAGACACGGCACTAACTGGCAGGTTAGTATTTAGAAATGGGTGTCGAAGGAAATATCTGAACCATACTGAACTAAGGAGCCTTTATCTTTGAACTTGCTTGCAGGACTAAACCTCACTTCTCCAAACACAAGGTTTTGTTTCCGCTTACGACTGCATTTTTCGAGTGACCCTCTGTTACAGCGCGCTATTGCGCTGATAAAACAAGTCTTCACAGGTATACGCACGAAGACTATAGAATCAATAGGGTTGGTGTTGCTTTTAAAAACAAATTACATTCGTTGTAAATACCTTTAATGCATTCTATCCCCGTCTAGATTTAATATAACAAATATGTACCCACTGATCAACTTTTTTATGTGTCAGTTTCTGAGGAAATGCATTGTAGGATTACTTTATATATATATATATATATATATATATATATATATATATATGTATAACTGAAACATGGAGCGTTTTGTCTTGATATTAATTCGGTTTGTCCCAAAACAGGTATTTTTTTAACAGAAAAGCTGAATATAATTAATACACCTGTAGGTAAAGTTTTTTTTATGTGATAAATTTTTTGAATATTTTAAAACAGTTGCTTTTGAGGAAGTAACATTTTTTTTGGCCCATTTGAATGCCATTAAGAATGTAAAATTTATGTCACCTGATGCGTATTTCGAAGCTATACAATATGCCAAAACGCTTTGAAAACAATTCAATTTTACATTTGTATATCTGGCAACAGCGCACGAAAAAAACAAGGATAGTGCTAATGGTAGTCTACAGCCCCCTAGAATCCGAAGGCGTTCATTATCCAGAGGCGCCAAGTGGTCCCCCAGAACGTGTTGCACCTCTGGAGCTGGGCGGCTGCAATCCACTCGTCCGCCGGCGTCCCTCTTCGGAACGAGCCGGTGCCGCCTCTCCCCTGGTGAAGCCGCTGCTTGACACGCGCTGTTTCGGGCCGGCTCGCCGGCGACGTCTGTTTTGTTGAGACTGCTTCTCACTCGTTACAGCGCTTGGATCTCCGTCTCCTGGCGTTTCTGCAAAACTCGTCATCCGAGGCCAAGTTATGCTTGCGGCACCTCGTTGCATGTTCTGACGTCACCGGGCGTTTTCTAGCGCCGAACAGTCTAGTGCCGATTTCTTCCCTGTCAGTCAGCGATACTAAGCAGCCCGCTGATGGTTACGATGCTCTGGCGTTACGTCTTACGTCTATAAGTAATCTTCTTAACGTCTCTCGTTCCTCGGCGTCTGACTGATTCATACTAACGTCTGCGTAAATCTACCGATGCGTCTTTCGCTTCCGTGTAAACCGCACTTTATTAAGTCTGGTTCTGTCTCTCTCGTTCGGGTGTCTTGTCTGACGTCCTTCTGCAGAGACTCGGAGTCGGTGAGTTGTGTCCGTGGACGGTTGTGCCGCAATGCGTCACAACCAATCAGAACGTCTTATTCAAAAATATCTGCCTTGAAGATATTGGTGTGGCTGGTTGCATAACTCGTGGGCGTTTCGCCGGTTGTAACTGCACTAGTTGCCTATTCATCAAGGATGCCGCTCATTCGCCACCAGGAGTCTGTAAAATGGCTATGGATGTGGTGCTGCTGGTCACACCAAAACAAAGTTTTTCACAACATTAATTCAGTCAATACTATAATACTTGTTTGTTAGTTTATTATCATTTTGGGTTTATTCTTGATATTCATTTTTTTAATTTCTACTTTTTTTGTAATTGAAATTTACATGTATTCATTTTTCTATTTTAAATGAAAATATATCATTGCAATCCAAATCCAAGCTAGTGCGAACATAAGTCAAATCACTTGCCTCGCACCAAGGGTCGAATACCGGACTTTTCGCTAATTGAAAACGTATAGACATGGTAGCCAAATGTAGGGATTTTACAAGTTATTATTGTCATATGATGTACCATCCTATGTCATGCAGATGTTCGTATTTTGTTCTATGGTTTCTTAAATGTTTTCTGTAATACTAAATACAAGTTTTCAGAGATATAAATTGTATTTTGAATTTGTCTTAATAGTAATATATAAAGGGGGCTCGTAGGAAATGTTCCAGGTTATGAATTATGAATGAGTTCCGCCATCTGGGATTGTGACGTCACGGCGACCATCTTGGATGACCTCTATCTTTCACCTTCAAAATTGGCAAAAGTTACTCAAAATTTCCAAATATTTGCCAAAATGTCTAGATTTTAGAAAAAAAATTCCGCCAAAAATTCTTACAAATCTGAAAAATTAACATTTCCTTATTTCGAGGGAAAAATTCCCGTTTTAAGGAAAGATTTCCTGTTTGAGCTCTTAAAAATTGCCAGAGGCTTGACATGTCCGTAAAGAGGCTTCAACTCCTCATCTACAGGCCTCCAATCAACCTCTAAGAGGACCTTTTACATAGACCAATAGGATGACATGGCCTACATTTTAAATTATGACGTCACCATTGCAATTATCGTTACACCACCATCTTGAAAATCCGTAGTTATCATCGGAAAAATTAAAGATAAAGTTTACAACTTATAAAAAAAATTATAATATAAATTGTAATTAAAAACATGGCAACATTTTAAAAAATGTCACTTTCAACAATTTAGAAGTTAGTAATTATTTATCTAGAAATTCGGGGAAAAAATGTAATTTATTTAAAAAATATTTAAAATACAATTTTTATAAAATTTTAATTTAAAAACTTACTTACTCCATGCAGCTAAAAGTCCTTGGTTCGAACTCAGCGAGAAAAAAAATGACGACGGTACCTTCCTCAGCGGAAGTCACCGACAGAATGACCCCCCACCACTAATGACAAGGGAGATATATCGCTAGCTAGTGTGACGTCATGTCCATCATCTTTTTTTCTTCTGCTGAAGGCCGCCATATTGGATCCAACATTTTGTTTTCGTCTGCAGTGGCGTCTCGTCAGGGCAAGCAAGGCAAGCAGTGCTTGCCCAGGCAGTTTCCAGACATTGTATTTTTTAAATAAATATTTTATTCAGAATAGTATTTTACTTTGGCTCGTGCAGTTAGGTGTATGTATTTTTTACACTATCTTCTTGGGACCCAATACTGTGCGCTGTGCGCTATAAAAAAAGAACTCGTTGACACAAAAACATGCTGTTTTAGAAGCGTTGCTAGGTTTAGAAGCGCTGGTAGGATCGCTTTCAGCAGGAAGGCTGCCGCAGTAGTTTCCTTTCGGAAGGGGGGTGGCATGGTACAAAGGTTCAGGGAGGGGATTGGCTGGAAAAATACGCGGTAGAAGCTACGAAGGTAACGCTTTCTTGCCGAACTGGAGCGAACATGGCCGAAGCAGACGGTGGAATTTTTCCGCCGACTGCTTCGGCTATGTCCGGTACAGTTCGGCACGGCAGGTGGCGATGTCGCGTTTCAGTCGGCGGTCGTCTCTCGGGGCGCGCGCATCTCTCCCGCGGGCTGTTGGCTGGCAGTGCGTGGGGGATTTGTGGGCGTACGATGATACTACACTCTCACTTAGTATATAAGTAATGTAGAGTAGGTATTTTACTATCAGAATAATCTAAGTCAATCATTATTTTTCAAAAATAATGTATTTAAAAAAAATGTCAATTTTTCTACCTGTGGAATAGTCAATGTTCAGTTAAGAAAACTACTTAAATAGCACCATCATTTTGTACCTTGAAATCCATATTTTCCCGGCGGAGGGCCCCCAGACCCCCCCCCCCCCAACCTCATCATGTTTTGGTGTGAACGGAGTTATTGCTTCCCCTCATGTAAACCTCACGCCTCGCCACTGTTCGTCTGCTAGAGGGCCCTCATGACATGTTAATTTAATTTTTATCTGTCAGAGTGCTTTAACTATTTATTTCCAGGGCGCCCGCCATCTTGTATGTTGTCTTGGATGCCCTCTTAAAAATCTGTATTTATTAAGGGGTCGTCCATTAATCACGTGATGTTTTTTTAGCAAATTTTTAACCCCCCTCCCCCCTAGTGAATTGTGGTGAGGTTTCAGACTACCCCCCCCCCCCCCCCAATAAATCACGTGTATTTTTTTTGGTACAAAATACTTTTAAAAATTTCAGAATATTATCTTTAAATATAAGTATAATCTAATATACGCATGTATTCGGCGCCAAAATCACAGTCTTACTGGCGACTGGCAAGCCGAGCCGGGCGGGGATATTGTTGCTTGGCTACGGCGAGTCAAGGTCACGCGTCCCTTTTCGGTTTAGTAGAAATCACGCGAAAAAATAAATACACGTGATATCTCTCTACACCCCCCCCCCCTCCCCCCTTGTGATATTTCGTGATTTTTCCCGACACCCCCCCCCCCTCTTCCCTTTTCGAGACTCACGTGATTAATGGACGATCCCTAAGCTAGAAATTCGGGAAACATTTCAAGTTTCATAAAAGTTTTATTAAAATAATAATTGATTTTTTGATTCCCCTCCTTAGTTCGATACTTCCTCGATGAAAAAAAAATAATTTATATAAAAAAATATTTATTCAATAAAATGTGACACAAATCCTGAAATCAGTTTAGGTTCCTAGTATACGAGCCTCCAGTAAGTCGATGATGACAATTGGCTGCCATTTTGGAAACTCGTAATAATTAAACTAGAAATTATGAAAAAAATTCTAAAATATAATCTTCTTTTAATGTAAGATTAACTCGCTAGATTTCCGCCCTTGGTTTGATTCTCTGCAAGTGATAAGAGTATCTAAATCCCAAAATAAATTTATTGACTGTTACTGGTGCTGAAGCTGGAGCCCGGATTAGGATGGGGCCAATGACTGATTGCCCTGATGCCACGGTAGCCATATTGGATTACATTGACCTTTAGTTTTGAAATTTACCTTGAACTTTGACCTTGACCATGAACTGTGATCTTGACCTTGACATTGACCTTGGCCTTTGATCTCATTCGCCATCTGGAACATCAAGTGCCCCTAACCCCGAATGTTGCAATTTTCGTTACGTTCACCTTCTTCAATTATATAAAAATGTCTGCCATCTTAGATCTGATGTCACAGCCACTTTGTTAGATTATTAAGACACAGCTGCCATCTTGTACATTATGTCATCTTTGCACTTTTTTTTATGGCCACCATAATAAAAATCAGAAAATTTAAGGCTACAAATTCTAGGAAGTTTTTAATTTTTTTTTAAATTTTATTAATATAATTTTAATAAAAAAGTATTAACGACACGGAGTCTTAGGTTGGAATCCGACGAGGTCATTCGAATAAAAATGGCGACATATAATTCATCAACGGGAGCCACCCGCAGACTGAACTACCACCACTAATGCCAAGACAGATATCACGCCATTCAGTATGAGGCCATGGCAGCTATCTTGGGTTCGCCATCTTGATGTCATCCTGTGGCGGTAGCCATCTTAATTTCGTCTGCTTGAGGGCGCTGTTGCCATAATAGTCTAATTTTTGCCCAATAGATTGCAGTCGTATTTATTACCGTGGAGTCCTCTATCTGGAGGTCCATCTTGGCCGTCATCTTTAAATTCTGTAAATTTTAAGCTAGAAATTCTGAAATAATTCTAAAAATCACTTGTTAAAATAGTAATTGATTCAACAGATATCCATCCCTTGTTAAATCCTTGCTTAATGCAATACAATGTATTTTAATTAAAATTACCAAAAAAAATGGATATGTTCTCAAGAAAAACAACAAAATTTAAATAAAAAATATGACATTTCTACAAAAACAAGAAAACAAACAAATTACAAGCATTTTTCGGTGTCTAAAGTCTCCTTAGAAGGCGAAGCGAGTCTTTTGCATACCTCGACATGTGTATTCACGGCATCTCCACATGACAGTCGATTAACCAGCCACGTCCAGTCGGTAGTCAAGAACACCCAGTTGGGGGCCAGGTACATTCAGTGGGTTGGTTAGGCTAACACATCAAGTTGGTGGCAAGGCACGCCCAGTCGGTGACCATGCACATCAGTTGGTTGGCCAGACACGCACGAACAGTCGGTTAGAAACGCTATCATGTCCAGTTAGTGGCAAGGTACACCAAGTCGGTAGCAGGGCACGTATACTCAGTGGCCAGGAACGCTAGTCCAGTAGGTGGACAGTCACCTCCGGTGGTCAGGCACATTCAGTATTAGCCAATAGGTTTTTTTTCCGTCGATACTCAGCGAACATTTTAAAATCTTCATGTACAAGATCATGTGAATTGTCCGAGTGTCTCCGAACCTAAAGATAATTTTGATAAGCCCCTCGTGCCCTAAAATTATATTATTTAGATTTAATAAAAAAAGGCCTAGGAAACAGCTGAGCAAAATAATAAAGAAAAATACAAGTATTACCAGAGGGGGCACGAGGTGATGAACAAGACAATTTTAAACTCCCTGCACAAAAGCAACTTGTGAGCTAGTGGATCGTTTAAATAGATA
This sequence comes from Bacillus rossius redtenbacheri, assembly GCF_032445375.1. Classification (NCBI taxonomy): domain Eukaryota; kingdom Metazoa; phylum Arthropoda; class Insecta; order Phasmatodea; family Bacillidae; genus Bacillus; species Bacillus rossius. Next base: position 70,424,235 of record NC_086331.1, read on the forward strand.
AAGGTAAATGATAAATAAATAAACACTACATAAGTATCTTGGTCTATAGGTTCCCTGTTATATTTAAAATGAATTAAATGCATCTTTTGTTTTGGTTTCACAATAACATGCTATTAATAAGTTACAAAAAGGAGGGCCGGCCCGATATTATTAAAACAAGTCATACTATACTTGTAACAACTAGATAATCACAGATACAGAAATTTGAAGTATCTCTCCTGACATAGTATAGTTATTATTATAACTGTACATAATTTTATTGGTTAAGTTCTTTATGTCACTGCTCACTGGTCTTTGTTTCATTGGCGGTAGGAAGGAGTTATATGTTAAGTATCACCCGGGGCTTCAAGTTGGACATCTGGCCGGGGGGAAGGTCCTCTTAAAGAAATTTGAAGCTGGGGGTCCAGGATAACATGCTGGGTGCAATTTCGGCGCCCAAATGTTGGACCCTGTCTGAAACACAAGCCAAATTCCAAACGAATTAGACCTGCTTCCAGACAGTCAAACACAGTCAGCGCGAAAAGGCCAACAAACGGGAATTCTGGGAGGAAAAAAAGATCGAAGTAACTCACCAAACAGGGTGTAGCTCCAGGGCTCAGGAGATGTCTCGCGCCGACATACAAATGGCGCTGACCGAGAATAGCACGGAAGACGCGACAGAAATCATCGATAAGAAAAATAAAAAAAGATAATAAAATTTTAACTAAGACATGACTTGTACTAATTGTTTATACTGACAGGCTACTACTGAAATTTAGCTGGGATCACATCCCTTAAGACAGCTGACTACATATCTTATTCACACGATTTCGCCGTTGCCGCGACTAGCCTCTTAACACAGAGGACGCCGAGATGACGCGGTAAGTAGCCGAAGTCAGAAGACTAAGTGCCGCTGTGGCGGACAAAGCTCCTAATTAAAACGGGCGGTAGGCCCTAGGGAAAAAGAGGGGGAAGGTTCAGTTCTAGGCCGAAGACATCCGGAGGTGACCGAGTGGTTGGAAGCACGACTTCAGTTGTTTGCGCCGAAGAGCGACTGCCGCTCTCTCTACCGGCGGGCACAGAAAGCAACAAACAATCGACTTCTACGGGTCGCGATTTGAAAGTATAGGGGCATATGGCACCACGGAGCTGCTCTCTAGCAGCGTAAAGGGGAACAAACGGAGGCGGTGAGCTGAATCGCCACCAGGTGTCACTAGCGTGGGCTCTGCACGCTGGCGACCAGGGCCGAAGTTAATTTTTCTGTCACTAGGTGTCGTGGAGGGCTCTGTAGGGCAAGGGAGAATGTCCTTGGAGTAGGCCACTGCCTTGGCGGGGTTCACGCCTGGGCAATGATCTTGCGCTAAATTCTAAGAATCAAGGGGGGGGGGGTGTAGGTGGATTAAGGGGGGGGGGGGGTGCAGAAAACGCAACCAGGCTGGGAACGAGCCTCCTAGCCGTGACTTTCGAGGAGTGAACCTATGACGTATTCGTGACTGGAAAGGCTACAGTAAGCTCGTCTCTGAGAAGTGATAACGACTCGTCCGGAGCTGCTGTATGCAGTTTTGGTCATGCAGGGAAATAATATTACAAACCTCGGACGAGACTGCAGGCGAGAGAAATGTCATACGGGCTGCTAACGTCCACATTAGACTAGCAAAACCTCAGATTGATCCTTGAGAAAAGGTACCTCGGTCCACTGGCACAATGTTTAACTACGTAGAGTACACCAGCCTAACAAAGTGTAAATCATCCTTTTGTAACTAAATTATAAAGAAAAATAAAATTTCCAAAAATGATTTAAAATTATAATAACAATTTTAAAAAAAGTGTCGTAATTCCTAATTTCCGGCACAATTTTCAGTCGACCAACGTTCCTGAAAGATCCAGGACAAGGTCAAAGTTGTCGGTCAAAATTGATGGTCCAAGTAAAAAGTTAAGTTCAAGATTAAAGGTCAAGGTCAAGGTAATCCAAGATGGCCTCCCATGATGTCAGGGGTTTTTGTCATTAACCCCATTTTAATCCTGGCCTCATCTCTAGCGCCAGTACCGGACAATACATACTACTTACATTTTTGGTTTCCTATTACCTTTAGTGGGGTTTATTAATCATTCTCTCTACGAAAAATGACTTTATAAAAGATAAAGTTCCGACCAAATAAATACGTGGTTTTTGTGCTTACCATGGAAGTCTAATAATCAATACTTGGAGTACCTTCCAACAAGGTTTGTACAATGTTAGGCATATAGGCGACGTGTCTTCGGACTACGAGGACAGGCCATGTACATTGCCAGGCATATACACAAGTCGTCTCTAAACCACGAGGCAAACAGCGTAACGAAAAATGTAACGTTCTAGAAACTAAGATAGCGACCATAACAAAAAATGCAACGTTTGAAGTAAACAATTTTGTTATATTTTTGGAATTGATTCGGAATTTTTTGGTAAAAACTTGAAGAATATTTAGATTATAGTCATGTTCAAGGTCATGACCCCGGTTGCTTGCGGTGGCTAGACGACGGGGAATTTAAGCCTCTAAGGGAAATTTGATTTTTTTTTAAAATTCTTTTTATATTTTACGAATGCCAAATTTTTTTCATTTTTGAGGAAAAAAACGGAAAACTTTTGCTGAAAACGGGAATTTTTCCTCGAAATAGGAAACATTTATTTTTCCGAATTGTTTTTGGAATATTTTTTCTGAAAACTGAATATTTTGTCGAATTGTGGTGAATATTTGGCAAATTTTGAGTAATTTTTGGCAAATTTTGAAGGTCAACCTTAAGCTCAATGTCAAAGGTCAAGGTCACCTTGGATGGCCACTGTGATGTCACAATCCAAGATGGCAGACTCCATCTAAAATCCACAAATTGGAACAAGTCCCTGGAGGCCACAATACATACATACAACTCTTAACGTAAGTTCAAGTTCAAATTGATTATAAAACAATATATTGTTTAAATTCTTTACTCCTTTTAGAATACATATAAAGAAATGTAAATGCATTTAAAAACGAAATATAATTGTTTCTTTAATATGTTTTAGGTCATACATTTATATTTTCAAAACATGTATAAATTTTTAAACAGCTAAGACTATGCCGAATAAAATGTTGTTAATTTTTTTAATTAATGTTTAAATAGATAAATTTTTAAACCTAAATGTTGTACTGAAACAAAGCATTATCTCACAATTTCTTCAATAATAATAAATGGTTTTTTGAATATCAGCAAATAATCCATAATAGAACTTCATTTATTTATTTTAAATTATCTGTGATTTATGTTTATATATTAAAATAAAGAATTGTTACTGTTAAGATATTTGTTTGGATTTTTAAAAAAAGCTATATCTATTCGGAAAGAGTTTGAAACTGGTTTTGCCACAATTCCGGAAAAGGGAAAATTCGTGACAATTCCGGCCACCGACTCGCATAGCTTTAATATTTGTATACAGTCAGTGACAATTGCGGACATGTACACATGTTGATGGTTTTTTGACGCACTAAAACCCTCTCCCCTCCCCCTCCCTCACTCACCCCTCAACCCACATCAAGCGTTAAGACTGTTTACCAATCAGTCAGTCTACGCTGCTCTTTCTTTGTTGACGCGCCACAACGTTGTGATGGAAGTTATTGAAACCGAGAAAGGGAAGCCTGCAGTGCTTTATAGTGTACATGCCTACCGAAAGAAGCTTGTCAATGATGATGGTGCGGTTACGTTGGTATGCTTACAAGAAAGGACTAAAAACTGCAAGGGAATTTTAGTTAGTAGAAATATGGAAGTTTTAAATGTGTCAGATCGTATTCCAGACATTGCTAAACTTGACGTGATGAAATCTGTCTTTAGAGCCAAGAAAAGAGTACGAGAAGAGTGTGTTACCGTGGCAAAAGTGTACTCTGACGAATTGGGCACTTTACACGATAAAGGATACGAATTCGTGACTGAATTACCAAATGCGTCGTCAGTTAAGCAGACTTTTTACCGACATAAATACCAGGCACATGGGTCATTAGCAGTAACTACTGAACGTCAGGATGTTGTGTTATAGGAAGAAGGTTTAAATATGAGCGATGGCAGTAACTTCCTTTTAACAGATAACGGGAGAGAAGACAGAATCATTGCTTTAGCTGGTGACAAGGGGAGAGAGTGCCATAGAACTCAACGCCACTTTTTCATGGATGGTACATTTCGGAGCTGCAGCAAGCAGTTCGCACAGATCTATACTATTCATGTAGATATAGGAAGCAATGAAAAAGAAACAAACGTAATTCCTGTTCTTTTTGCTTTGCTTCCCAACAAGATAAAATAAACTTACATTCGTGTGTTTCGGTTGGTGATGGAGAGAATTCCAGAGTGGAATCCTCAGATATAACACGGATTTCGAGTCAGCGGCCATATCGGAACTCAAAGAAGTGTTTCCTTCTTTTGATATCATTGGTTGTTTCTTCCACATGAGGTATAAAGCGTAGGTTTAACAAATGAGTATAAAGAAAACGAAGAATTTAGACTTAGCATCAGGATGTGTACAGCTCTGGCTTTCCTAAAACCTGAAGATGTATGCGAAGGGTGGCTCATAATCCACGGAGAAGCACCCTCAAACTCAAAACTAGAAGAGTTCTTCGATTACTTCATTGACCAGTGGCTTGAAAATGATATCAAACCTGAGCATCTGTGGACCTGTTATAAGCAAAGGCACCGAACCAATAATGCAGTAGAGGTTTGGAACAGTAAAATAAATGCGTGTCTTGGTAAACCCCACCCGAAGATACACGACGTTATTTCTTGCCTGAAAAATGAAGCGGAAAACGCCAACATTATGTACATGAGGATGGAGCTTAATTTAGAAGACAAATAAAAAAATAAAACATTTTTTAATACACCAAAGTAGATTTGACTTAAAAGTGAGAGAAGTCAGAGTCCCCCCCCCCCCCCCCAATTACTTTATATCCTAATAATCGGTGAGATGATGATTTAGCTGTCCGGAATTGTCACAGGACGTGTGTTTGTCATTGAGATTATGATTATCTGTTTGCCGGAATTGTCGCTGTCCGGAATTTTCGGTGTCCGAAATTGTCCCGACACCTTTGAAACTACCCAAATTATTTTATTGTTTTTTTTCTCTATGTTTATCGAATAAGAAATCATTAATTATCTCCTTTTCAAAATATGCTTTCCCAGGATATAGGTAATAATGAGAGCTTTAAAAATATTACAATGATCACAAAGCATTTACAAATTTAACTAACAATAATATTTATTGTAATTTCGTGTTATTAAAAAAAATTGTTATTTTATGGTAATGAGTCAAAATGTTGAGTTTTGTTACTGTATATATTAGCTTTATGCTGGAAAATATCCGAATTCAATAAATATTTAGTTCATTAAAACTTCAATGTTTATTTATTTAATGTTTTAATGTAAACCAGTAAATAAAGAAGAATTTGAAAATTTCCTCCCAAAATTAAGAAAATAAATTTTTATTTATGATTTTATCTAATTCGTATGTATATTTTATCACAAATTTTAACATTTATATTATTATTATATCTTAGATAGATACAAAATAAATTATTTATATTCTATTCTGGTGTTTTAAATTTTTTCATGTTAGAATAGTGAAAAACCCTATAAACTATATTTAAAAAATAGTTATTTTTAGGTATAAGACTAATTTGATGATAAGTTGTAATTTATATGAGGTCGTTGAAGATTGTGTATTCTTAATTCTGTATTCAAAGATAAATATTGGTTTCAATGTATTAAAGATAAATAAATATGTTGAACAATTTTATAATTACCTTGATTATATTACTAAAAATATACTAATTACACAACGCCTTAAAGTAAAAAAAAATCATTAAAAAATATTTATTGTTAGCAGTGTATTTAAAAGTACTCATACATTTAGATTAATACTTTTATCTAAAAATAAACTTTTATTTTAAACATTTTCACACATGGTCTATGTCATATAAAAGTTTATTTTTGCGTTTAAGATTACTGAACTAAACTTTAATTGTGAGCTGCACGCCTCAGTGTCTCTCGTGTTAATAGAAAAATGTTTGGCAAATATAATACAGTTTATATAAGTATAATTAACTGATTGTAATTTTAATGTAAAAATATTGTTACGAACGTGAGCAAGGCCGGGACACGTGCAGGTGCACGGCTGCCGCAACATGAGATGCACCGTGCGCGCCTGGAAGATAACAAAGATTGTCGTTTTCCCCCTCCTTCCCACCAATTCCCGCGCGGCGCCCTGCCTTTGACAGGTAACTGACACTTGACAGCTGCGGAGTGACGCGAGCCGCCGACACGTGTTTCGAGAGATTTCTGCCGTCGGGATGGCGTGGAATGACGCGACTGGCTCCAGCCGCGCTCGGGAGTTCTGGAAGGTGTCTGGGCCTATATATATGTGCCTGGGACGCCGGCCGAGAGGCAGTGGAGTTTGGTCAGTTAGAGTTCAGGCGGGAGATTTCCCGCGGCGGAGTTTCCGGGGCGATAGTGCTACGGGTGCTGCAGAGTGGCGAAGTCCTTGGACGAAGGTTCCAGGGCAGTGTGTTATGTTCCGGGCGATAGTGTCGCGGGTGCGGCGGAGTCCTGAGCGAAGTTCCGAGCAAATCGTCGAGCGGATCCTCGGCGAAGGCAAGTGCGTCGGCGGGGGCGGAGTGTGGCGACATAGTCCCGCGGCGGGGACCCACGAGGGGTACTGCGGCGAGAGTTGCGCCATAAATGTGGACCAGCGAGGTGTGCGGTGTGTGAAAACGAGTGACTGGGGAAGCAACATTTTTAAGTCAATTAATTGTTTGCCATTTTAGAATATTAATTTTAATTGACATTATTAGTGGCAATCAATAAAACTGTGTAGTGTAATAATATCTTTAATTGGGCTATCCTTTACGAACCCGCGGTAAATAGCAATATTTATGGCGTCAGAAGTGAGTTAGCCCTAATTTAAAGAATTTAGGATTAGTTTATAGTGGATTAAAATTTAATTATATTTTCGAGATCGCAACAAGTGTTAGGAACTGTAGTTAGTTTTGAGTGTATATGTTTTAAATTAGTGTTAGTGTTTAGTATGGGTTTAGGTTAGCACATAGGGGAAATTGCAGTGTCTTCATAAGACATTAGTGTTGGACTTGTAGTGTATGTGGACAAGAAAGATGGCTGCCGACGAGCTTAAGAATGTCCTGGCATTCTTGGCCGAAATGAAGAATAAAATTGATAACATCCAGGAAGAAATGAAGACTGAACTGAAGAGTAGCCACGAGAAAATGGACGAAATGAAAACTAAAATTGATAACAGCCAGGAAGAAATGAAGAATGAACTGAAGAGTAGCCACGAGAAAATGGACGAGATGAAGAATAAAATCGATAAATGCCAGGAGGAGATGAAGAATAATCAGGAGAAAATGGAGAATAGGCTGGATGAGATGAAGAGTAGACAGGAAGAAATGAGAATGAAATGAAGAGTGGCCAGGAAGAAATGAAGAATAAAATTGATAACTGCCAAGAGGAGATGAAGAATGCTATGAAGGAAGAGATAGAGACAATCAAGAAAAACCAAGAAGAAATGAAAAAGAAGATCGATGAAACCAGCATCCAGTTGGAAGGAAAAGTACAGTGCTTGGAACAACATGTAGCAGAACATGAAGAACTAGTAGCGCAACAGCTGGCCCAACTTAAGCACACCACAGAAAAATGAATGGTGCAGCAGTTAGTTCAAATTGAGCCGGCCACTGAACAGCGAGTATCAGCGGTAACCGAAGAGTGGCGTCCGATGCTCAAGGAAGCTACATCTGCTACGAAACGAAGCAGTTATGCTGGAGATGTGAAGGTGGAAGGCGCAACCTGTCACTCAAAATTCAAGCTACCCACCTTTGATGGCCAATCGTCATGGGCTGTCTACAGGCGACAGTTTGAGGCAGCTGCTGAAGTAAATGGGTGGGACGATTAGGAAAAGGCAATGGCACTCGTATTGGCCCTGAGAGGATCTCTACTAGAGCTGCTGCAGACAATACCAGTTACAGACCAGAAAGAATATGGAGTTTTAGTAGAGGCCCTTGAACTGAGGTATGGCGACCGACACATGGGCGAGGTGTACAGAACAGCTCTGAAGACACGTCAACAGAGATCTTCGGAAACCCTACAAGAGTTCGAAGCCGACATCGAGCGACTTGTACACTTCGCCTACCCAGAAGCACCAACAGAGTTCCGGCAGCAGCTAACCACTAGTGCTTTTATAGATAGGCTCCGAGATGCGGAGGTTCAGCAAACTCTTCGTTTGGCCCGCCACAAAAACATACACGATGCTCTTGTTCACGCCCTGTAAATCGAAGGTGCCTGTATTGCCTCAAGAAACATGAGTATCAGAGCGAGACGGGCCATTATAGAACCTTACCATCAAGCGAATAGCCGCTCAGATACTAACGAAGAGATTATACTTGGAACACTGAGGAAGCTGTTAAATGGATCGCAGTTTCGGAAAACAAGGGGAAGACAGCGGTGCTTCATCTGCAAAGAACTAGGACACATCCGGCGCGAGTGTCCGAATCGTGGTAGGAAGCCCAAGGGAGAAGTACAATGCTGTGAAACAACGATCGAACAGGAGAAGGGTCTACTGGTCCGACAGAGAAGAGGTCGTCCACGATGTTACGCGTGTCGAGAAAGAGGGCACGTCCAACATGACTGCCCGAATAGTGTGATGAAACCGAAGGAGGAAGGACATCGATGTGATAGCGGGATTAAGGAGGGTGGTAACTCACTGATTAAAGGAACGGGAAGTTGCCTACGGTGTTCTGTTTCTGCGTGCCGACAAGGGCATTCTCAAGGGAGGTGCCAGGAATGGGAACGTGTTCAGCGGGGTTGCCTGGTGGAAAGGGAAGCGCCAAAGCAGCAGGTGCGGAAGAGCGAGACCCATAATCACCGCAAAGCTGGCCTATGGACCCGAAAAGTCGGAGGATGGCCGCGATGTTACATCTGTCAGAAAGTGGGCCATATTCAGTACACCTGCCCGCTGTGTAGGATGGCTTCGCCACATGTCTCACAACAGCGCAGTGTTACTTGTTCGGGAAGAACAGGTTTAAGGATGGGGCAATGTTACGAAAGTGAGCAAGGCTGGGACACGTGCAGGTGCAGAGCTGGCTGGTGGCTGCCGCAACATGAGATGCACTGTGCGCGCCTAGAAAAATAACAAAGATTGTCGCTTTCCCCCTCCTTCCCACCTCACCCCGCGTGGCGCCCTGCCTGTGACACGTAACTGACACTTGACAGCTGCGGAGTGATGCGAGCCGCCGACACGTGTTTCGAGAGATTTCTGCCGTCGGGATGGCGTGGAATGACGCGACTGGCTCCAGCCGCGCTCGGGAGTTCTGGAAGGTGTCTGGGCCTATATATATGTGCCCGGGACGCTGGCCGAGAGGCAGTGGAGTTAAGACAGTGAGATTTTAGGCGGGAGCATTCCCGCGGCGGAGTATCCGGCGCGATAGTGCCGCGGGTGCAGCAGACTGGCGAAGTCCTTGGACGAAGGTTCCAGGGCAGTGTGTTCAGTTCCGGGCGATAGTGTCATGGGTGCGGCGGAGTCCCGAGCGAAGTTCCGAGCGAATCGTCGAGCGGATCCTCGGCGAAGGCAAGTGCGTCGGCGGGGGCGGAGTGTGGCGACAGAGTCCCGCGGCGGAGACCCACGAGGGGTGCTGCGGCGAGAGTTGCGCCAGAGGTGCGGACCAGCGAGGTGTGCGGTGTGTGAATACGAGTGGCTGGGGAAGCAACATTTTTAAGTGCAATTGATTATTTTTCATTTTAGAAGATTAATTGTAAGTGACTTTAGTAGTGGCCATCAATAAAACTGTGTAATGAAATAAAATCTTTAATTGGGCTATCATTTACGAACCCGCGGTAAATCGCAACAATATGTTCAAAATATAGAATGTAATTTTTAATTTAGCTTTCTGAATATTTTATACATCCTATAAAGTTTTCTATAAGAATTTAATAAACAAAATATAACTATATTTTAGTGCAAAAATAGTTATAATTTTACTGCACAATCCATTTATACTTTTACTTATTTCTAAAATAATTTTTTATCCCTAAATAATATAGTATATATTTGTTGAACTTAAAGTTTTAACATTTATATAACAAAAAAAAAACAAATGAGAATAATATGTTATAAAAAAAAGCAGTAATATTTGTAGTAAACTTCAAAGTAGTTGAGAACCTACCTGCCCATACTTAATATTGCCAACACACTTTACATTTAATGTTATTTTTATCATAGAAAAAAACTATTGATGAAATGTTTTTACATTTATGACAGTATACAAAACACTTTAATTTATCCACATCAAATGCCCCTCAGAATTATATAAGAATTATTATATTTTGTAACTCGCCCGAATACATATTTTCAAGGGGGTTGTACATGGTAGTTTAAAGAGAAATACTACGCTTGATATTAACCATTTAGACAGATCAGTAGCATATAATAGTAGGTCCGGTGCCTGGGTTCCGGGTGAGATGCTTGGTACCGGTCCGCCACCTGGAATTCTGACATCATGTTGGCCAACTTGGATTCACCATCTTATTTCCGCCATATTGGATTCCACCATATTAAAATAGAGTGTCCCACTGACCAACAATGCACTTTTCGTTATGCATGCCATCATGGATGTGTATGACATTGTCGTTGCACATTTCATTACGGTCTCAAAATTATATTTTTATATAGTTGTGATTTTCGTTATGGCCACCATTTTTAATTCTGATATCATGTTCGCCATCTTGGAACAGACATTACAGTCACTTTTTTGATTCAGACATCATGTGCGCCATCTTGCTGTCATCAGCTGGAGGCCGCCATCTTGGATTTCTCCTTTTTTGTTTATTCTGTTTATTCCTAGAGAGCGCCAGCATCGCTCTGTCTCATGCACATAAGGTCAATGTTCCATTACCTACTTACTATAGCTGTTGTGGTCCTTATCAACATATTTAATTTAATTTTTTATACAAAATTCATTAGAAGCACTGTGATTCGAACCATCACAGCTCTGGCCTGTTAGTTGGAAAACATAAGCCTTAATCCGCACAGCCATCGAGACAAATACCAGACTGATAATTAAAATAGTTATATAAAAATAACAAGTACATATTCGGACTTGAAAATTTTTTTGAATTAGAAGGAATTCATCACCATTTCGTGACAGGACCACCATATTTAATTTTTCAATGCTCGCTACCAGGAGCGTTAGTGTCATGCAGCACACACATTACCGGATAGAGAGCTCCGCCACAATTTTGTTTACAGTACATGCTATCAGGAGCGCAATAGTCACTTAGTACACATGTCGTTTGCCAGAGTGCGCTAATACAGTGTTAGTTTACTTTTACCTGCTATAAAACAATTAAATATAAAATTACGACACGGAACACAACAGCATTGAAGGGTAGTGGAACATCGCCCGATGTGCATGAGATAAAGCGATGCCGGTACTCTCTAGGAACAAACACCAGAAACAAAGATGGAGGAATCCAAGATGGTGACCTCCAGCAGACGAAAGCAAGATGGCACACATAATGTTAGAATTAAAAAAAAAAGAGACATTGATGTCATAGCCGAGATGGTTGACATGATATAAGAATTCATAAGCGGCTGTAAAGAAAATTGTGACTTTATAAAATAAAATAATAGCGAGCGTAATGAAAAGTGCAACCATGACATCATAAACATCTAAGATGAGGTGCATAACGAAAAGTGCAATGTTAGTGAGTGGGGCGCTCGATTTCAAGATTACGGAATCCAAAATTGCGGATACAAGATGGCGGATTCTAGATGATCGCTGGGGAAAGGTCAAGGTCATCCTAGATGGCTGTGGTGACATCATAATCCAAGATAGTGGACCGGCAACAGGTACCTTACCCAAAGCCCAGGCGCCGGTTCTACTATTATTTACTACTTAAACCTATTACTCACGTGTCTTAATTTATAGGGCACAATCACTAACCAAATACGGATGCTGACACCTATATTATTCATACTGTGGGTGTGTGCCTCATTCAGTAGCTACCTTGTTTTATGCAATGGTTTTGATTTGATTAACACAAAGGAAAACTCGTGTTGATTTTTTTAATTTGTATTTTACGATGTATCATTTTATATTCTGCAACATACACTTTTCACTCCCAACTTTTAAGTTCTTCTACAGCCCCTTTTTTTAGATGGACGCAGGGCGGTTTTTACAATTTAATCGTCCTATTTTTAGGTCATGAAAAACTGGTTCCAGTTTGTGCACATCTTACTGAAATAATTTGTTTAGAAAACCAAAACTGGGAAATGTGCTTTTTCATGAACAAAAAAAAATGAACAGGTGTATTCAATATGGTGCAGTCAGCTGTGGTTTTCTCCCCTCTTGGCTTCACACATGTTAACAACCTGCTAGAGGGTAAAAAATAATGCGCGTTCTTGAAAATTCCTCTTCGAAATCTTGCGTTTTTTTAGAATGCAGACTGGATGGTGTGGTAAAATTGCGAACTTGGTAAAATAACAACTGCGCTTGGATTTTACTGACGATATTTCAAAAACAAAGTGAGCGAGTATTTCGGTACTCACCAGTAATGAGTAAGATATAACCTCGGTAACGAGCAAATTCATCTGTTAACATCTTTAAAATACATTTATAATATGAAACTCGGACACAAAAGTTAACGTACATTTTTTTAAAATATTGCCGAGCATGATAAATATTCTTAAAGTGTGTTTTCAACGATATTTCTTTGTCGCGAGTCACACGTAGTATATGCACATCCGCCTCTAGAACTCGTTGCCGAAGCAACGAAGTCCTCCGCGCGCTATCGCTGTCAACTGACCACCCAGTTCTGTCTTCGCTCCCAGCGTGTCCCGAACAAAAAACACCAAATATTATAGTAGAACAATATAGGAAACTCAGACCTTTTAACATGGCGAACGCTGGCGACACGCGACTGCAGTGATTCTAGCGGCTTGTCTTTCAGAACGCCCAAAAAATTTAAACTTCCCGTGTATTACAAGGTGCGAACTCAGCACGGATTTTCTCTCGTTTGAAATGTTGTTGTCGTAGAGTATGAATTAACACTCCGTATGTTTGTATGAAAGCAGTATATTCATAATCGAAACACGTTTTCGCAATCCACAAAAATATTTTGAGTTACAGATCATGAAAAATTACCTAACTTAAACAAAACAACAAAAGGACAAAGAACATAGAATTTTTAACAATGAAACCTACTTAACTTTTAACCTTATATTTTTTTTATTTTTTTTTTTTAGTAAATAATTCTGTGAAACATTCCTAGAATAGGTGCTTATTTGAAAAAAAGGAAAGTCCGAAAATGGTATAGTTGAGTACTACTATCTCGAAAACCACCGTTAAGTGTTTTTAATGTCGCTAACTTAAATTAATCACCAATTATAAAAATTTACAGAATTTTAAATGTAGAATCATTTAAATGCAGTTAACCAAACTGTATCAACTGTTGAAAACAGTGAACTATTGGTAAACTACTTGCAATATCGCAATGGTGTTTAGCAGTCATTAACTAGACTGAAATAAACTCAAAAATAAAATTTTCCTAATATTATATAATTTTTTCAGTGCCCACCATTTAATATTCACAAAAATGTTTTTAAAACATTAATTTGTATAAAAAAATGAACATTTAAAAGCATTAAATGTTGTCAATATCACTTCCTTATTTCATACTCACTGTGATTTGTTTCCATAAAGCTTGTAGATACACTTTTTTCAGAATAAGATGAAGAAAATAATATTCCTCTTATTTTAAACGCAAGTTATGTAAAATTTCACTAAGTATTACCAAAATTCCGCTTTAAGGGGTGGGAAAGAGTAATGGGGTGGTTTTTATGATTCTAATATACTCAATGACATTCTACTTATTTTGATGGTCAAGTATGTAAAATTTCATCAAGCTGGGAATAAAACTTTAAATTTGTATTAAAACATGCAAACAATATTAACTCTGTTTAGGTACACGCACACATTCACGTTTACCCAATCAATAATTACGATTATGTTTATAAGATTTATTTTTATTGTAAGTAATCAACAAATTTTATATGCCAACCTAATGTATAATTACAAAACCAACGGACTGGGCTGCATTTTTAAAAATACTATTATAACACTTACTTAACAATAACCAGTAATAATATGATATTCTTTAACTACTATGTTAAAATTTAATAATGAATCATATAAGAATATATAAGAAATAAATTTAACCGAACGTGATCGAGTTAAGAAGTTCCCATCGCTTATCACGCATAATATCGCAGTGTTAAACGCATATACATACTTAAATAGACGTAAAATACTATGCTATCCATAGTGCAATCTCAAAAATATTACTAATTTTTTCAGTTGTGACTATATCCAGAACAATTTTGCTATCACAGAGTTTTATTTGGCACACCGATGATTTTTATATGCCTCCCGGTGTTCATATAAGAGTATATATATAAATATATATATACCTAGTGTAAACTCTATATAACGACACTTAACGGACTGAGCATTTTTCGGCGTTATAGAGAGAGGTCGTTAAATTGAGAGAAATATAAGATATCAATTTACTATTCTATAATAATATGTATTTACTAATATAGTAGGCCTACACATTTTACACACGAACATTAATATTCATACAAATAACAACACTTATTGCGTATAGTCTGTTATTTTTTCTTTGTTTTTCCATATTGTAGACACGGTAGAGCGGCTAAATCCAAAGTGTCTTCCAAATTCACTGATCTTTTCTCCCGCCTCTATTGAGCGTATTAATACAACTTTTTCGTCAATACACAAAGATGTTTACAGTTCGAAAGTCTGTAAGCAACTGCGATAATGATAAAAGTGTAACAACTTGACAAAAGTCTAGTGACCTAGGTAAACATGTGCAAGATCATCATACAAAAACAAAAGACCAAATTTCTTAGAATCTCCGGTACGTCAGTCGAAGTAAACACGTGCTATATAATACACTACAAACCAACAAACAAAAGAAAGTACACAGCTGCAGTTCTTATCAACTCCGGCAACTTAGAAAGTACTGCTTAATGATTTATAATGCCGTATTGTTGTCGTTAAATAGAGAGAGCGTGACGCTACATAGAGTGTATTATTGTATAGAAAACAAGGTAAACCAACCAAAGTCAAGCAATTTCGACGTTTTAAGGAGTTTGTCGTTAAATCGAGTGATGTTATAAAGAGTTTGCACTGTACATATATATATATATATATATATATATATATATATATATATATATATATATCAGTTATTGCCGCCACACGCAGATGAATTCGGCACCAACGCGTCTAAGGAGTTTTAACTTCAAAAACGACTTCGAGGAGTTACAACCAAACATTGCACGAACTTTTCCGGCAATAAATAACCACAATTGCAGATAACTTGATTCAAAAGTACATTCTAAAGGCCCAAATACCCTTACATCAAATGCGCTAACGGCGTAGTACCAGGCCCTGCCGTTTGAATGCAGTGCATAGCGTGTCTCCCGATTTTTGACGACTTCCCTATATTGTTCTACTACCATTTTTGACAATACCCTTCCGCGACTGTGCTGCTCTGACGTCAAATACTATTACGTTGCGGTCGAGTCAACGACGCACAAGTAACCAAATGAGCAGGAAACTCATACCGTCATACCAGCGAAGTTCACAACAAATACTAGGTGAGTGGTGCGAAGTGGAATAAACACAGGAGCTTGTGTCTGACTTCATTTGGCGTAAAAAAAAAGTTTTATCTACATGGTGGGTAATAGCCACATGTATGGAGAAAATACAATTATGCGAAAAAAAACAGAATATATGCGAAGCACGCACACATCGCACACGCACAAGCACACGCACACACAAAAAACAAACTCACGCACACGCACGCTCGCAAGCACGCACACACACACACATAGACACACACACAGACCCACAGAATTGGACCTGTGGTAGTCGCGGCAGCACCACAACGTGTGCAGTTCACATGCTTGCGGCGTTATGCAATGCCGTTGAAGGTGGTGAGTTCAAACATCCACTGTAAAATTTTGTTATCATTTAGAAAATAACAGTCACCTTCTCTTTCATTTATGACACTCCGTCACTACTCACATTTTATATTAAAACTAAAACATAAATAATGTTATTTTGTCATTATTTAGTAGCCCACTTAAGCTTGTTAGGATAACAATATTTAAAATTAAAAATATAATGTTAACTATCAATCTAAAAAAAAATTGAGTTATTTACTCAATTATTACAGCAGTATATAAAAGTAGTTCCATCTACGGGAGTCAGAGTGAAGTGCTGGTTCAGGTCCGTCATTTTTTATTGTGACTTCCCAGTAGCCATCTTAGATGAAATTGACCGTGACCTTTGGCACGGAAAATTGGCCAAATAATGCCAAAGAGACTCAAAATTAGCAAAAAAAAGTCGTGGAAATTCACCAAGATTTCCAGTTTTTAGGGAAAAAATCCCGCAAAAATTCCAAACAATACATAGGTTTATAATATTTAATTTCGAGGGAAAAAAGCGTAAAAAATCATATATTTGAAATTCAAAATACCTGAAAATATTTTTGTCATTTAAAAAAAACGAAAATTCCCCCAAGCAGCTTCAAATCCCCGTCGACAAGACGCCCTAAGACGCTGAGGTCGTGACCTTGACCTACGCCACCATTTTGAACTTATGACACTATGACCGCCATCTTGAAAATCCCAATTTTTATGCTATAAATTCGAGAAAAAAATTAAAATAATAAAATATTATATATTTACAACTTTATAAAAAATGATTTAAAAAGCACAAACATAATAAAGTCATTGGTTGAAACCCTTTGAGGGCAGAAAATAGCGACGGATCCATCCTCCACGGAAGCCACCGGCATACTGACCTCCCAACACTAATGGAAAAATATATTCCGGCAGCATGTATGTAGTCACATCCACCATCTTGGAACCACCATCTATTTTCGTCTGCTGGAGGTCACCATCATGCATTATGACATGGCATCATAGCTGCCATTTTGTTCTCAATACTCGCTACCAGAAGCTCTAGTGTCACATAGTACACGCGTCTTCTGCTAGAGAGACTGTCGCCATCTTTTTTTCAGAACATGATACCAGGAGTGCTAGTATCTAATGGTACACACGATGTGTGCTAGAGGTCGCTGTCATTATATTGGTTTAATTTTTATATGTTAGAGTGCCAATTACTTTATTATCGTGGCATCTACAATCTTGTCAACTATCTTGATAGACATATTAAAAATGTTTAATTATTTATCTACAAAATTGAATTGAACTCCAAAAAATATTTTAAAAAATCATCAATTAATATACTGATTTACTCGATCGTGTCAAGTTCTTGGTTTGGTCCTTGTTCGGTGCAAAATAAAAGGATTAATAGATAAACAAATCAACTAAATAAAACATGGTGCAATACTATAATTTGATTAAATTCCTCATTCACTAGCTGTCAGTAAGCTGCCGATGACATATTGACGACCATCTATAAATTCTGCAATTATTTATCTAAAATCGGAAAACATTCTAAAAATCATCAAAAAAAATCATATGTTAATGTAATGATTAATTCGATACATTAAATTGATAAGTTCGATAATTGGAAGATACAAAAAGCATTTTATGATCTCTACTATTTATTTAATTAATCATCCTCAACTGCAAACAAACACTCCTGTCGGCTCAATAAATATGTTACTCGATATCACTACGCCTACAAAGAAAGTCTTATTCAATATTTGGCATACATGTCAACTAAGTCCTGTACAATTTCTGGCGTATCGCCCAAAAATGTCCGAACCAAGAGCCTACATTGTCGAAACATGTATAATTAAAAAAAAAAAAAAATGACATATTTAAAGCTGACAAGAAAAGAGTCTCTGAACTGTCAGAACTATAGTATTGATATATCCTATTCGTATTACAAGAAAATAGAACCAAGGACTAAGCGTGTTTTTACACTTATTTTAGTACCAAGAATCCCTGAAACATGATTTACGTTTATTGCAAGAACAAGAGGTTTTGATCAATTTAATATTTAGTTCTGATTAATTATTTAACGATAAGAACGTATTTTTGTACAAAAATCAACACAGTAGGATTTCGATCGTATCAGAACTATATATTCTTGTCATAGGGATATGATCTCATCAGAGGGATACGATCTCATTAGAAGGATACGATCTTATCACTATGGTTACCAAACCATCAGAGTGATATGATCTCATCAGAGGGATAAATTTCATCAGAGGGATACCATTACGTCATATTCATACGATCTTGTCAGAATGATAGTTTTTTTTCAGAGGGAAACGACCTATTCAGAGGAATACTATCTTATCAGTAGGTATACCATACCATCAGAGTGATAAGATCTCATCAGAGGGCTAAATATCATTAGAGGTTTAAGATTTCATCAAAGGAATACGATCTCATCATTAGTGATACGATCGGTGGGATACGACTATTAGGATACGATAGGATACTACGAGAACCCTGTCTTAGTTAGAAATCAGATTACGAGAAATAAAGAATAATATTCTGAAATCCGGAAATTTATTAATTTTTTCAAATGTTTACACATGCAGGTAAAAAAGGTCATTATTGTTTGTAGCTTGAACTTTTAGTTCATGGAGTATGGTGGCTGATTCATTGAGGTGTGAATAGTTTCCTCCACTAAGCAGAGCAAGAAGAAGTCTTAACCTGTCAACTTATATGTTAGGATCTTCCCATGATATGTAAACAATTTCTTCTGCTGCGGTCAACTCCCATGCGTGTTTATTATTAATATTTTTTTAAGATCTTGAAGTTTTTCGTCATAACACCAGCCTCAAAGTCACCATCTTCATCGTCCCAGTAAATATAATAAGCTTGATCAGAATAATTTAACTAAACACAATGTTTCCATCGTTTTGGTCTCAATGTATAATCACAATATTCTGTCTTGGTAGATTAAAATTCTTCTATTTTGTTCTCATTTTCTGTGAAGCTGTTGTTCCTGCAGTGTTATCCAGTAATATTATTTTATCCATATGCTTGACTAACCTTAACTCACTCAGATAATTCTGTAGGAAGATCAAATCCTTAATGACTCATATTAAATTTTTTTTTATAATTTTATTTCTGTAGTACTCTATCTTGTTTCCATTTCTTCGATATTGGAATCTTATTACCTTCAAGGCAGACGATGCAAATGTCTAAGTGTGATTATTTATGTAAATTCTACATAGATTCGGTTCACACACAGACTTTTTCTCAGCAGACGGAAAAATTGTTCCTTTGCAGGATTTAATGTTTTTTTTAATTTATCACTTCGTATAAAATGAACGCTGCAGTTGTCGCAACGTAGCATTTTCCACCAAAGGCTCTTCGCACAATTGCCTTTTTCATGATGTCTAGCAGTGTATGTTTTAGTGAACGAAATGCCACATTAATGCCACATATATGCCGACAATGACACTACTACTTGTGGAAACACGCTGACTGTTCTTGATATGCCATCAAAATCGTCTTAAATATTACAAACAGAAAATGATACAACTAGGGTCCAACATTCTCACAACCAGAAAAATTTTCGCCAATATTATCGCTTTTATATGAATTGATTTAAATATTTCATCATCAAGAGTTAATTTATCTCATACAAGAAATTTGTTGCAATAGTTTCTAACCTTGCAAACAGATGACGCCACCTGCTGTGTTAAGGTTTATATTATTTATTATTTTGTGGGATGTGGGAAGCCTTCTCACGGTCACAAGAGAAAGAGGGCCTTGCTAGACATAAAGGATGAGGATATTCGTCTTGCTTGATGGTGTTTCTCAGTCGTTTTAAGACAAAGTATTCGTCTGAATAATGAATCTCTTTGTCTGAATTTCACATGATATAAAATATTGTTAGTGCAGATTTGGTAACATGAATTCGTCAATCAAACGAAACTCTGAATAAAATTGCATGTCACATTTCGAAAACAATGAATGCAGCGATTGTTTTCTCGGAAATAATCTGAAGTACACGGAGAGCACCAGTAGTATTCTTGCCAGAAATAATCAGGAGCACACAGAGAAAAACCAACATGTATGTCGTTGTAATCAGGACCACATGGAGAAAATAATTAAAGTTAAGTCCTGATAAACCAGTTCATTGAATACATTTAAATGTATGCTTGCATTTTTAATATGACCATATGCTTAGAATAGCTATATATATTTAATGCATATGCATATATGTTTCAGACAGATGCTAAGCATATAATTATGCAAATAACACTATATATATATATTAATCGTCTAAATGACATTGACCAATGTAAACGAGGTGTTTCACTAAATAATTCTGATCAAGCTTATGATAGTCACTAGGACGATGACGATGGTGACTTTGAAGGTGGTGTTATGATAAAAGACCTCAGGGATATTAAAAATATTAATAATAATCAGGCATGGAAGTTGACAGCAGCAGAAATGATAGTTTACACATCAAGGGAACATCCTAACATATTATTCGACATTTAAGACTACTATTTCTTTCCTTAGTGGAGGAAACTATTCAGAACTAAAAGAATTAGCCACCATATTCCATGAACTAAGAAATGCAGGCTACATACAATAATGAACTGTTTTACCTGCAAGTGTAAATATTAAAAAAAAATCAATTTTCGGATTATTACAAAAATATATGTTTAATTTGTCGTAATATTTTTTCTAACCAAGACTGCATTCTCCTAATACCTTATCATATCCTACCATTCGTATCCCGCCGATAGTATCCTTCTGATGATATCGTAACCCTCTAATGAGATTTATCCCTCTGATGAGATCGTACCACCCTGTTGATATGGTGTCCCTACTGTTTTACTCTGATGAGGTCGTATCCCTCTGACGAGATCGTTCCCTCTCACAAAAATTTATCCCTCTGGTAAGAACGTATCACTGTGACAAGAATATATCTCCTTATGTATTCACTGCAAAGATCGTATCCCTTACACGACATCGTATCCCTCCGATAAGAATATATAGCTCTGATACGATCGAAATCCTACTGTGTTAATTGTTGTACAAATATACGTTCTTATCGTTAAATAATTTAGTAAGGAATAAATATTAAATGGACCAAAACCTCTTGTTCTTGTAGTAAACGTACATACAGCCTGCCGTAATATATTCTTGGCATTAGTGTTAGGAGGTCAGTATGCCGGTGGCTTCCATGGAGGGTGGATCCGTCGCAATTTTTTTTTTTGCCCTCACAGGGTTTGAACCGATGACTTCATTATGTATGAGATTTTTTTAATTATTATTTTATAAATTGTTATTATATAATTTTATTTTTTTCTCGAATTTCCAGCATAAAAATAGGGATTTTCAAGATGGCGGTCATAGTGTCATAATTTCAAGATGGCGGCGCTTGTCAAGGTCATAACCTCAGCGTCTTAGGGTGTCTTGTCGACGGTTAATTGAAGCCGGTTTTGGGGAATGTTCGTTTTTTCAAAGACAAAATTATTTTGAGGCATTTTGTATTTAAATTTGTGATTTTTTCCCCTTTGTAAATGGCATTTTGAGTTTTTAGATTTTTTGGCAAATTATTTTTTCTAAACTTGTAAATCTTAGTAAAATTATGACACATGTTGAGGATTTTTTTGGCAATATTTGGCCAAATTTGAAGTTCAAGGTCCAATTAAATGGTAAAGGTCATCCAAGATGCCAGCATTGTCACAATTAAGTTGGCGGACCGGCACCAGACACTTCACACTGGCTCCAGTAGCAGGAAATATTCTTTTATACCACTAATTATTTACTTTATAGAAAACAAAAAAAATGTTTTAAGGATTCATGGAGCAAGAAAGAGTAGAACTAAAAATGAGACTTTAATCACGCCTTAAAGTAAAATAAATTTGAAAATGAAAGGGAATAATTTAATGGAAATCAAATATCAGTAAAATGAATTACCTTTAAACTGAAACTTTATTGTTAAATAAAACTAAATGACGGTTCTTTACATTTTCAGCAGAGAAAGTTTGTAAGAAAAAACTTGCCACTAATATTAATAAATCCAATTGCAATGTTAATTTATATTCACATATAGACCAACAGTTAAATTTATAAGCTTGGATTTCTTATCTAAGTGAAGTAATTTTCTTGTAATTTTTTTTTTATTATTTAAAGTTACTTTCAATATAACAATTAGTAATACTATAACACTTAAAAGTGATTAAAGTTATTTTACCAAAATATATTAACCGACAAATTGGTTGTCGCATACAAAAAAACACATCTAAATTATGAACATTTTATGTTAAGATAACCCAGACCCAACAAATGGTTTTAAAGTACGGGATAGTTTAATTAATGTTGTTTTTTCTTTTAACTGTTACTTAAATAACTGTCATCATGGTTGCCAAAAAAAAATGTTACGTGGTATAAATTAAGAATGAAAATCTTACAAAAATTAAGTAAACATATAGCAATGGCAAATGCTATTACTTTAAATAATTGACCATTAATTTGGTTTTATGAATTTGATTTTAAAAAATTTCAACCACTTTTATTTATGAACTTAAATAATTTGTATTTTAATGTTGAAATTGTAAAGAATTAGAAAAACCTTACTGAATATATACAAAGTTTTATTAACATCCTCTAGAGGACAGCATAATTTTTTTTTAAATTTTTATTATATATTACAGAATAAAATACATTTAAGGGGCCAACAATTATTATAATTTTCACTAAAATTTATTAACAGCACATGCATGTAAGTAAAATTTTTATTTATGAATTTATAAATAGATGAAAAAATTAAATGTAATGATATTAATAATTCGATTAGGAATCAATCTATGAAGTAAGGGCACATTTATGTTGCTAACATACATATATACACACATGTAATACACTGAACAAAATACTTAATAAAAATGTGACATATACTGGTAGTATATTTTAAGCAATTAACTACCCAGCACATATTTGACTTAGCATAATTCCAATAACAAAACGTCTTTGGTAAAAAAATATGTTAATTTAAAGGGTTAAATTATTTAAAATTATTTATAGCTTGATAAATGTTCTAAATCCTATTGGAATTATTGATATAAATACACAAAACCAATAAAAATTTACTAAAGAATACCATAAGAATATACCATTAGAATAAAGTTATCTTGGTTTTAATAATATCAAATTTAGTCCAGTCAAATTGTGTTTTTACTAGGAAAGTTGTGGGGTAGAATTTATTTTTTTTATTTATTATGTTTTTTTGGGGCGCTGAAACCAAATTTGAGTTTTGATAACAAAATTTCGTGACGCAACATTAAAAGAAATTAAAAAAAGTTAAACAATCTTATTTTTTGGCAGTTTTTTGCTTATCACTCGAAAAAATATTAACTTTTCGTAAAAAGATTTCTATTTAAAACGAAAGTGTCTTACATTTACTACATTTTTTTTAAGTTTTTTTTCTCCGAATAACCGTTTCAGCTCAAGCGCTAGTTGAAAATTGGTGTATTTTGGCTGTGACCCCAAAAACCCACTTCTTCCACTCCAAAACTCTAATTTATTATTATCAGCTTTAATTTTGTGTATTATTTTCAGTTATCTGTACATAACTTACTTAGATCGTATATGTAAAGGTAGATTCTGGTCCTTTTTCAAAAATTACATAATTATTAAATAAGTCCGAAATGATACAAATTCGATTACAAAAAAGCTGAAATACCAACATAAAATTTTAAAATATTATTTCTTTTTTATTTTATTACATATGATTATAAAAAGCATCTTTATATGAGCAAAATATTATTATTAGAGGTTTCTGGCTGAGGTTCTTCGAAGGCGGCAGGTTATCACATAGATTTTCTATCGCCATTGTCGGGGCTTGTACATATGGAAAATGAAATAGGTGGTGAGTAGTATAATTTGGTTCCTTCTGGAACAGGGTTCAGGGTGTGGTGCTGGTGCCGTGGAGCAGGCCGATTGCTCTTACGTCACGGCGGCCATCTTGGATGACCGTGACCTTGACCCCGGCGGTCATATTGGATCCATCATGTTGGATCCGCCATCTTTAAATCGAGCGCCCCACTCACTCATGATGAAATTTTCGTCGCGGCCGCCATATTGATTTTTCTGTTCTGTTGGAGGCCGCCATCTTGGATACCGTCGAAATTGTTTCCGCTGTTTGTTCCTAGAGTGCCAGCGTCGCTCTGTCTCATCACATAAGGTCGATGTTCCATTACCTACCAGAGCTATTATGGTCCTTATCGACTTATTAAATTTAATTTCTTATGCAAAATACATTGGAAGCGCTGTGATTCGAACCATCGCAGCTCTGATCTCTAGGTTGGAAAACATACGCCTTTAACCACACTGAGAATTAAATAAGGTATATATAAAAATAACATGCATATTCGGACTTTTAATTTTTTTAATTTTAAGTAATAATATCATCACCTGTTCAGACAGAACCGCCATATTGGATCATATTAATGTTCCATATTTCGTATGGTCGCCATCTTAAAAATATTTATTTAATATCTGATTTTTAAGAAAAAAATTAATAATTCATTAAAAAATAACTTATTAATATACTGATTACTTATATCGATTCTTGTCCTTGGTTCGATCCCTAGATGGTGAAAAAATGTAATTTATGTGAAAATAATAAGTTCAATAAATCATGTTCAAAATCCTAAAAGAGGCTTAAAATCATCTAGTACCAGCCTCCAATAAGCCGTTATGTCTGCCATCTTGGAAATATGTATTTATTGACCTAGAAATGCAGGGAAAATTCCATAATACACCGAAAAAATCACTCATTAAGTCACATATTTAATCAATACTTGGTTTGATCCATGGGTGATACAAATCAACTTAAATTAAAAAATTACCACGAAGGTGACAGTTTTGAGAAAATAAAAATAAACACAGGTTGTTTTAAAAAACAAAAATTTTATTACATAAATTCTACACTACTACAAGTACAAAAAAGCTTAGACAAATTACTAAAGTCTTGAGCATTTCTCGATTTCTGCATCTGCCACCCACGAATTAAAGCGAGGTGGAAAACCCCACCACTTGACGTAGGTTCATCCATTTCTTCGTTTTATAATCTTCTCCACCAAGTACGTATCGGGATACAACGTAGGCTGAATCTCCTCGGCATAGAAGCCGCCACGAATAGGTTTGTGGTCCAAATCTTCGAGGTAGTAGGTACAAGGCTCTTCACGAACATGTGTCACACGGAAAAATTCGGGACTCCAGTTCGCAGTGAAACCTTTCTCGAAGATACATTTCTGCTTGGAGATTCGCACAATGTCTCCGACGTTAGCTTTAAGCATTTGTGGATCTTTCTTCTTTGTGTGTGAAAACACAGTTTGAAGTAGACGATTGTCCTTTACGTCCTTTGGCTTCATTTTCGTCGTAGAATACACTGTGGAATTATACTCGCTTATTAAATTCGGCAATATATCCAACCAGTTGTAATTTCCGTTAGCCGTGAACTGTCGCCACATCTTGGAACGCAAAAATCTGTTAAACATTTCGAAAATGGAGGCTTTGACAATACTAAATGTAGAGTTGTGTTTGATGCCATAGTTTTTATCAAACCCTTGAAGTTCGCATTGTAGAATTATTTACCGAGATCAATTTGCAGGTGCGACGGTACACAATCATCACACAAAATATTGACCATGACCTTGGCTACTTCAGTTGCAGTCTTAGATTTTACAGGTATAGCCCAAGCGAACTTGCTATAAGCATCGATGACTGTCAACATGTACATGAAACCTTTATTCAATCGGGAATATGGAATCACCTCAACAAGGTCCGCCTGGAATAAATCATGAACTGCTCGAACTATGACTTTGCGATAAAGGTATTTTCGTCTAGCAGGAGCATGAAGTTCGTGAGCGATTCCGGTTCGACTCATTGTATGTAGCCGGCTTCCCTCAGTTCTTCAAGTGTGAAGACTATTTCGTTGATGTGCGAATAGTTTCCTACACTAAGCTAAGCTTGTAGAATTCTAAGACGATAGACTAATTCATTAGGGTCATCCCAATATACATAGTCAAATTTCTGACCAATTTCTAGTTTTTTTAAACCTTAACCATGTATTGTTAGTTCACTGAAGAGATTAGCGAGAATGTCGATTTTTTCATGATCTTCGTCTTTATATACACCACTATCTGGATCGTTATCGCGAAAATGTGCATTGGTTAGCTCTAGCAGTTTTTTGTACTCTTGTAAATATTTGTGAGAATATACTTTACGCTCCCTGCGAAACAGCAATTCGTACAGACCCGGAGTCCCGCGCGTTTTGAACTATTCTACGCACACAATATTTCCTGGTAGAAAGTCTATTTCTTTAGAACAGAGGAACCACTTATGTTTTCTGTAAACTCCATAGGTCGTGTCATTATTTCGACTCGTAAACGATATCAGGTATGGTCGGACCATTGCATTAATTTGGTGTCCCTTTTTCAGTATTTTTTTCTTGTGCATGGACTCTGTACTTGTTAAGTCTTCTTCTCGATCTGGCTCATACTTTCTCTTCTTTACAGTTGGGATTTCATCTTCAACTTCTGTCTCACATTGAAGTCTAGTTCTTCCTTATTTTTAAGTTCATCGAGGCGACTAGTGATCGGTTTAAATATCTCTTCATTTTCCATCTCACGTGAAAGTCTGTTTCGTCTAGCAAGTAAATATTTTTCACGAACAGACTGTACAGCTCGATGAAGGTCACTGGCCTGGTCCAACATTGTACTGGCTGAAAAAATATTGCAAGACCTCGTTTTATACTTCTTTATTCGTTCGCAGAAACTTCTTTCTTGTGTTTGGCAAAATCTGTATTTGTTGACAAGTGAGTTAGTGATGCTTTCAGACTAATTTGAAAATTCCTCAAATCGTCACGTCTTTGTGCTTTCGATACTTCGATCATGTCGCGAATTGAGAATCCGAGGCTTCCACGCACTGGTAGATGGCAACGAGATACTCTAGTAATTCGTTTCTCACACTTTGTACTTTTTGAGCCAGTAGCGAAATGTATTTGCGGATAACGTCGTCATGAGAATTGAGAGCTGTACGTAAAACTTGACTGCTACGACCGAATTTCGAAATGCTATGACTCATGTTTGACGATAAACTGATCGAAACCTTGTGTGTACCTACCCTTATATAGAGGCCAGTCTTTGACTATAACTAGGAATCCGTGTTCTTTTTTCCAACACAAGGAGCACATGTCTTTGAATTTCTGGAATGTCATTTTGGTGTTTACGTGATCGTGACGTAAATTAAGTTCGTCCATGTGAAAAAGTACTATGACATTTGCGTTGTCTCGTAGGAGATATTTTAGAATACGACTGTACATCTAACACAGGTAAACGCAGTCTACTTTGGCGTGTCTGCCCATGGACAAGTACTATTTTATAATGCCTTGCTTCTCGCCCATTACATGGTCAAAAACAAACACGGAATTGGGTTTTGTTTCGCTTGGAGGTACCACATCCGTATTATCATTAAATGGAAAATACTCCAGACCATCCACCGATCGTAAACCGTAGCTAGACGCTGGTACTTTGGCTGTTGCAACGATTTGGAATAGAGGTACATATTTTCGAACCTAAGGCCGTTTGTTTCCTCTAATAAACTCAAGGGAACGCACGTTTTTCAGCAGTTGGATGGACCTGCCATTATGCATCGTACAATATTAGGCAACAATGAGCCATGTCGTAATTCACGACCGTTAGTTTCATCGTCTTGCGTAATGCGCACGGGCAAACACACTTCTTGCTTGATGACTTGCATTGTACTGACGAAATTATATAGAATCAAACACATTCATACTTTCTGGTCAGTTGTGCACAATGACTCGAAGAAGTAAGAACAAATAACACATCGGTGCATGACTCGTGAACTCGCTGATAAACAATTTTGCCATTCGAGCTACACATTCCCGGCTACAGATTCTGCAGTCCCGGCACTTAACTAGCGAAAAGGTTAGCTCGCGGTGTCGTGGGCATTAAATCCCTCGACGAAAAGTGCAAGCAGCACGATATTCCCTACTCACTCAGCAAGGACCTTAAATCCAGACACCGGGCCGACGAGATATTGGCACAGGAAGCCGAAGATATAAGTAAATCGTCGAATGCGGGACTAGGAGAGAAAATCGCAGCTTGGGGCCTTCCCAAAATAATGAAGGCAAAGACCAAATTAGGACTGGGTGCTCGTCGAGCCAGCTCCATCAAGTCAAAGAGTATTTCACGCAAGATCAAACGTAAGACTGGTGCAGGTGTGCAAAAAGCCAAGCAAAAATTACACACTCTCGACAAGAAGATTATAAGAAGATTTTTTCCTTTGCTTTTACCTGCATGGGGTGCTCCCGGCGGCCTCATCGGTGCAACGAGCGGTATAGTGCGAGCAGTCAACAGTTCAAAGAATGAGCACAACCAGTTAAAAAAAAGGACAACGACACAATGCCAGCATGGAAGCCATTGCCATGGGTAAAAACACGGCGCAGGACTCTACTTGCAACCTCACAAATCAGGTCGAGGCATGACAAAGAAACGAATGAAAAAAACCTAAGTTCTTTGCCAAAACGTCCGCTCATCAATATAGATTTAATCATGTACGCTCGAAAACCGAAAATATCAAAATTCCAAGGCGTGTTTATGCGAGACACTTAAGCCAGCAAGCCAAAAACGCACGAATGTGCCATCATTAATTAAGACACGTCGGCAGGTCGCGGCACGCACTGGGTGGCCTATGTAAAGTCTGGAAAAATGGCCGAGTACTACGATTGTTTTTGAAATTTACTGCCTCCGCCAGATCTTAGGTGGTACCTGGGCCGAACCACTACATTGTTCTACAATTACAAAACCGAACAGTCACCTAAGCAAACAAACTGCGGACACTTGTGTCTTCGCTTTTTAACTAAAAAAATTAAGCTGCTAAAATATGCTACTTAAAGGTTGTGCAGTGTTGATAATTTATTATTCATGTCGATAAAACGTACCTTGACAGGTCATGCAACAGAGCTGCGGGCGGTTATTATCCCACCTTGGGATTTAGATGGAGAATGGTGTTTCGGACTCGTAGATTTTCCAACGTATAATGCCATACAGAATATCGACGAGGAAAATTGCAAGATCTTCTTCCTGAAAAGCGTTGGGACCGTTCATGAAATACAGTTACCTGTTGGTTCTTACGTAATTGATGACATTCCAAATAACATCAGGGATATAATGCCATACAGAATATCGACGAGGAAAATTGCAAGATCTTCTTCCTGAAAAGCGTTGGGACCGTTCATGAAATACAGTTACCTGTTGGTTCTTACGTAATTGATGACATTCCAAATTACATCAGGGATATGTTACCACAGGATGTAGACTTTCAATTGCGTGGAAATCCAAAAACTCAAAAAAGCATTCTAACATGCAGTGAAAATGTCGACTTTACGAAACTTGGGACCATAGGAACGATGCTCGGATTCGAACCAAAGGTGTATGATACAAGAAGAACGTACGAATCTACGTGTGTAGTAAACATTTTTCCTGTGAATGTCATAAGAACATACTGTAATTTGGCAAGTGGAACGTATCTCAACGGAAGACTAAGCAACATGCTGCAAGAATTTTCGCCGATGGTCCCGCCAGGATATAAACTGGTCGAAGTACCGCAAAGTATAATTTACGTTCCAGTCGTCGTGAAGTGCGCACACGAAGTCGTCTTCAGAATCGTTGACAAGCGAGGACGATTGGTGAATTTCCAAGACGAAGAAATTACATTAAGTCTGCACTTGAAGCGATGGGAATAAGATTCGTAACACCAAACAGTTATAATAGAAATCGCATTGGCATGAATAAGAAAAGTTCTCTACAAGACTACGGTGCATTAACACCTGACAGCATAAAGTATCTTCTTAGTATTGGACAAGTGCCGAATAAATATGGAAGACGAAATCCTCATTGTGGAAGTTCAAGTCATTTTTGATGACAGCATTACGAAAATCGAATTGCACAAGTACCAGCCTTTCCTGCTCGGACTGTACGCACTACCATCATAAGTACGCATTGCTGTACAGCACCAAGATATCTGTACTTAACCTTCGCAGTAATTTCTACGTATAAGAGGCACGCTGACAAAAGCGGATGGTACGCATCCGACAACGACGTCAATATCCTGCAATTTTATTCTTCACCTAATCGAGCGCATTACATATGTACTCAATGGCGTTGAGGTAGACCAGTGGAGAGATGTAGGCATAACATCTGCTATGAAAAATTACCTTTCGCTCACGCTAAATGAACTGTTTGCTGCAAAGATGGCTGTTTGGGCTCTTGAGGATAAATATAATCTTCCGGTTTATGCCAAAGGAAAGTTCGAAGTTTGGGTTCGTCTGTCCATGCTTCTTGGATTCGCTGAGGACTACAAGCATATAATAATTAATTCGAAACAAGAGCTCGTACTGCTTCCAGCCAACAAGCTCTTAAATGCAATTGTCGCCGCTCCAGAAAACCCTCAAGATGTCTCGCTAACACTACAGTCTATCGAGTGGATGCTGCCCCACATCCAAGTGAGAACCATTAAACGAGTCAAGATGTTGAAGAACATAGAAAATGGCAAGAGCTTTGATGTGCCATTCCGATCCTGGATCCTGGATACTTATCCAGGCTTGCCTCACAGTCAACGTATCAATTGGATAGTAAAGTCCAGCTTCGCTACGGAAAAACCAAGATACATAATCGTCGGGCTTCAGACCGGAAGATAGCTCAATGCAGGAGTAAGTCGCTTCGTATTCGATAACTAACAAATATGTAATGCAAAAATATTTTTAAACAGCGAAAGCTATCCATATGTTGATATGAACATGGACTTTGAAAGTGGAAGATTTCTTCTCGCATATCAAATGTACACCAAGTTTCAGCAAGCATACTATGGGCGGAGACAGTCACGGATACTGAGTCCCGACAGTTTCAAGAACAAAACTCCGTTAATGGTGTTTGACGTTTCCAAACAGGATGATCGAATAAATTCAAACGTCATCGACTGTAGGATCGAGATATCGACTAGTGGAAATATTCCACTAAACATGCTTTTTGTCTGACACTTCACGATCGGCTTGCATCGTACAATTGTCGAGACAAACTTGTGAAAATTCTGACATAAATACTGTTTCCTTTGCGATATTATTTAAGTTACGACGGAGCATTGCTAGTGACAAGATGTACTGCAACCTGCAAGGTTTCTAGAGCCAAAATGGATTCGTGCTCAAGGAAATTAACATCACCTCCGGAGACAAGACTCGAACCCGCACGTTCTGACCTCCGAATCCCTGGAAATTATTAGACGAAAAAAGTAAACGCACGAATGAATGGCTATGTAAATACTGCCATGGCCTGGAGTGGGACAAAGGTTAAATTCCATACCACCAAGTGAAAAACACTATTGAAGATTTATTATTTCAAAACGAAATAATTTACGTTGCGGGACCTGAGCAGAAGAAATTGCTGAGCAAATTGTGTGATGCGTCAGTTGAAATCGTAGACCTACAAATCGACTATGGCTGTCCTTCCCTGCGCAAGCTTAGTGCAATATATGACGTGCAGCCAAGTGACAAGTTTGAACGAGTATCTGCCGGTACAAACTCGCAGTTAATGCAGAAATGGCACACACAGTGTTAGTAGGAGCCTGCATATATAAATGGCGTACATCCGTACATGCCTTCAGTTGCCGTTCGACCTGCAATAAGATGTTTACGTTTCATCTTGCTAATGTGTACGAGAGCGTAAGACCTAGCTTCAGCAGTGTCGAGTACAGCTACTGGGATTCCGGGTATATACGTACATATACAGAAACCTGTGATGGAGGCGCTCAGCATTGGCGGTTTGCGCACTTTCCTGTGTCCTACGAACCGACTCAGCAGCTATTAGATTGTTGCGAACCTGGAAACTGTGCCGTCTATCTCATAAGACCACACACAATCCTTCCTGCTATCATCGCTGAGGTAGTCGCCTCGTCTGCACGTGCAACACCAAACATGGGCATGTTGCAACCTGTTGCGACCTGTGATGCTTCTACGCAGACGTCCAAACGGCGTGCGTCTCGTCGTCGAATTTTAGGCAGTGAATTTGTTCCAACTAGCACTGAGGGAAAGCCCAGGTACAGACGTGGTCTTGGACGTCATCGACCATGTCTCACCGGAGGTTTCGTCGTCGCAGAAGATGACCAACTGGAAACCTGTGTTCCTGATCCCGTGACCTGCGAATCAGTTTAAACCGGAGTCGACGAGGCAGTTCGTGCGTCATTAAAGACTTTGCTTGCGAAAATGCTTAATTCATTAACATGATATGCATTTGTGTTATTTTTATAAATAAATGTGTAAAACTTGAACTTGTGTGTTTTTATTTTTACAATTTTAAAATTATTTTTAAATACAGACAATATTTTGACTCATGTAGTATACCAGTAGACCGCGGGTATATAAGCGAGGTTCAGACGACTGGACCCTCAGTCCACCTCTGACCGCGGTGCAGTATGGACCGGCTCTCTTCAGTAAGTTTCGCGAGATTTAGTAACTGCTCCAATGTCGACCGGGATAGACTGTTTACCGTCAGCAGCGGGGACCTCGATGGTAGCAACGTTGATGGTGTCGGAGATCACGTTACTGGCTGCCAAGGAGACAACGATATGTGTTGTTCTACCATCAGCTGAAGTTTCAACAACAGCATTGAATACTTCAATTAATGAAGAGCGTTCATCGCGTCAGTGCAAATACTGTGGTGCATCATTCACTACCACTTCAAATGCGCGCAGACATGAAAGAAGCAGTTGTCTGAATAATTTACTGAAAACAAAAGAGTTTCAATGTAACAAGTGTAATAAACAATTTGTACGACATGATAACTTTAAAATATATCTTATAACCTGCACTAGGTATTCAACAATCTCTCGAAAGACATATAAGTGCGACAAATGCAATAAGTTTTTTTTTCGCATTGTAACAGTCTGGATAGTCACAAGATTATGTGCATAGGTAAAGAAACAAGTGTTAGTATGCTTACATATCAGCAGACATTCTCATTTATTGCTTTACCTGAGACAATAGTCAACAAAAGAGCAGTAATCAATTGCCAAAACTTGAAGGATCAGTTTTGTTTTAAATGGAGTATTTTGGCAAGATTTGTTGAGGGAAGTCATCAAAACTGTGTTGATAAGAGGTATTATGCTTTGGAGAATAAGTTCAAATTTGATGGTTTGTACTATCCACCACCATTAAATCAGATATATATTTTTGAGAATAATAACCCTGAAGTTTCAGTTAATGTGTATGCGCTAAATGAGGATAGTAAGGTGTGTCTGATTCGGGTAACCAAACTAGAAAGAAAATATAATTTTGATTTGTTGCTTGTGACAAATGAAAGTGTTGCTGCACACTACTGCTACATCAAAAACTTCTCCCAACTTGTCAGACCTCAGGTTACAAAACATATACGTAAGATTTATGTGTGTAAAATGTTCTTTAAGTATTTCGCTAATCAACCTCGAAAATCAGGACTAACAGCTATACAGTATCTTTAACGGCACAAAATTAAATGTGAAAATAAATCTTGAGCAGAATTTGTTTAGGTTAATCAAGACTTTAGTAATTTGTCTGTTTTTTTTGTACTTCTAGTAGTGTAGAATTTATGTAGTAACTTATTTGTTCTCTAAAAAAACTTGTGGTGTTTTTATTTTCTTCAACCTGTCACTTTTATGGTATTTAAATTAAATTTATTTTTAGCTTCGTCCATAGATCAAACCAAGTATTGGTTCAATATGTAAATTAATGAGTGATTTTTTCGGTGTATTATGGAATTTTTCCCACATTTCTAGGTCAATAAATACAAATTTCCAAGATGGCGGACATAATGGCTTACTGGAGGCTGGTAGTAGAGGATTTTAAGCTTCTTTTAGGATTTTAAACATGATTTATTGAAATTATTATTTTTATATAAAATTAATTTTTTTTTCATCATCCAGGGATCGAACCAAGGACAAGAATCGATATAAATAATAAGTATATTAATAAGTTATTTTTTAATGAATTTTGAACTTCTTTCATTAAAATCGGATAATAAATAAATATTTTCAAGATGGCGACCATCAGGAAACATACAACAATAATATGAACCAATATGGCGGTTCTGTCTCGAACAGATGATGATATTATTACTTAAAATTAAAAAATTTATAAGTCCAAATATGCATGCTATTTATATATACCTTATTTAATTCTCAGTTTGGTAAATGTATCGATGGCCGTGCGGTTAAAGGCGTATGTTTCCCAACCTAGAGATCAGAGCTGCGATGGTTCGAATCACAGCGCCTCCACTGTATTTTGAATAAAAAATTAAATTTAATATGCTGATAAGGACCATAATAGCTCTGGTAGGTAATGGAACATCGATCTTATGTGATGAGACAGAGCGACGCTGGCACTCTAGGATCAAACAGCAGAAACAATTTCGACGGTATCCAAGATGGCGGCCTCCAGCAGAACAGAAAAAAGTCACTATGGCGGCCATGACGAAAATTTCATCATGAGTGAGTGGGGCGCTGGATTTAAAGATGGCGGATCCAAGAAGGCATATATAAGATGGCGGATCAAAGATGGCCGCCGGGGTCAAGGTCAAGGTCACGGTCATCCAAGATGGCCGCCGTGACGTAAGAGCAATCGGCCGGCTCCACGGCACCGGCACCACACCCTTAACCCTGTCCCAGAAGGAACCAAATTATACTACTGTGGTGATAAAACAACTTGTGACCATATCTCAAGGAGACATGAATGATTACGAAATAGATTGTGAGATTAGACATACCTTGCACATCGTGCAAGCATCTGTCTTCAGTCTGTTCTTGATCTCTTTCCTCCCGGGGGCTCGACGTTATCACACAGCCCTTTGCACGATGTGCAGATAGGAGAGCAATGAAGACCTGCCTTCGTGCATCTACAATTGCGTTGCAGCCTTTTTTAAATTTACTTTAAATGTGCGTAAGAATCGAGTCAGGTGCAGGTTTCAAAGTGGTTAGCACTGGCACGATACCACTTCTTGTTTTTTTCCATCCCCACTCGTTCGGGTGTCTTTGTTGCTCCTCGAGTGTGTTTTGACTGGATAACCATTGCTACACCTGAAAGTAAACTCTCAGTGAATGTTGTCGTGCAGCAGTTTCGGGGGGGGGGGGGGGGTAGTGAGGCAATGTTCGTTTTACTTTTGTACGATGAAGATACATATTGCCTGTATCTGAAATCGTTCAGGCTAGCAACATATCCTCTCCCATACTGATTCACGACAAACACATTTCCTGCTTCGGCAATCTCGTCCTGATGTGCATGAGGGTCTTTGAAAGCATCAATGATTGGTTGCAGATCATTTTTCTTTTGCAGACTTTGAGAAATTTCAGTTTGCCCTAGTTAAAAATAGCAGAGATAGTGTCACAACCACTCATCGCTTCAGGAAAAATATGTGTTCTGATAGGATTTCGTAGGTGGCCAGATTATGATTGTAGAGCACTTGTGACACCTTTCCTTTTCCTGGTTTCGAAAAAAAAGACATTTTTTTTATGTCTGGGATACACAGGTCAATCAAAATCACCAAAAGGTCTACATCTTTCCTCACCACTGTCACATATATATTTGAAGGGGCGAACATAAGAACTGTTGTGATAATTAGGATGTCAGCATCCTCTACAGCTTGCTGTGAATACATTTTTGCATCATCTTATTTTTACATTAACATAGATATCAACCGGCTCTTGTTTTTTGAATTTGCAAGGAAACTCTCCTGTGAGACAGTGGACACCATCGATTCTGTAAATGATATTGCAGGAGATAGTTTTCTCTGTGCTCTTCTCAATCGTTCTATGCACTGGGTGCTTTCACAAGCTTTGTCAGGGTAGCCATCGAAAATGACAATGGCATTTGATTTGTAGTTTGACTTGACATATGATACATAACTTCTGCAAATTTCTGCATATGTCTGGCCGTAGTGCCTTTTGACCCGGTGTAACAAAACCCCTCCATCGAAGAGATATTTTTTATTTTTCAAATCTGCCTGTTCAATCGGCGCAAAAGCCCAGCAAAAGCTCGATTTTGTTCCTTTTCTCATCCCATGCTCATCGAAAAGAGAGAGAGGGTAGGGGCTAAGTTCGTAACGCAAAAATTCTCGCAGATTTTCATCTGAATGTACCACGATGGCCATTCGTTGGAAAAGTATGGTTGGATTGATGATTACAGCCACTGTCTTGTATCTGTTCATGATCGCAAGAGGCTGCACTTTCACTTCGTTTGAGATTTACAGATTGCAGTGGAGACATTCCGTTTCCAATTGTGCATTACTAACCGTGTGAAGTATTTTCACAGTAAAGACGAGTAATGGATCCGAATTTAAAGTGTTAAAGTAATAAGGTGATTCACAGCAACAAGAGATAAATAATATAATAAATTATAATAAAACAATAATATAAAATAAGAGCACTTTTAAACTAGATGTGGCAGTTATATAATCGTTTTGGGAGTTCAGGAGAGAACAAAAAATATAAAAAAAATGTACAAGATGGATTTATATTTGCACAGAATTTAAATACAATATGATTTTAAAAGTGCTTTTTAGTACTGTAGATGGCATAACAATTGGAACCCGGCTTCAATGTATTAAACTTAAAACTAGGAGGGATTCACTAAATGACACCCGTTAATAATAAATTAGAGTTTTTGGGTGGAAGAAGTTGAATTGTGGGGTCACGGCCAAAATACACCAATTTGCAAGTAGCGCTTGAGCCCAAACGGTTAGTCGTAGAAAAAAACCTAAAAAAGAAACATTTTAGGAAATTAATTTACCTTCATTTTTAATAACAATGTTATTTACGATAAGTTAATAGTTATTGAGTCATAAGCAAACAATTTGCCAAAAAATTAGATTTGTTTACCTTTTTTAAGTCTATTTTAATTTTGCGTCACGAAATTATGTTAGCAAACCTCAAATTTGGATTCAGCACTCCAAAAAACATAAGCATGGAAGAAATCAAAACTTCCCCAATACTTTCCTGCTAGGGGCCCTTTTGAGAACATATTGACTGGATTAATTAACTTCATATGTATAAAAATTTTACACTTTAGAATGTAACAAAGATGAAATTATTTATAATAACAATAAAACACTTAGGCTATGAGTTAGAAAAATCTTGGCATGACTGCTGTAAATTGATATGAATGCAATAAGTTTACAATTACACTTATATAAATAGTTTATAATTTAATATTCACCTACAAGATGTACCATATATTACTAATCCAGGCTCTAAACTATTTGATGGTTGGAAAGTTGTAACAGTCACTTTATCGCTGATTAAAATGTTTACCCATCATTATAAACGTATATCTTTAAATTAAAATTATGACCAGTATTTTTAAATTTTTAACACTATTATAACTACTATTTTGGCAATATTTTTTATTACAGTTAATATAATCATGATTTAAAAAAATAGATTTTATTAGTTCATTTTCGTATTTGTATTTTTTTTTTTTTTTAGATATTTTAGTTTGAACACCCATTATTTGAATTAGTGTGAATATTTTTAAGGAATAGATATATACTTAATTAAATAAAAGTTCGCTAAAGTTTTAAACATTAATTCTTAAAGCGCTGCATCGATCACTAAGAGACAGAGCTCACAATATATAATTTCCATTTAAAATTTACGCGTGTTAACTTTGTTAATTAAAATACTAAGAAAATTATTTTTCCATTGAAATAAAAAGGGTCAAATAAGTACTATTATACCTTAAGTAACTAACTCAATGTTTTATTTTTTTCATATTGCTTAAGGATTAGAAGTAGTATATAATAGTATGTCCGGAAACAGGGTTAAGGGTGTGGTGCCGGTGCCGGTGTCCGCCATATTGGATTGTGTCGTCACGGCGGCCATCTTGGATGAGTGTAACGGGACACAACGTAACGGGACAAGTAGGACATTGACCTTTGACCCTCAAAATTTGCCAAAATTGGGCAAAAATTGCCCAAAATTCCTCAAAATTCGCCAAAATTTCCATTTCTAAAAAAAAACAATTCCGCCAAAAATTCTTAAAAAATTCCACAATCCAAAAATTAGGATTTCGAAAATCCTCAAAAGTCGTTTTGCCCTAGAAAGAACCCAAATTCCTAAAAACGGCTTAAGCATCCATGTCTAAAGCCTCCGGTAAGCCATTTCTAGGAATAAGGATACCATGACCGCCATCTTGGATGATGACGTCACTGTTGCAATTTTCGTTACGGTCGCCATCATTAACTTTTTTATTTATTATCCGATTTTAATGATTTTTTTAAAATTTATAAAAAATTCAAATAATAAAATTTTAATGAAAAATGTTTAAAAATTGTACTTTTACGACACGGAGTTCGGAGTCCTCGGTTCGAACCCGACGAGTGAAAAAAATAAAAATGGCGACCGATCCTTCCCCCGCGGTGGACGCAGGCAGACTGACTCCCACCACTTTTTTTCAAAGCATATATATCGTCACCTAGTATGACGTCATGTCTGCCATCTTGTCTTCGATGCTGGAAGTCATCATCATTGTATCGTCAGCTAGAGTGCACCAACGCCATGTTAGTTTAATTCGTATCCCCTAGAGTGCAGTAATCATTTATTATTGCTGTGACACCCGCCATCTTAAAATTTGGGTGCCATCTTGAAAATCCGTAATTATTTATCTAGAAATTCGGTAAAAGTTCCAAAATTCATTAAATAAATCACTCATTATTTTACATATTGATTCGATCGATTCCCGTCCTCGGTTCGATACCCTATCGTTGCAATGTTTAATTTTATGTAAAAAATAATAATTTCAATAATCCATGTTCATGATTCGTAAAGAGACTCTAAATCCTCTACGACCACCATCCTAACAGACATAAAGACCACCATATTGGAAATGCGTAATTTTAATGCTAGAGATTCGGGAAAAAGTTCAAAATTCATTAACTAAATTTGTAATATATATACTGATTGATTAGATCGACTTAGGTCCTAGGTTCGATCCCTGGTCGATACAAAACAACTTTAATATTTTAAAAAAGTACCACTAAAGTGGCAGGTTTGAGAAAATAAAAAACACCACAAGTTCCTTTAAAAAAACTTTTATTACATAAGTAGTACACTACTACAAGTACAAAAAAATTCACAGACAAATTACTAAAGTCTTGTGGATTTCTCGATTTCCGCATCAGCCACCCACGAATTAAAACGAGGTGGAAAGCCCCACTACTTGACGTAGGACCGTCCTTTTCTTCGTTTTATAATCTTCTCCACCAAGTACGTATCGGGATACAACGTAGGCTGAATCTCTTCGGCATAGAAGCCGCCATTGATAGGTTTGTGGTCCAAATCTTCGAGGAAGTAGGTCCTAGGCTCTGATTCACGAACATGTGTCACACGGAAAAGTTCGGGACTCCAGTTTGCAGTGAAACCTTTCTCGAAGATACCTTTCTGCTTGGAGATTCGCACAATGTCACCGACGTTAGCATTACACTTTCGTGGATCTTTCTTCTTCGTGTTGGAAAACACTGTTTGAAGCAGGCAATTGTCCGTTACGTCCTTTGGCTTCATTTTCGTGGTAGAATGCACCGTGGAATTATACTCGCTTATTAGTTTCGGCAAGATGTCAAGCCACTTGTAATATCCGTTAGCCGTGAACTGTCGCCAATTCTTGGAAAGCAAAGTTCTGTTAAACCTTTCGACAATGGAGGCTTTGACGTTACTAAATGTAGAGTAGTGTTTGATGCCATACTTCTTCATTAAAGCCTTTAAGGTTGCATTGTAGAATTCTTTCCCGAGGTCCGTTTGCAGGTGCGACGGTACACGTCCACCCTGCAAAATATTGTGCATGGGCTTGGCTACGTCAGTTGCAGTCTTTGATTTTACAGGTCTAGCCCAAGCGAACTTGCTATAAACATCGATGACTGTCAACATGTACTTGAAACCTTTATTCAATCGGGAATACGGTATCATCTCAACAAGGTCCGCCTGGAATAAATCGTCAATTCCACGAACTATGACTTTGCGACGAAGGTATTTCCGTCTAGCAGGAGCATGAAGTTCGCGAGCGATTCCGGTTTGACTCATTGTATGTATCCGGCTTCCCTCAGTTCTTCAAGTATGGAGACTATTTCGTTGATGTGCGAATAGTTTCCTACACTAAGCGAAGCATGTAGAATTCTAAGGCGATCAACTAATTCTTTAGGGTCGTCCCAATATACATAGTCAAATATCTGACCACTTTCTAGCTTTTTTAAACCTTCGCCATGTATTGTTAGTTCACTGCAGAGATTAGCGAGAATGTCGATTTTTTCATGATCTTCGTCTTTATATACACCACTATCTGGATCGTTATCGCGAAAATGTGCATTGGTTAGCTCTAGCAGTTTTTTGTACTCTTGTAAGTCTTTGTGAGAATATCCTTTAGGCTCCCTGCGAAACAGCAATTCGTACAGACCCGGAGTCCCGCGTGTTTTGAACGCTTCTACGCGCACGATATTTCCTGGTAGAAAGTCTATTTCTTTAGCACCGAGGAACCACTTATTATGTTTTCTGTACACTCCGTAGGTGGTGTCATTATTCCGGCTCGTAAACGATATTAGGTATGGTCGGACCATTGCATTAACTTGATGTCCCTTTTTTGGTATTTTTTTCTTGTGCATGGACTCTGCACTTGTTAAGTCCTCTTCTTCTCGATCTGGTTCATACTTTCTCTTCTTTACAGTTGGCATTTCATCTTCAACTTCTGTCTTCACAATGATGGCTGGTTCTTCCTTGCTTTTAAGTTCGTCGAGGCGACCAGTGATTGGTTTAAATATCTCCTCATTTTCCATCTCACGTGCAAGTCTGGTTCGTCTAGCAAGTACATATTTTTCACGAACATACTGTATAGCTCGATGAAGGTCACTGGCCCGGTCCGACATTGTACTGGCTGAAAACTTATTGCAAGACCTCCTTATATACTTTTTTTATTCGTTCGCAGAAACTTCTTTCGTGTTTTTGGCTAAATCTGAATTTGTTGACAAGTGAGATAGTGATACTTTCAGACTACTTTGAAAAGTTCTCAAATCGTCACGTCTTTGTGCATTCTATGCTTCTATCATGTCGCGAATGCGAGAATCCGAGGCTTCCACACGCTGGTCGATGGCAACGAGAAACTCAAGTAATTAGTTTTTCACACTGTCTACTTTTTGAGCCAGTAGCGAAATGTATTTGCGGATAACGTCGTCATGAGACTTGAGAACAGTACGTAAATATCGACTGCTGCGTCCAAATTTGGAAATGCTATGACTCATGTTTGACGATAAACTGATCGAAACCTCGTCTGTACCTGCCCTTACATAGCGGCCAGTCCTTTACGATGACTAGAAATCCGTGCTCGTGTTTCCAGCACAAGGAGCACATGTCTTTGAATTCCTGGAACGTCATGACGGTGTTTACGTGATCATCATAAGCGTGACGTAAATTAAGTTCGTCCATGCGAAAAAGTACTATGACATTTGCGTTGTCTCGTAGGAGATGT
Source organism: Bacillus rossius redtenbacheri (assembly GCF_032445375.1). NCBI lineage: Eukaryota > Metazoa > Arthropoda > Insecta > Phasmatodea > Bacillidae > Bacillus > Bacillus rossius. The sequence continues at coordinate 70,465,877 of NC_086331.1, forward strand.
TTTGGAATACGACTGTACGTCTGACACAGAAAAACGCAGTCTACCTTGGAGTGTCTGCCCATGGAAAAGTACTCTTGTATTATGCCTTGTTTCTCGCACATTACATCGTCGAAAACAAACACGGAATTGGCTTTTGTTTCGCTTGGAGGTACCACATCGGTGTTATCATTAAATTAAAAATACTCCAGACCATCCACCGAGCGTAGAACAGTTGCTAGGCGCTGGTACTTTGGCTGTTGCAACGACATGGAATACAAGTAAACGTTTTCGAACCGAAGATTATTTGATTGCTCCAGTAAACTCAGTAAAACACACGTTTTGCCGCAGTTTGACGGACCCGCCATTATGCAACGTACGGCAGAAGGCAACAGTAAGCCATGTCGTGATTCACGCGCACTAAATACATCGTCTTGCGTAATGCGTACGGGCAAACACACGTCTTGCTTGACGACCTGCATTGTACTAAAGTAATTGTATAAAATCAAACACATTTATACTTTTTGGTCAGTTGTGCGTAATGACTCGAAGAGGTATGAACAAAAAACACATCGGTGCAGGACTCATGAACTCGCTGATAAACAACCTACCATTCGAGCTACACATTCTCGGCTACAGATTCTGCGGCCCCGGCACTAAACTAGCGAAAAGGTTAGCTCGCGGTGACATGGGCATTAATTCACTTGACGAAAAGTGAGAGCAGCACGATATCGCATATTCATTAAGCAAGGACCTGGAATCCAGACATCGGGCCGACGAGATATTGGCACAGGAAGCCGAAGATATAAGCAAATCGTCGAACGCGGGACTACGAGAGAAAATCGCAGTGTGGGGCGTATCTAAAATCATGAAGGCAAAGACGAAATCAGGACTGGGTGCTCGTCGAGCCAGCTCCATCAAGTCAAAGACTACCTCACGTAAGACCAAACGCAAGACTGGTGCAGGCGTGCAAAAAGCCAAGAAAAAATTACAGACTCTCGACAAGAAGATTATAGGAGGATTTCTTCCTTTGCTTTTGCCTGCATTGGGTGCCCTCGGCGGCCTCATCGGTGCAACGAGCGGTATAATGCGGGCAGTCAACACTTCGAAGAATGAGCGCAAGCAGTTAAAAGAAGCATAGCGACACAATGCCAACATGGAAGCCATTGCCATCGGTAAAAAAAACGTCGCAGGACTCTACTTGCAAACTCACAAGACAGGTCGTGGCATGAAAAAGAAACGAATGAAAAAATCCTAAGATCTTTGCCGAAACGTCCGCTTACCAATATAGATTTAATAAAGTACGCACGCAAACTGAAAATACCAAATTTCCGCGGTGTGTTTATGCGAGACACTTTGCCCAGCAAGCTAAATACACGTGAGCGCGCCATAATTAATTTAGACACGTCGACGGGTCGAGGCACGCACTGGGTGGCTTATGTAAAGTCTGGAAAAAAAGCTACTTACTACGACATTTTCGGTAATTTACGCCCTCCGCCAGAACTGCGACAGTACCTGGGCCGGTCCACTACGTTGTTTTACAATTACGAAACGGAACAGAGGCCTAATCAAACAAACTGCGGACACTTGTGTCTTCGCTTTTTAACAAACAAAAATTAGCTGACAAATATAAATTGCTACTTAAAGGTTGTGCAGTGATGATAATTTATTAGTCATGTCGATAACACTTACCTTGACAGGTCACGCATCTGAGCTGCGGGCCGTTCATTTCCCGCCTCTGGATTTAGACGGAGAATGGTGTATCGGACTAGTAGATTTTCAAAAGTATAATGCCATACCTAATATCGACGAGGAAAACTGCTAGATCTGCTTCCTGAAAAGCGATGGGTCCGCTCATGAAATACAGTTACCTGTTGGCTCTTACGAAATTGACGACATTGCAAATTACATCAGGGATATGTTACCACAGGATGTAGACTTTCAACTGCGTGGAAATCCAAACACTCAAAAAAGTATTCTAACATGCAGTGAAAATGACGACTTTACGAAACCTGGCACCATAGGTACGATGCTAGGATTCGAATCAAAGGTTTATGATACAGGAAGAACTTACGAATCTACGCGCGCAGTAAACATTTTGCCTGTGAATGTCATAAGAACATACTGTAATTTGGCAAGTGGAACGTATCTCAACGGAAGACTAAGCAACATGCTGCACGAGATTTCGCCGATGGTCCCGCCAGGATATAAACTGGTCGAAGTACCGCAAAGTATCATTTACGTTCCAGTCGTCGTGAAGGGCGCACACGAAGTCGTCGTCCGAATCGTTGACCAGCGAGAACGATTGGTGAATTTTCAAGACGAAGAAATTACATTACGTCTGCACTTGAAGCTATGGTCATAAAGTTCGTAACACCGAACAGTTATAAAAGAAATCGTATTGTCGTGAATAAGAACAGTTCTCTACCAGACATCGGTGCGTTAACACCTGACAACATAAAGTATCTTCTCAGTATTGGACAAGTGCCGAATAAATATAGAAGACGAAATCCTCAACGTGGAAGATCCGGTCATTTTTGATGACAGCATTACGAAAATGGAATTGCACGAGTACCACCTTTCCTGCTCGGACCGTACGCACTACCATCGGAAGTACGCATTGCTATACAGCACCAAGATATTTGTACTTTACCTTCGCAGTCATTTCTACGTATAAGAGGCACGCTTACAAAAGCGGATGGTTCGCACCCGACAACGACATCAATATCCTGCAATGGTATTCTTCACCTAATCGAGTGCATTACATATGTACTCAATGGCGTCGAGGTAGACCAGACGAGAGATGTAGGCATAACATCTGCTATGAAAAATTACCTTTCGTTCACGTCAAAGGAACTGTCTGCTGCAAAGATTGCCGGTTGGGCTCTCGCGGATGAATATAAGCTTCCGGTTTATGCCGAAGGGAAGTTCGAAGTTTGTGTTCCTCTGTCCATGCTTCTTGGATTCGCTGAGGACTACAAGCATATAATCATTAATTCGAAACAAGAGCTCGTACTGCTTCTAGCCAACACGCACATTAATGCAATTGTCGCCGCTGCAGAAAACCCTCAATATGTCTCGCAAACACTACAGTCTATCGAGTGGATGCTGCCCCACATCCAAGTGAGCACCGTTGAACGAGTCAAGATGTTGAAGAACATAGAAAATGGCAAGAACTTCGATGTGCCATTCCGATCCTGGAGCCTGGAAACTTATCCTGGCTTGCCTCATAGTCAGCGTATCAATTGGATAGTAAAGTCCAGCTTCGCTACGGAAAAACCAAGATACATTATCGTCGGTCTTCAGACCGGAAGACAACTCAATGCAGGAATGAGTCGCTCCGTATTCGATAACTGTCAAATACGCAATGTAAAAATATTTTTAAACAGCGAAAGTTATCCGTACGTTGACATGAACATGGATTTTGAAAGTGGAAGATTTCTTCTAGCATATCAAATGTATGCCAAGTTTCAGCAAGCTTACTACGGGCGGATACAGTCACCGATACTGACTCCCGACAGTTTCAAGAACAAGGCTCCGTTAATGGTGTTTGGCGTTTCCAAACAGGATGATCGAATAAATTCAAACATCATCGACTGTAGGATCGAGATAACGACTAGCGGAAATATTCCGCCAAACACCTATGCTTTTTGTCTGATACTTCACGATCGGCTTGCATCGTACAATTGTCGAGACAAACTTGTGAAAATTCTGACATAAATACCGTTTCGTGTTCGATGGTAATTTAGTTACGACTGAGAATTGCTAGCGACAAGATGTACTGCAACCTGCAAGGTTTCCAGAGCCAAAACGGATTCGTGCTCAAGGAAATTAGCGTCACCTCCGGAGACAAGACTCGAACACGCACTTTCAGACCTCCGTATCTGTGGAAACTACTAGACGAAAAAAGTAAACGGTCGAATGAATGCCTATGTAAATATTATCACGGACTATAGTGGGACGAACGACATGTTTGATCGTGTCTGTGCCTGTACAAACTTGCAGTTAATGCAGAAATGGCACACACAGTGTTAGTAAGAGCCTGCATATATAAATGGTGTACATCCGTACGTGCCTTCAGTTGACATTCGACCTGCAAGAAGATGTTTACGTTTCATCCTGCTAATGTGTACGTGAGCGCAAGACCTAGCTTCAGCAGTGTCGAGTACAGCTACTGGGATTCCGGGTATATACGTACATATACAGAAACCTGTGATGGAGGCGCTCAGCATTGGCGGTTTGCGCACTTTTCTGTGTCCTACGAACCGACTCAGAAGCTGGTAGATTGTTGCGAACCTGGAAACTGTGCCGTCTATCACATGAGACCACACACAATCCTTCCTGCTAGCATTGCTGAGGTAGTCGCCTCGTCTGCACGTGCAACACCAAACATGGGCGTGTTGCAACCTGTTGCGACCTGTGATGCTTCTAGGCAGACTTCCAAACGGCGTGCGTCTCGTCGTTGCAGTTCAGGCAGTGAATCTGTCCCAACTAGCACTGAGCCAAAGCCCAGGCATAGACGTGGTCACAGACGTCATCGACCATGTCTTGTCGGAGTTGTCAACGTCGCAGAAGATGACCAGCTGGAAAACTGTGTCCCTGATCCTGTGGCCTGCGAACCAGTTGGAACCGGAGTCAACGAACCGGTTGGAACCGGAGTCGACGAGTCAGTTCGTGTGGCATTAAAGACTTTGCTTGTGAAAATGCTTGATTCCTTAACCTAATATGTATTTGTGTTCTCTTTATAAATAAATGTGTAAAACTTGAACTAGTGTGTTTTTTATTTCTACAATTTTTAGGTACCTAATAGGAAAAAAATTATTTTAAATACAGACATTATTTTGACTCATGTAGTATACCAGTAGACCACGGGTATATAAGCGAGCTTCAGACGACTGGACCCACATTTCACCTCTGGTCGCGGTGCAGTACGGACGTGCTCTCTCCATTAAGTTTCGTGAGATTTAGTTATGTCTTCCGGAATAGACTGTCTACCGTCAGCAGCGGGGACCTCGTTGGCAGTAACCTTGATGGAGTCGGAGATCCTGATACCGACTGCAGAGGAGACCACGACAGCGGAGAGCTCAATGGCTGTGGTGTCGACAGCTGTGGAGATCCCGATACCGACTGCAGAGGAGACTTCATTTAATGAAGAGCGTACTTCGCATCAGTGCAAATACTGTGGCGCATCATTTACTATCACTTCAAGCGCGCGCAGACATGAAAGAAGCAGTTGTCCGAATAATATACCTAAACGAATACAATTTCAGTGCAATAAGTGCAATAAACTAATTTCACGTCTCGACAGCTTACATCGACATTATATAAAGTGCTCCGAGTTATTTAATTGCAAGTATAATGAACATGGTTATTGTTTTGACTCGTGTGTTGTACCAGCTGATGAGACTATATAAGTGAGACCCTGGTGATATGAACTTCAGTCCGTGTCTGGCTGCGGTGATGAACGGCTCGGATAATTAGACTTGTATAACATAATAGACCAGTATCTAGCTATTCTTGAGAACTCGATGACATCATTACCAGTATCAACACCAACCTGGATCGAACGTCTACCATCATCAGTGCAGAGCACGATGACAACGATGTCTACAGCTACACCTGCTCTCTCAGCACAGCAGGAGATTTCGACGCATGCAACATCTTCTGCAGAGCAGACCTCAACGGCTTCAGAAGTAAACATGTCAGCAGTGTTACAATGGTTGTCAACAGTTCCAGTGTCATTGATGAAGGAAGGTGCATCCAAAGGTGTTCCATCACCCGGCTGCACGTACTGCGAGAAGATCAAAAACTTTAAATTACGTGATTATGTGATACACAATTGTAGTAATAACTCTGAACGCATTAAATATCAGTGAAACAGATGTTTAAGCAAATTTGTACAATATGGAAGATTAAAACGGCACCTCAGGAATTGTGATAGACTGGCTGTACATTCATCGGAATCAAGCTGTATATTTTGTAACAAAACATTGGCAAATATTCAAAGTGCACAACGACACGAAATATATCACTGTCCTTTTAATGAAGTCGATAATTCGTCTTTGTGTGAAAACTGTGGTGTACCAATATGTCGACCTGATAAACTGAATAGACATTTACGAACATGTAAAAGACTTACTTCGTCCATTTAGAAGACTGTTTGAATCGAGGAATTAACAAAACTTTAGTAATTTGTCTGTGTATTTTTTTTGTCATTGTAGTAGTGTACTACTTATGTAATAAAGGTTTTTTTAAAAAAACTTGTGGTGTTTTTTATTTTCTGAAACCTGTCACTTTAGCGGTACTTTTTTTAAAATATTAAAGTTGTTTTGTATCGACCAGGGATCGAACCTAGGACCTAAGTAGATCTAATCAATCAGTATATATATTACAAATTTAGTTAATAAATTTTGAACTTTTTCCCGAATCTCTAGCATTAAAATTACGCATTTCCAATATGGTGGTCTTGATGTCTGATAGGATGGTGGTCGTAGAGGATTTAGAGTCTCTTTACGAATGATGAACATGGTTTATTGAAATTATTATTGGTTACATGAAATTAAACATTATTGCAACGATCGGGTATCGAACCGAGGACGGGAATCGATCGAATCAATATGTAAACTAATGAGTGATTTATTTAATGAATTTTGGAACTTTTCCCGAATTTCTAGCTAAATAATTACGGATTTTCAAGATGGCACCCAAATTTCAAGATGGCGGTGTCACAGCAATAATAAATGATTACTGCACTCTAGGGGATACGAATTAAACTAACATGGCGTTGGTGCACTCTAGCCGACGATACAATGATGATGGCTTCCAGCATCGAAGACAATATGGCGGTCATGACGTCATACTAGATAATGTTATATATGCTTTGAAAAAAAAAGTGGTGGGGTCAGTCTGCCAGCACCCACCGCGGGAGAAGGTTCGGTCGCCATTTTTATTTTTTTGCTTTCACCGGGTTCGAACCGAGGACTCCGAACTCCGTGTCGTAAAAGTACGATTTTTAAATATTTTTCATTAAAATTTTATTATTTGAATTTTTTATAAATTTTAAAAAATTTCATTAAAATCGGATAATAAATAAAAAAAGTTAAAGATGGCGACCGTAACGGAAATTTTAACGGTGACGTCATCATCCAAGATGGCGGTCATGGTATCCTTATTCCTAGAAATGGCTTACCGGAGGCTTTAGACATGGATGCTTAAGCGGTTTTTAGGAATTTGGGTTCTTTCAAGGGCAAAACGACTTTTGAGGATTTTCGAAATCCTAATTTTTGGATTGTGGAATTTTTTTATAATTTTTGGCGGAATTTTTTTCTTTAGAAATGGAAATTTTGGCGAATTTTGAGGAATTTTGGGCAATTTTTGCCCAATTTTGGCAAATTTTGAGGGTCAAAGGTCAATGTCCTACTTGTCCCGTTACGCTGTGTCCCGTTACACTCATCCAAGATGGCCGCCGTGACGACACAATTCAACATGGCGGACACCGGCACCGGCACCGCCCCCTGGACCCTGTACCCGGAGGAACTATTATATACTACTATCAGAAATAAAGCAAAAGCTCTTATCTTTTAAAATTAACTATGTTGATTTAGTCATTACTTTAACTATTAGAAAACATTGTTTCACTGATATTCGCACGTAAATTTAATATTCTTTTGTTCCAGAAATTCTATTAAATGTTTATTTTCGTTCATTTATATAAATTTTATGTGTGTAGAATGATTCTCACAATAATTTTGTTTGATTTTATAATAATGATTAACATTTAGCCTGTGTAAAGGGTACTTTGTATAGTTGTATTTAAAACCTGAGAAGTTTTAACATTTTTGATAATTATTAGATTATTTTAAATACACCGACTCTTTATTTTTAAATATTGTGAACATCAAATTTATTTACTTATTTAATAGGACCTTAAATGAAGTTAGAAGGTGAGGAAAGTAACTCGATAGAAAAAATGGTACTTTTTTTTTCAAATAAAATATTAGCTGTCAATATTTAACGCAGAATTTTATAAAAAAATATGTTTTAGTAACCACGTTTATTTAATTTATATGCTCTTATGCGCTATTACTAAAATATTGATTTTAATATTTTATTACCCTAAAATTTTTATTTTTATATGAAAATATCTCATAAGTGATAAAAATAAAAGTCTTTAAATGTTCTTACTGACATAAAAAACACGAAATAAAGCTATGAGTGTATTTAGCTTTTGGATTTAAATATCTCTGTTATTTTGCGCGCGCGCGCGTGCGTGAGTTAGTGTTTGTGTGTGTGTGTGTGTTGGCTTTCTTTAAGATATTACAAAATGCCTGTCTAATTTCACGTAAAATTTATTGCCATATTTGCTTCTTAGTTATTCAGCAGAATTTATTTTGTGGAGGCGAATATTAAGGTATTTAAAATTTAATTTTCAATTTGATATGATTAGCTACTGACTCACTGCTTATTAGTCACCTAGCGCTTAAATTATTTTATGTATGTGTAACATGTTAGTGATGCATAATTAGTCATATACGACCATTTTTTAAATAGAGTTAGTCAAGACTTAAAATTACATTTGTGTGTAGTGTGTTAAATAATTGAATGCCACAGATGTTTATGTGTATAAATTATATTTTCCAGCAGCTTTAATGCTACTAAATGTACTTTATGACATGATTACATTTATGGTGTTTGGTGAAATGTGAAGAGCTAACCAAATTTTATTTCAGCCTGCAGATATCTTGATTTAATTGTGATTTTAAATGTGAAATTTGTTTTAAATTATTAATTTATATGTGTATGTATAATCTCATATAAAATTGTGGTGTTGTTTACACTTAGTGCTAGTAAAATTAAGTAATAACAATTTATGATATGTACGATATGTTTTATTCTTATGTTTAGGTATGCCTGTGGAATTTTGAGTAGAATAAAGCTATATTTTCATATTCCGTTAATATAAAAGTGACTTACTGTTAAAAGAGTTACTTTGTTACATTAAAATACTTTCATGCATTTTGGTGTAAAACTTCCACTTCACTGTAAGATGTGTATTTATTTTGTTTTTAGCATATACTTATCGTATCTAGAAGCTACAATATGGTGTGAAATTTATTGATTGTTTTATGTATAACGCAAGCATGACGTAAGTGTAAGTATGAGGTCAGTACTTAATTAAGTTTTCTAGACATTGTTTTGCAATTTTTAAACTTTTTATTAAAGTATCAATAAAAATTTAAAATAATAATCTCCAGTAAATAAATAGTTATGAAACTCCAAGAGAATAATAAGTAATTACTTTTTAAAACTTGAATACCACCGCGGGTAAAAAATATTTTAAAATATTTATGAAATAAAGAGAACTTTTTCTACTAAAATATCTGTCATAGATATTACTTTGACAACAATAATTCTTTCTTTAATGAATCAAATATATGGTTATTTACTGCTGTACATTATATAGTTAATAGTTTTATTAGTTTGAAGTGATAATCAATACGTTTGTTTAAGTTATTTATTCGCAATACCATTGATAACAAAAAAACTCTCAAAACTGCTCGTAGCCTAATATTTTATTTAAAAACAAAAAAATTATGTGTTTAAGTGTTACTAACATTCTCTCCTGTTTCATTGCTAATGCAGGGATATTTGAACAGTAACAAACAAATATAAGTTACATAGCCATTTAAATAAAAATGCGTGTCTAGAGTAAAGTGTTGATACGTACGTTTATAGACATGTCCTTTGCAAGAAATTTTATAGTAACTGAGAAGACGACATTGTAAAGCATTATCATCATTATTGTGCTTTAAACTCTACCCTCTATAAATGGCTTTAACTACGTGATAAAAGTCATCCAGCCTTAATTTTAACACTTAAACGGACACAAATATAAAGCTTCTATGTAGAAATTTGCTCGTATATTTTTCATTAGCCGAAGCAGATATCGCAAAGGTTCGCGAGCTGAGAGTATCTTTTAGCCTAGTATCAATGAATTTTATAAAAACAAAAATTTTATTCTACTTTTCCCAGCCTGATCGTTTTTCAATGTAAATTTTATTTGAATTTTGTGTGCGCGCAAGCACATGCGGTTATTAAGTTTATCTGAAAAACATTGGTTGTACAGAATTATACATTCATGAATACATTTTGTGGATACCAAAAAAATATTTGGTTGGTTTAAAAACAAATTCTCAGTTTGCTAAAAATGAATTTGAATTTCATGATTAATTTAAAACATTTACTTACAAGGTTTTTACTAAAATATTTCCCAGAACATGTAAGCTATTTTTATAAAAAAATATTTTAAAAAACCACATGAGAAAAATTTACTGTTGCTTTTACAAATTAATATTGTGAGAATTAAACCGATAGCTTTAATAACACCGTAAATTATTTTGAAACAAAAAAAATATTTCTTTTATAAATCATTACAAACCTTTTTCTGTGTTAATTTTTGTAGTAAGAAGATATTTTGGTGCCACCTTAAATATTTATCAAATCGTGATAAGTGATTAATTTTGGTAAATATGGTTTATTTTAAAAAAAATAATTCACAATCATTTAATTTATAATAAATAACTTTCAACTACTTGCGAGCAATACATTAAATACAATTTTTGTTATTTTATAACCATGACGATTATATGTAATTAGAAGTCTGGTTAGTTCGTGTACACATCAATACTTAAACTTAAAAATAATATTATATAAAAGGGTATCAAATTAATAATACTACCACGAAAATATCTTACATAAATTAGAGTTATGTTATATAAATAACATTTAGATGGCAATACCAAAATGTTACTGACCAGAAAACAAAATGAATTTGCCAGTGGAAATAAATAGAGAAATTAAAATAATATTTCATATGTGTTGATAAAAGGCATGCCAGTTTTGGATTGGTCATTCACTGCAACTGAGGGCAAAGCATTTCTTTACAAAAGTAACAAAGCACTTTAACTGCATTTGCCATTCATCCAATAATGAACGTATTAAATTTTACTGTCTACAAAAAAAAATGGTGATACTCTAAACTAAGAACAAACTCTCCCAATTTCGGATTATTTCCCGCTAGGAATTATAATAGTTAAATGAAGTATCTTTATACTGAGAAAAATTTTATCGGAAGCTGTGAAACACGTAAGTATTGTTTTATAGTTTAAAAAAGGACACATTCAACATAGGTAAAGTAATATTTAACACAGGAAATAAGTTCTCTTTTGGGAACGTCACTGTTATATATATATATATATATATATATATATACTATTTTATATATATATTTACTATTTTATAATAATACTATACTAATAATACTAATAATGCTAATAATACTATTTTATATGACACATAAACCACGATACTTCAAATCACACATTGTATTTATTAAAACAGAATAAATCGTAATAACACTTCTTAGAGGTTTTGACACATGCACTCATAATATTGAATGCTACTTCTATAAGACCATCATTGGCGGAGGGACAGGCCAATCAGAATGCTTAGCAACAGCATTGTCTGAGTCTAAATCTTGGATTGGTGCCTGTAATGGTTGTAGTAGAACAAAGAATTCCAAATATCACTTATTCTGGGTCCCATCTTCCCTTGTGATGTTATTGGGGAGTAGTTTTATTCCTGCAATGTCTCTGACAATTCTGTAACTATTGTTTAAATATTGACAGTCTGTTGAGGTTGTTACAACCAAATTTCTTTTTCTGTGTCATCGTTGTGGTGTGATACCGATTCATCTTGTACTTTATGTCTGCCACATGTTTTTTCGATGGGTGTTAATACTTCAGCCAGGCTGTACTGCATATGTTTTGTTACAGAAGCATTATACTTTTACAAACACCTGGGAGGTTCTTTGCAGGTTATTTATATTTAACGGTGACTGTAAATGTTTAAAGTTTATTGAGTGTCTTCTAAACTGTTTTGATTTGATGTGTTTATGGTTCCTTAGGCATTTTTTATGTATTCACGTTGATGTATGGGTAGTGTTACAAAATGTTATTTGTAATTCCTGTTTTCAGTAATGCTTTTTGTTTCTTTGCCGTTTTAAAACATAGGCTATTTCTTATTCTGGGCAACGTTTAGCTACCTTATTGGTACTTCTTGGCGTATTACAGTTGTTTAATGTAGTGAATTTGTCATTGCATTTATAAGATCTGTTTAGAAGGAAAAGCTACTGCATCAATATATTGCCATTTCTTTAAATAAAAATTAATTATTTAGTTATTTTAATTTTTGTTCTTCGTTTGGAGCATTTAAAGCGTGTACACCGTTTTTAATAGCTATATAATACCCTAGCTTAAAACACGCGGCTTCGCTCACGCAAATTCAGGTAATTGTTACAATCTTACCATTTAAAAAAAAAGCATGTGATTAATTCCAAATATTTTTAACCAAATAAATAGAAATCATTAATTTGTAAGGTGAATAAAATAATTATTTAAAATAACAAAACCATTTAAGAATTATATTATTTAACTTGGAAATGCGTAGGGCTTTTTGATTTTTGGTATAGTTCAAGTATCTGATTTAAAACTTCGGTTTTAGAGTGTTCTAGTATATATTTTGCCGTATGAAATCACATCTACCACGTTTACATTTCATAAGATAGACAATTAAAAAGTTAATAAACCTTCACATATTTAATTTTAACTAAAATTATGCCATCGTTTAAACAAATACTCTCATTTACTTTAGTTAAAGTAATGCTTAAAATAATAAAATAATTTCACCTTATTACAAATACCTCCCATTATTTAAGGATATTGGATAAAATCGCAACTTTATTTGAAATATAGAGTACAGATTTCAAAATTTTTATCCGTCGTATTAGTAGATTCTTAATTTCCTTAGTATTAATAAAATAAAATCCCCAAAAGTAGTTTATAGTGGAGCATCCGAGCCCTGGGTTCTGGGAGAGATGACTGGTGCCGTTCCACTATCTTGGATTGTGACGTCACGGTGGCCATATTGGTGTCAAAATTATTCAAATTCCTTAAAAAATTACTCAAAATTCCTCAAAGTTTCCCTATGTCTAGGGAAAAATTCCCGTTTTGAGTAAATATTTCCCATTTAATTACTCAAAACGTCTCAAATTCGAAGTGCCTCAAAAGACTTTAGAGTTAAAAAAAAACGAAAATTCTTCATAGCAGCTTAGATTCCCCATGAACATATATAAAAAGCTTTTGCTCCGCATAATTTATAACGCGCATGTTCCTAAACCCTTGCGGGCCGGAATTTACGCCCCAGTGGGGCTGTTCAGACGGAACAAGGCAAGGGAAACGGATACACCAGTTCATCGCAGCCCAGAGGCGTCGGAGAAGGCCATGGCGAGAGACCAGGCCGTTCTAAGACGCTGAGATCCGGACCTTGGACTCGGCAGCCATCATGGATTCGCCATATCGGATCCGCCATTTGGTATTACCGTCATTTTGGAGCAGCCATTTTGAAAATTATGACATCAACTTTGCAAATATTGAAAATCCGTAAATTAAGTTATATTAAAAAAAAATATTTAAATATAATAAATTAATAATTAATAAAATTTGAATGTAAAAATCCTCCGTCATTTTATCATGTTGAAATTCATTAATTTTCATCCCAAAATATAAAGAAAAATGTAAACATTTGTAAAAAAAATAATAATATTTAACTAAGACACACTTACATAATGGAGATCAGAGTCCTCAGTTTGAATCCGGCGATGGCAATCGATTAAAAATGGCGAAGGATCCTTTCTCCGTGGAAGCCACCAGTAGACTAACCTAACATCACTAATGCCACTGGTGGCATCTTGTTTAGGTCTGCGGGAGGACGCTATTTTGGATTATGATGCCACGTCCTAAATATTATTTTCGTTTTCTGGAGCCAGCCATCTGGGATTATGACATGATTGCCACCATCTTGTTTTCGTCTGCGGGAGGGAGCCATTTATTTCGGTACTTGTAACTACGAGAGCTAGTTAACACACATAGTCTGCTAGAGAGCGTTGCCACCATTTAGGTTTCGTTACACGATACCAGGACCGGTAGTGTCACGTAGTACACACATCTGCCAGATGATGCTGTCACCATATTAGTTTAATTTTTACCCTCTAGAGTGCTGGATCATATATTGCCGAAACACCCACCATATTGTCGGTCATTTTGGCTGCCAAAATATAATGCTGTAATTTTTTAACTAGAAATTTTGAAAACATTCCAAAATTCAACAAAAAATATATTTTTGAAATAATCATTTATTCGATCGGCTCCTATCCTGTTTATCGACAAATAAAATTATTACGATCCTTACTCAATACAAAAATATATTTTAATTAAAATACCATACAAGTGACAGGTAAAATAAGTAAAATAACGAAAAAACAAAGAAAAATTTATCAAAGAAATTCTACACTACTACAGGAAAACTTGCTAAAGTTAGCAATATAATAAACATTTAGTTCTGCATTGGCTTGAACTGACTAATTCTCAGCTCCAAACGGTTTACTGAAGACAATAAACACTTAGTTCTACATTGGCTTGAACTGACTAATTCTCAGCTCCAATCGGTTAAATGAAGACAAAAACCAGCCACGTCCTTTTCCTGCATAGACCATTTCTTCCTTACAGTGTTTCTCGATATTGTGTTTAACAGACTGCTTCACATCTTTGGTATTGTAAATGGAAGTATTCACTGTCTTGAATGCACACTTCTTCACTTGGTCCTCGAACTGATACGGTTTACAATATAAGCAGTCCAGCCACAAGTTATATTAAATAGGTGCGTACGTTGCGACTTCATTAGTAAGCTGATTTATTATGTTCTGCTTGATATCGTCAAGAAAAGTAAAAATGTCTTTCGACTCACTAAATGTTTTTAAATAATAGAAGTGTTTCAAAATTCCACGAAACGCAGATTCAACCAAGTGGAATAAATTATCATTTACTTGTATTACACCGAGTACAGTCTTGTGTTTAGTTTCATGACCAGACGTCATCGCAATCGGTTGCTGCCCATCTGCTTGTGTGCTTGTACGCATATTTAGTCTCCAACCGAAACCGATGAGTCGAAATGTCTGCAGGTAGTTCCACAGTAGGCACATGAATTTCACCTTTATAGTTTTTCGCTTGTCGTCTCAAACTGTCAATACGAGTAAACCACGCATGACACTAACCACAGCATAACCTCATACGAGAGGGATTCTTCATACAATTACTTCGGTCATGTCTTCGTGCATCATGTCGAATTGCGACGACATATTGCAGTAGACAATATAATGTCTAGTCGTTGAAGATTAACGTTTCAGACCCGAAGCAGTTAGTTTTATAACTGCAGTTGAACCAATTCTCGGTCTACTCTTATGCCTATCAATGCATCTTTGTTGCAGTGAAACCTTTACTTTGTGCCGTACAGCACGACCTTTACTTGTCTTCAAGTGTGTTTTTATATTATCTTTCTTGGCAAACGGTTTTTGGCAATTCTCACAGCCAAACATTTTGCGAGGTGGATTCCTAGCACATTCTTTCTTCTCGTAACGTCGAGCATTAGTATTGGTCGAGAAAATCTGGTCACAGTAATGACACCGATGCTGGGAAAACGCCGATGCACCTTCAGTGGCCATCGTTGATTCTAGTGGTACTGAAGCCATTGAAGTCTCCATCGATGTTGAAACGCCAATCTTCGGGGTTTCCTCTTCAGCCAGCATTGTAGCCATTAAAGTATCTTTTGCTGATGGAACCATACCTGTTGAAGTCTCCTCTAGTGTTGTTGGCATTACTGTATCAAGATCTGCGTCGTCGATGACGATGGTTTACTTTCCATCGAGGTCTTCGTGGTTGTCGTCGACGATGTCAACGTGATTTGGGCCGTCGTCGTCGCTGCTATCAGGTTCTGCTCCGTCAGTGGTACAACTAACATCGAGTTCGGCATTAATGATCACATAAAACTCTCTAGAATATCCATTTGCCAGACTTATGTATCAGGCGAGTCAAACAGTTTATCCTTACACCACCGTAGCCAGTAACAAACTAAAACTCCAGTCGTCTGGGACTCGCTTGTATACACCCGCACTCGGCGGAATAATATGTAAGTCAAAACATGATCAATTTACATTAATACACGAATCAAAACAACATTAAAAAACGCATTAGATCGAACATTCGTCAAAAACGAAGCACATTCGACAAAATAAACGGACACGCGATGCTCTTGCTGTACACGCAATGGTAATGCAGTACTCACACTGGAAAGGCATACACACACACACTGTACACGCAATAAAAACACTGGAAACGTAGTGAACACGCAAAACCCGCACAGCACACGCAACGACATGCAATACATACACACACACACAAGACACGTATTTAACTAAAATTGGAACATTTTGAATAAAATTCAAATTGGAATATGACCTCATCACAGGGATAGGATCTCGCTACAGGGATACGATTGATCACAGGATACGATAGGAAACAGCTCCAGTGAAATTTCACTACAAGACTAAAAAGCTACGAGGCTCCATGGCTACGAGGCTACGAGGCTTCATGGCTACGAGGCTACGAGGCTACAAGGCTACAAGGCTACAAGGCTACAAGGCTACAAGGCTACGAGTCTACAAGGTTCCAACTGGCCACGAGGTTACAAGATGTACTCAACAGGAGCATTCATGGAAAACTAACGCAAGTTTTCCTGAATCAAAATTAGTGGGGAAAAATGGGGAAAAATATAGAATATGAAAAAACATAAAATAAAAATTGCAAAAAAAATTGGCTTGTACTAGAACTCTATCATTTCGGAATAGAGGAGGAGTTCACAACATGGTAGAAGCTGTTTTTGTATTTTTTTTAATTTTAATTTTTTATTTGTTTAGTACATTAATCTTCATTTTAAAAACTTGCGTTAGTTTCCTCCGATTGTTCCTGATTATTCCTTTCAATATTTTGTTGGTTTTTCTTCATGTGCTCCTGATTATTCCTGGTGAGACTTCTGCTGATGTACTCAGAATGCTTTTGATTATTTATGAGGAATAAATCTCTGCATAAAAAATTATGTAATGAGACTTGCAATTTTATTCAGAGTTACAGTTAATTAGTAATTTTCTGTTACTATTCAGCACTTACAATATTGTTATCAGATGGAATGAAAACAAAAAATATATAATAATCCGTCAAATAATATGCTTTAAAACGACTGAGAAACACTATCATGCAAGACAAACTACTTGCTCCTGAATATCTGGCAAAGCACTCCTCTTAAGATCTTGAGTGAGCATTCCGCATCCCACATAAAAACAGTGACTGTCTGTAAAACACAGAATGTGGCGCCAACGGTTCCAATAATCAGGACGAATTTCTCAATTTCGTTGATGAATGAAGCTATTGTAGTAAGTTGTAGCATTGTAGACTCGTAGCCTAGTGGCCAAGGAGTCTCGTTGTTATTTAGCCTCGTAGCCTTGTAACCTTGTAGCTTTTTTGTATTGTAGAAAAAATGTCGCTGGAGCTTTTGGGGCTGTATCCTATCGTATCCTGTGACCGATCGTATTTCTGTGGCGAGATCGTTCAACTGCAGTAACAACACTATCTGGTTCGGGTCTGAAAGGATAATCTTTATCGACTAGACATTATTGTGGCTACTGGAGTATGTAGTTCGCAATTTCAAATGATGCAGGAAGACACGAAAGAAGTAAATGTATTGTTACGATTTTAATAATCGTTGAGTGGGAAGAACTGGGTTCGTATAGGGATAGGCCAGTTTTTTTTATTGCAGTTTTATTGACGGCTAATATTTACAACACTAATACGCAATCTTACGCAAAATGCCTACTCATCAATTGCTCGCACTCAGTATCTCAAGTCCTTACATTCCGCAGTGAAATGAAATAGACCACTACCTGTCGTGAAAGCAGTATTCTCCTTATCCTCTGGGTGTAGCTCCACTTGCCAGTAACCACTTTTCAGGTCCAATGTAGAGAACAATCTGGTGCCAAAGACTTTATCAAGTGTGCCATCGATACATGGGAAGGGGTAGCTGTCCTTTTTGGTGATGTCATTCATCTTCTGATAGTCCACACAGAACCTCAGTTGGCCATCCTTCTTCTCCACTAGAACTGGGGAAACCCAAGGACTCTGTGATGGTTCTATTACACCACCCTCCATCATACCCGCGACCAACTTCTCAGCTTCTTCCTGTTTTGCTAGAGGCAGCCATCGTGGCTCTGTATCACCTGTGTTGATGCGAGGATAGACCAGGATTGTTCTCCCAAGGTCAGTAGCCCCTAAGGATAATACATCTTGATTGCTTACCAGAAAAACTGTGACTTCTTCTTTTTCCCCATCTATTAGATTATTTTGGCATCACCTTAGTAGATGCTCTAGATTTGTCTCCAGTGTTTGCACATCATGTCTAATATGTAAGTATAACTCACATTGGCCTAACCAAGAGACTGGTTCACAACTAGCTATTGGTCTCCAGGTTTAAGAACCCTTGTTCAAAAGTCGAGGTTGGCCACCCTGACTGGTATAACCTCGCCGACCCTTGTAATGCTTCAAAAGACCAGGAGTGTCTTCATTTCTAACTTCAAATCTGGCTCTATCAGGTAGCTAATGTTGCCCCTTGGGTCTTTCATTATCCTAGCTGATATTATCTGCTCATGGTTTGCTGGAATAGAAACAGATTCGCTAACTACCACTTGCATTACAGGAACTTAAAATCGGTTGGGGGTAAATAATGCCACCTCTTCAATTTTAATACG
The DNA here is from genome assembly GCF_032445375.1 of Bacillus rossius redtenbacheri. Lineage (NCBI taxonomy): Eukaryota > Metazoa > Arthropoda > Insecta > Phasmatodea > Bacillidae > Bacillus > Bacillus rossius. The sequence goes on from NC_086331.1 coordinate 70,484,601, forward strand.
CAGTACCTGTACTTATATGTGAAAAACGAATCCATATAGATTCATGATGTCCACTCCTAATATTACCTCATAGGTGATATCGGCAACAAGAAAGGTCTGTGATAATGTCCAAATTCTAATCCTTACCTCCAAATCTAGCTGTCCATGCACATGTGAATTATATCCGGTGGCTGTTTTGAGTCTATATGGAATGAGTGTTCTCTTCAGCTTTTCACTACTTACAATGTCTGTGCGGATTATGGATGCAGATGCCCCTGTGTCAACAGTAAGTAAACACTGTCTGCCATTGATCCTTCCATTAAGAAACAAACTGTCATGGCCTCTACGAAATACAGATACAGGAAAAACCCTAGGGACTACAATTTCCTGTAGAGCTGGAATGCTACCCCTCACATCAGATATTGCTCATTTCCCTGTTGATCTTCCTGTTTCTCTTCCTGTTGTGTTGTCTTCCCGCTTGTCGGACAGTTCCATTGGATGTGTCCTGGTTCACTGCAGACGAAGCACCGCGGGCGTCATCCTGCTCTCCTGTTATGGTTACCTGGAGTATCGTTCAGCAGCTTCTTCAATGCCCTGAGAATATATACTTCATTATTGGTATTTCTAGCATTTGCTGCATCGTAGGGTTCCAGCCCAGCTCGTCTTGTCCTGATGCTTATGTTTCTTGAGGCACTGCTTGCTGCCTTAATTTCCTGGGCATGGACCAAGGCCTCGCAACTCTTCTTGTTTCGGGCCAAACGAATAGTTTTCTGATCCTCCGCATCTCTGAGCCCGTCTATAAAAGCACTAGTGGTTAGCTGCTGGCGGAACTCTGTTGGTGCTTCTGGGTAGGAAAGGTGCACGAGCCGCTCGATGTCGGCTTCGAATTCTTTGAGGGTATCTGAATAACTGTGTTGATGTGTCTTGAGGGCTGTTCTATACACCTCGTCCATGTGTCGGTCGTCATACCTCAGCTCAATGGCCTCTACCAATACTTCATTGTCTTTCTGCTCTGTAACTGGTATGTTCTGCAGCAGCTCTAGTGGTGATCTTCGCCGGGCCAATACGAGTGCCGTAGCCTTTTATTTCTCGTCCCAGTTATTCACTTCAGCAGCTTCCTCGAACTGTCGCCTGTAGACAGCCCATAACCATTGGCCATCAAAGTTGGCTGGCTTAAATTTTGGGTGATCAGTTGTGCCTTCCACCTTCACGTCTCCAGAATAACTGCTCCTTTTCGTAGCCGATGTAGCATCCTTGATCATTCGACGGCACTCTTCATTTATAGCCGCTACACGCTTTTCGGTGGTCTGCTTGAGCTGAACTAGCTGTTGTGCTACCATTTCTTCATGTTAGGCTAGCTGTTGCTCTTGTTCTGCAGGATGCTGCTCAAACACTGCACTTTCCCTTCCAACTGAATACTGGTTTAATCCATCTTCTTCTTTAATTCTTCTTGAGCAGCCACGAGTTCATTACGCATATCTACCTGACCCCTCTTCATGTCTTCGATCTCTTCTTGCCATTTATTCATTTCACTCTTCATTTCATTCTTCATCTCTTATGGCAGTTCTTCATTTGGCTCTTCATCTCTTCTTTGCATCAATTTTATTCTTCATCTCTTATTGGCAGTTCTTCATTTGGCTCTTCATCACTTCTTGGCTATTGTCAATTTTATTCTTCATCTCCTCTTGGCAGTTCTTCATTTGGCTCTACATCACTTCTTGGCTATTATCAAATTTATCCTTAATCTCTTATTGGCAGTTCTTCATTTAGCTCTTCATCTCTTCTTGGCCCTTCTTTATTTTATTATTTGTTTCGGCCAAGAAAGTCATTACGTTTTTGAGTTCATCGGTGGCCAACTTCCTTGTCAACATACACTACACTTCTAACACTACTATCTTATGACTTCACTGTAATATCCCCTAAGGCTAACCTAATCCACTACTAAACACTAACACTAATTTTAAAACTACTACATTCCAAACTAACTACAGTTCTTAACACTAATTTTAATACCGAAAATCAAAATTCTAATTTTTTAAATTAATATTAATTATTTGTAAATTATTTAATTAGGGCTATCACACTTCTAACACCAAAATGTTACGATTTTATTAAGCATTGAGTGGGAAGAACTGGGTTCGTATAGGGATAACCAAATTATTTTTTATTGCACAGTTTTATTGACTGCTAATATTTAAAACACTAATACATAATCTTACTTACAATGCCTACTAATCAATTACTCGCACTCAGTATCTCAAGTCCTTAAACACCACATACCTCACTGGGTCGCACCCCTCGCGCAACTCTCGCCGCAGCACTCCTCGTGGACCTCCGTCGCTGAACTCTCGTCGTACTCCGTCGCTGCCGTTGCACTTCCCTCGCCGAGGAGCTCACTCCAACTCGCCGAGCCACTGTCGCGGAGGCCGGCGTCCAGGCTTACATATACCCTGGCGCCCTTCCAGAAGTGACGAGCGCGGCTGGGGCCAATCGCGTCATCCTGTGCCGACCCGACGCCCGAAGCGTCGAGAAGGGCATCGACAGCTCGTGCGAGGCAGGGTGCCGCGCGGGGAGTGGAGAGGAGGAGGGGGTAGCGATGACCCTTGTAATCCGCGCAGGCACGCATGTCATGTCTTACTTCAATAGATGGCGCATGACGTTAGTGATCGTGTGGGGCTGCCAGCCAGAACCGAACCCGGCGCTTGTCGTGGCCCTAGTTGTACTTGTTACAGTATAAAGAAACCTTCGCGTATGAAGTTACTTTGTGATAAGTGTCATGCGTATTTCTTTATGCGTATATGTCATGCGTATTTTTTACTCGTATTGACAGTTTGAGACAACGTGCCAAAAACTGTAGCAAAGGGAAAATCAATGTGCCTACTGGGGAACTACCCGCAGACATTTCGACTCATCGGCTTAAGTTGGAGGATAAATATATGCATACAAGCACACAAGCAGATGCGAAGCAACCGATTTTTTTAGGAATTTTGAGGAATTTTGAGTTATTTTTGAGGACTTTTGTAAAAATTTGACACCAAGATGGCTGCCGTGACTTCACAATCCAAGATGGCAGACAGGCAACAGTCATCTGACCCATAACCCAGGGCTCGGATTCCCTATTGTATACAACTCCCAAATTTTCTACACCTCTCCTCTTTTCTCACATGAATGACAATATAAAAATTTAGAAATAACTGAATATGGCAGTATCCATTTACCAAACAAAAACCAAAACTCAATCCGTTACCTTAGATGTGAATTCCAGAATAATTAAAGTAAACTTATATTTATATTAAATTTAAATTTATCTTCTCAAATCTGATTAAATGAATTTTTATAACTTTTTTTTTTAAAAATAAATATTGATCCTTTGTAAAATCAAGGGGTGATATTTCGGACAATGTCAAATAAGATAAGGTAGCTGAAGGTATGTTTATTTATCATTTCCAATATCTTAATTGAGTTGATTCGGTGAGAAGATATAATTTTTTTTTTAGTGTTTTAAGTATATTAACAGTATCTTACATGTTAAAAATTGAACCTCAGATAATTGTATAAAAGTGTTAGTAGATTTTTCTTGTTCATAAAACATTCCACTTAAGTTACATCCTCTTTGATTAACTTTAAAAATATATCTTTTATAATAAAACAAATTGACCGCCTTTTCACCCTTTTTGCGGTCTAATATGGAAAAATTATAAAGGTTAAAAAAACATGATTTTGTATCTGTAAACACTAAAGTGCCCCAGTTTCAATGTTTTTGGGGTCGAATATCAAAAATTGTAATAGTAGTGGAGCCCAATAGGGGATTTTGTGATTTACTCTAGCGCGACAGATGAACATAAGGGAGGATAACTTGCATTTTGTTGAGTACCTCCACCATATATAAGCCCTTTATATAGAAACGTGCGTCTAGGGCAACCCATTAGAAAAAAAAATCACCGTTAGAAGTTGGAAATACTGAAGCGCGTCAGATTAAGGTAAGGTGAGTTAATTACTAACTGAAAAGTATGCATTTAAATAGTCTGACGATTTGAGCGTAACGTAAGGAAGTGGGAGGGTCACAAACTTGTAACAAAAAAAAAGGTCGTCTTGACATTCTCAAGCGTAGTTCATCTTTTAAAATGAAATAATACAAAAATAACGGTAAAAATGTAATCTGCCGATTTCCACAAGCCGAAGTAACAAAAATCGTCTAAAAAAAATCGATGAACGCCGGCTGCACGCACGAAAAAGTGTCACTTAACGCACATTGTCCCACTACGATGTGTCCGCCGCATTTCTCTTCCACTCGATTGGAACAACCATCGATTTGACTTTTCAATCATGTTTTCGTCGTTTGAATTAATAATATTATGTAATTTAACGATCGTCCACCGATTTTCAGCACAATTGGTACGGTTATTTAAAAGTAATGATGAATTTTCAAATACGTTTTTGTACAACAATGGTGTTTTACAGTTACACATAATAATTCAAATTACACCCGGGATCTTTTCCACAATGTTTTAAAAAAATATTGTAACACATTATAAATAAGTTTGGTGTATTTTGAATGCGTAGTTGTTATAAAATCATATTATTAAAACAAAATAATATTATTCCCCTACGGTGCTGTCCTCTACGGTGACGGATGCGAACCGAGCGAATCGAGTTATATATCCCCTTCCGCGGCAATCAGGTACTCGTTAATACATATTTTCATTTGTTTATCGCGAGGGGCGTTATTATTAATGAATTATAAATAAAATTTCGTGCCCGGGGCCACAATTGCATATAATTTTGAGCACTGGAAGACATAACAACTTAAAACATTCTCGACGAATTTTAATCGCGCACCACGAGCGCCTTGGTTGGAGATTAAAGCCAAAATTCTTTCTTTAACTTACTAATACTTATTTTATTAACTGCAAGGGCATTTTTATTAAATTCTACATTTAATTTCACGACGAACAAACTTCGTCGTTAAATGTGTAATTGCGAATAAGCGTAAAACATTCTCGACGATCTTGAAGTTAAATTGCAAACATGTATAAAAGTTATAGTTCAAATAATCTCTTCGTTTAAGTAATAAACATATTTGAATTAATGAGTGCAAATAAAAGTAAATTTATCAATTAAATTGTAGATTTCATTTCACTCCTTCTTTGTTTCCTTACAAAAAAGTGATAATTCAATAAAAATGATTCAATTTTATTCATAAAAGTATGCAATCATTTCATCAATGTTTTGTAATGACGTTGTTACGTTAAACTATCGTCCGTAAACAGACTTTACAGACAACCAATTTTTATATTTTTGAAAACCTGTAGACGCTTCCTCCACCGCTAAAAAAGAGAAAAAAATTTATATAACCTTTTATACTTCCTATCATCTAAACAAATCAAATTTAATTTAAGATATAGTCAATGCTAAATAAACATACATTCAGCTACCTTCTCTTATTCAAAATTTTCCGAAATATTACCTCTTAATTTGTAAAAGAGGTTAATATTATTTTTTTAAAAAATTATGGAATCCATAAAAATAAATTGGCAAAGTTAATTTAAATTAAATGTAAATATAACTTTATTATACTTATTTTGGGGTTTTCACCTACGTTAAAAAAATAAAAGGGTTTGATTTTTTTTTTTGGTTAATAGATACTGTAACATTTTCTTATTTCTTAATTTTTACATTTGCTTCCCTTTGGGAAAGGTGGCAAGGGGTAAAAAATTAGGGTATTTTGTTTAAGTAATACTAAGAAAACTAATAGTCAATTAATATGTTATGTAATAAATTTGATATCTGTATTTTACATTTCAAATAAAAATGTGATTATATCACATATACTTAAATAATGGACGGTATTTGTAAATAAGTGAAATAATTTAATAATTATAATATCTCTAAACATAGTAAATGGCTATTTCAGTGTAAACTTTGACATAAACTTTGTTAAAATATTTAAGGTGTGAGTCAAAGAATATTTTTAAAGTTTCTTCCTCATGAAATGTAAAGGAAATAAGTGTGATTTCATCAAGGTAAAGTACATCATCGAACACTCTGTAAAGAAGTTTTAAAATGAGATGGTTAATCTATACTAAAATAAAATAGACTACGCATTACTTCTTCAGAAATTATCATTCTTAAAAATTATGTTATGAAATTAAAATTTTATGCATCTGAATTTAATTTGTCTATTTATTCAGTAAAAATGTTTTGAATAATTTACATTTTTTCAATTGTAAGATTTTAGCAATACCCAGAAATTGCGTGAGTGAAGACCTGGGGTATTAGCTAGTTTATGCTTAGATATTTACATATAGCTTTGTTTTCTATAAAAATATGAATTTATTATGATAATATATAACATACTACCTTTTCACACCTTTAAAAGACGAAATTCGGATGACTTAAAATTACAACTTTGTAACTCTATATGCTTAATGTTCATTCTTAATTTCTTACCCTTATACCAAGTTGACTTTTTTAATTAAACCAAACTTAACAACCCTTAGGGGCGGAGTCTTACAAATAATATCAATAATAAATAAATAGTTTATTATTTTTACCATTAATATGTATCTAACTTAAAACGTTTAGAGATATATATTTTTATTAATTACAGACCTACCCCGTTTTCACCTCTATTTAAAAAAGGATTTTAACAAACCGAAAAAAAGCAATAATTAAATTTAGATGAAAAATTTTTAGTTTCTAAATTAGTAGTATACTAATGGGCGTCCGAGCCCAGACTTCAGGCTGAGGAGCAATGGAGCCCATCGCCATCTTGGATTGTGACGTCACGGCAACAATTTTGGATGACCTTAACCTTTGACCTTTACGTTAAACATTTGCCCAAAATTGCCAAATATTACACATAACTTGCCAACATTTAACATAAATTCGCCAAACTCAGCCAAAATTTCCAGTTTATTGAAAAAATGCTCTAAAAATATTTCAAAAATTTAAAAAATAAAATTTTCCCTTTAAAAAAAAATACTTTTTGAAGGAAAACTTATCGATTTATTCCTCAAAAAATTCAAAAGTCTAAATTCCAAAAACCTCAAAAGAATTTTTCCTTTGAAAGATCCAAAAGTTCACAAAGTAGCTTAAATTCTTCGACGACAAGCCTCTCTAAGTTGCCAAGGTCATGACATTAACCTTGAACAGTAACTTGAAATTCTTTAATTTTTGACTGAAAAATTAAAAAGAATTTTCATTTAATAGCTCACTTCAAATTTTAAAATACTAAATATATTTCGGTGCTCGACTTAATATCTTGCGATACTAAACATGTCATTTATTAATAAAAATTTTTTAAATATCTAAATAACAGTTCAATTACGATGGGACATATCCATTCTTACGTCACACCTACCATCTTGGTTACTGGAACATTTCACTTTTAGTTCTGGAAAGCATTTTAAAAATTAGTCATTTTTATGCTAGAAACCATAAAATATTTTAAAATTTATAGTACTATTAAGAAAATTTTAATATAAAAAACTTCCTGTTTTTAAAAATTATTGTCCTCAATATTGTAAATCCGTTATTACTATATGATTTTCATAGATAAAATGTTAAAATTTATAAAAAAATTAATAAATAATATTTTAATCAAAAATGGAGTCTTCAGTAAAAACCCGACGAGATCATTCGATAAAAATGGCGACAGACCCTCCCTACATGAAAGCCACCGCAGACTGAGCTCCCACCACTAAATTCAAGGTATTTTTATCGCCAGCTAGTATGACGTCACATCCGACATCTTGTTTTTGTCTGCTGGAGGCTAGCATCATGTTTTCAATTTCTTGAGGCCACCAACGTGTTTTTTTTCTGCTAGAGTGCACTGCCGCCATGATAATTTATTCTTTTCTAGTTAGAGTGTACTAATAATTTATTACTGTGGCACCCAACATATCGAAACGGCATCTTGGAAATCCATAATAATTTAGCTATAAATTCGGGAAAAATTCCAAAATTCATAAAAAAATTCCTTTTTACAATAAAGATTGATAAGATGAATTCGTGTATTTGTTTTGATACTAAAACGATGCAAAAATTTTATGTAAAAATACTATTCTATAAATATGACCATTAAATCCTAAAAGCAGCTTAAGTTCCTCTACTGTCAGCCTCTAGTAAGTTGATGATGACATATTGACCACTGTATAGAAAACTCGTGATAATTAAGATATAAATTCGGGAAAACTACCAAATATCATCAAAAATATAACTCATTAATTTACTGATTGACTCGATCGACTCTCGTTCGTGGTTCAATTCACGGTCAGTGATAAGAGTAACTAACATATTTTAAATTCATTTCCCATTACCTTATATTTAGTTTATTATCATTCCCTCTACTGAAAAACGACTCTAAAAAGATAACTGCCCGACGAAATAAATACATTTTCGCTATGCATACAATTGAAGTCTAATTTTTCGATACTAGAAATGCCTTCCAACCAGGTCTTGTACAACGTTGGGCGTAAAGAACAAGTGTCTTCGGACCACGAGCCTGAGCATGTACAATGTCTGGCTATAGACAAATGTCTCTAAACCATGGGGCCAATCGACCTGACTACAGACATAACGATCTAGAATCAACACTAGGATACGATCGGTCCCAAGATGCAGTAAGATACAATGACTCTAAATATCTTTGTCTCCAACTGTTTTTGAGTCCAACAGTCTTTTGCTCCAACTGTCTTTGGCTCCAAGAGTTTTTAGCTCCAACTGCCTTTGGCTCCAACAATCTTTAACTACAACTTTCTTTTGGCTAAAACAGTCATCGGCTCCAATAGTCCTTGGCTTCAAATTCTTGGCTACAAAAATCATTGGCTCCAAAATTCATTGGCTCCAACTGACTTTGGATCCGTCTTTGGCTCCAAAAGCTCTAAATTCTCCAAGTGCTCCAACTGTCTTTGACTTCAACAGACATTGGTTCCAAAAGATGATGCTCCAAAGCTCAAAATTGTCCCAACAGTTTCAAGTGCTCCAAAGCTTCAAGTGCAACAGTGCTCCAATTGCTCTAAAACTCAAATTGCTCCAAGAGAAACAATGCTCTAATTGCTACAATTGGTCAACCGATCCAAGTGCTCCAAAGCTCCAAATGCTACAATTTCTCCAACAAATCCAACTGCTCTAATTGCTCCAAGTGCTGTAAAGCTCCAAGTGTTCCGATGCTCCAATTTCACCAAGATCTCCAAAGTTCCAATTACTCCAAGAGCTCCAATTCTCCAATTACTCCAATTGCTCCATTAGCTACAACTGATCCAATTGCTCCAAGTTCTCAAACTGTTCAAACAATTACAGCCGCTCCAGTTGCTCAAAATGATACTATTGCTGTTATGACTTATTTATTACTATCCATTGTGTTAGTCAATTGTATTGATTTTTTCATATTTAAGTTAAAAGTTTATTACGAAAACTCTGCATTTGTTAGAAATTAGATTTCAAGAAGTGAAACAATCGCTTTTGGAATTCCAAATATATATATATATTTTTAAATTTGGTACATATGAAAGTAATACAAGTCATTATTTTATGAAGCCAGCTTCCATCGGTTATTTGAATACTTCTTTGATGTGCGAATATTTTCCTGCACAAAGCAAAGCATGTAGAAGTCTTACCCTGTCAACCAATATGTTAGGATCTTCCCATGATACATAATCAATCTCTTCTGCTACTATCATCTTCCTTGAATGTTTATAATACATATTATTAGGATCTCTGGAATTTTCTGTTTTATCACCAGCTTCAAGGTCACTTTCGTCATTGACTCAGTAATCATTTCAAGCTTAATCAGAATAATATATTATAACGTGTCGTTTCCAATGTTTTGGTCTCAACGCTTCATGAAAATCTTCGATCTTGTGAGCTTCAGGTACGTCATCACAGTCTTCGCTCATGTCAGCCTCAGATGTGTAATCATAGTTTTGACCGATCGTATACTACATTTTATTCTGGATTGTTATATCTGTAGTCAGGTCGATTGGCCTCGTAGTTCAGAGACACCTGGTCTATAGCCTGACATTGTAAATGGCTTGACCTCGAGGTCCGAATAAACTTGGTTTATACGCCCAACATTTTACAATACCTGGTTGGAAGGTATTCTAAGTATCGGAAAATTAGACTTCGATGTTAGGCATTGATAAAATGTATTCAAACCATCGGACAGTTTTCTTGTTTAAAATCGTTTTTAATAGTGAGAATGATTAAATAACCCCCCTAAAGGTAATGGGATACAGAATTTAAAATTTAATTTAAGTGTTAGTTACTCTTATTACAGACTGTGAATCAATCCAAGGACATAAATCAATCGAATCAATAATTAAATTAATGAGTGATTTTTGAAGATTTTTGTAATCTTTCTTGAATTTATAGCTTAATCGTTACAAATTTTAAAAATTGGGGTCATTTGGTCAACATCGGCTTACTAGATGGTAGTAGAGGAATTTAACCTGCTTTTAGGACTTATTTGTCATATTCATTGAATAAGTATTTTTACATAAATTTTTTTTCGGATCGATCAAGTATCTAACCAAGGACAGGATTTGATATACCTAATCAATTTTAATTTTAATAATTTTTTTTATGAATTTTTGAATTTATCACGAATTTATAGCTAAATAATTACGGAATTCCAAGATGCCACGGCGCCACAGTAATAAATTATAAGTACACTCTAACGGGCGAAAAAAATAAACTATCATGACGGCAGTGCAATGGCGCAATTATTCTAACTAAAAAATGTTAATACTGATTTATTTTGTTATAAAAATGTTGGTTCTATTTTAAAAAGTAATAATGATATTATGTTTAAATTAATCTATTTCTAAAATATATCATGAATTTTATGTAATAAAATATAATGTTGACAATTTAACAAATTATGAGTACAATTTACGTAGAGTAAATAATATTTTATCCTAAAGTTCTATAACTTAAACACTAATAATTTCGTCTTAATATGGTTTAGTGTTTGCATTGTAAACTAAAATCTCTTAATACAGTTAATAAATGGTATTCAGAACCTTTTATAAATCAATTTTTTTTTAAATTATATGAGTTGTATTCCCAAAAGAATATTTGTAATAACTTATAATAATTAAAACCTGGAGATTTAAATTAATTACAATTTTTAAAGTAATGTATATATTCGGTATCATAATTATGAAATTAAAGAAATAAAGCTATATACTAATTATTCTCAACCAGTATTCCACAGTTTTAGGAATTTTTGACATTTCTTACAAGACTAAACAATAAATAATAATAAAATAACAGGTATGTTAATTCACTTGAACTTAATATATTTAAATATAGTACTTGCTTCATGACATAAATTAATTAAAATAGGGTACTGGTTTCATATAAATGATGTTTTTAAAAATACGCTTAGTTCATTAGACAAGAAAACATTTTTTAAATATTTTAATGTAATGCAAATATTGTGAGTTTATTGCAGATTATTCTTCAAGGGACTTATTGAAGTGCTTATGGTTGTCTAGTTGTATTCAACTATTTGTTTTAGTGAGGAAGTAATCTTTTGACTAAATTGAATTTTTTTTGGCATCGGTTAAGAGATGTGGGCATAAAATCGACGGTTATGGCGAAATGTTCCTGTTGCAGCCACTTTAGGTATATATTATGTTTTGATATTAGTAGAAACATTTTTATTTTTGACTAAGAAAATGTATTAATAAAATAAGACTGAAAACATTTTATCAGATACATATTACTATGGAACACATTACAATAATATAAATGAGTATTTTTGAACAAGAGCATACGATTGTATGTACGTAATTTAATATAGATATTCATACGGAAAAACTACTGCAAAATAACAGTAGGAAAATAGGCTGGAATTAATAAAATAAATGAACGGAATGTATGGCTGTATTAACGTGTTTAAAATTTCTGCAATTTTTATGTCAGTGTTTTTATATTACAGTTCACTTTTTTATGATTGTTGACATAGATTTTGCTTTTGCATTAGATTGCAGAAAGTATTGTGTATTATTTTTTTTAAATAGTTAATTTTATTAAATATATATAAATTTACTGACACGACAGCCAACATGCTAATCAAACACACCTTTATAATGAACAATTTAACAATAAATGTAAGAATAAAATATTTACATGTCATACGAGTTATGTTATCTAAGAAACAATTTGATATTTAATGCTTAAAATTTTAGTTATAAATATTTTTAATTAATTTTACATAAATTAAACGCTAGCGTTATCATATTTATATTTTAATAAACTTCCTTGAGATTCATATAAATATACAAATATTTTTAAATAAATTTTATTATTTTTAAGTTATGAAGTGTTTAATTCAGGATCGAATGTCACCTATAAAGAAATAATTAACTGATAATTTTTCTACAGCCTTCAGTAAAACGGTTTCATTGCCCATGTCTGTAAGAATTTAATTTGAATCGCATAATAATTATGCCAGAAAAGTATAAAAGCAATGGATATTTGATTTATTAAATTTCGATATATTGGTTGTTTCATCAGATGTAATTGTTTTTCTTATTTTTTCTTTTCATATTTATTTATACGTTAAATTGCTCCCGTCCAATGACTTGATTTTAAAAAAATTTGTGCGTGTATAACGTAACTGAAATACAAACATCAGTTTATCACACCACTATCTAAATTAGCCAGTAGCGTATTCGCATAAAAATCCTAGTTTGTTTAAGCTATGGTGACAAACACAAAGTAATTAGAGCAAGGCATGTATTATATAATTATTATATTTATGGATGGTTTACATTTTTTTCTTACAACGATACTATGAAATATCTAAATTATTTTTAGTATTTTGGATCGCTAAGTATCCTTTAATTTAAAGCTTAAGATTAAACGTATTCCGGTATTGACTAAGATTTTTAAATTTTTTACGGTGGTTTTCTCTGATTTATTCGTTTATATACCATTTCGCATCCTTAAAATTGCCAGTGTATCATTTCCTCAGAAAACAAATAGGGAAAACTGATTGGATTGTGCATTGTTTACTTGTGTCGTTTTTGTTAAAAAATCTAAGTTGTGAAAAAAAGCTATAAATTCATTGAGATAGTAAAATTCTCTTATAAACAATAAAAAATTATATTTGTTTGAAGTAGTCAGCATTTGCAAAACCATATTTGAAGTTTTTATTTTAGGTTGTGCAGCCGGGGAAATGAGGTGTGCCGACAGTTGGAGTGTGCTTGTTGTGGAACCAGACGAGAGAGAGCGCGAGAGAGAGAAAGAGTGTGTGCAGGCAGAGGCCGGCGCTGATCGTCGCTGTATTTCAGCGGGCCGGTGACCAGTACATTGCAGCGGCCCCTGCAGAGCGCGGCGCCCGGACCAACTTGTCTTGTTCATGTTGCTCTGCCGTCTCTTCTCGTCTCTGCTCTCCTGTTGTTCTCGTGCTGATCAGCCACCGCTGTGCTCTCTGCCTGCATGCCCGCCACTGCATGGCCCGCCAACCCTCCAATCCTCTGCATGCGATGACTGTGCTGTGACCACGACTTCACTGCGCCCCGCCCACCGTGAAGAGCATACCTTTTCTCGCGACCAGCCCGGGGAAGGACCGAGTGGTCCTAGTCTATAGCGACAAGATAGAAGTACGGACGAAGGTAACTCCACCCTTCATTCACTAGCTTGTCCGTTTGCTTATTCTTAACTATTTTATTTTCTTAACAATGAACATGAATGAATACTTTTGGGTCAAAGAAATTCCATTACGAATTTGGCTGACAAAAATTGTTTGCTGATAAATTCTGATAGTATGAGGCACTTAACCACGACATAGAAATAGCTCTTAGCACTGCTCACGTGCGATTTGGTTTTATGCATGATGCATGTTAAATTATAATTTTAAAAATTTAAATAATCAATTATTTATAACTAAGAAAATAATTTGTTTTCATTTTATGGAGTCATAGTTTTCGTATATGTTCTAATGATGTGTGTATTGTTGCACTATAAATGAAACCATTTTTATCTGATACAGAAAGTTTTATTAGGTGATAGAGGTAAGGGTGTAGTTATTCAAAAGATTCCAGTTCTTTTCAGTGAAATAATACTGAAACCATCAAGAAGTAAATATAATAAAATTAATAATATACATTTTTATTATATAAGAAGAATGTTGGTCGGTTTTTCATTGCCAAGATTAAAATGTAGGTGACATTGCAAGCTCAATTGATAGGACTTCGGAGAATTTAATTAATCTTATAAACATAATATATGTTTTATTAAAAAAAATTACTACAGAAATCTAAAAGAATAAATGCCAGTGTCTGTAAATATTGAGACTTTGTCTTACACTGTATACAAATTTACACTTATAAATATCCAGCAATATTTAGGTTGATATGGCACTATATTTAATTATAATTTTGCTGTACCTAAGGCTTACGCTTTTAAATACGAATACTATTCTCTAGTGAAAACATTATTTTAACCTACAATGGTGGATATTAAAACTGTCACTTTTTACAATGTGTATTTTTAATTTTGGTTTCATTGTTAAGCCCATGTTTGCAGCTATTTTATTTATGACTGATTAAAATATTTAAATATCTTTCTAAATATCTGTTACGACTATCGCAGTAACGCCTGAAAAACTTTTGAAGTGATCGAAAAATGCATAAGATTCATACCGACACTGTCAGTAAACAAAGTCTTCAGACAAAAAATGAATGCGTAACATATGTTGATTCCAGTGATGTGCAGAATTTAAAAGTATAAATGTTACAAACGAAAACATTTATTCTAACCGAAAAATTAAAATAAATGTATTTTTTGTTAGCACATGGCCTTAAGTCGTTTGCTTTCAGACTATTTTTCAAATGTTAGAGCAAACGTGTAAAGAACAAGTTATTTAACGTACTTTAAATGATTCATGCAATGGTGAATTTAGGTTTAATGCAGTTTTTTGGACATACGCCAGTGCAGTTTTGCACTGTTTGTCATGGAAAAATTCCGAAAATAAAAAATCAATAAAAAATTACGAAGAAAAGAATTCACAGAAAACAAGACTGGATCAACTGATGTCGGACAAACAGAACCAACGATGAAACTAAACAAGTATTATGGACGACACAACGATGACAGCACGGACAAAAAAACTGCATTAAAGCTAATTTAAGTGCATGTGCCAGTCAAAAAACTTAAATCTGAACTTTATGTCTGAAGAGAAAATATATATTTAAAGCAAAGCCCTTTTGGGACGAAAATGAGATTGTTTATTAAAAGAGAAAAAATGTATATATATTATTAAGCTTTTAAGGCATAGTAACGAAAAGAGGAATATGTTATTTTCAATAGTCTTAAGGCAAAAATAAAGGAAACAGAAGTTTGTATATGAATGAGTACAAGCTGTAGAATATTTATTCATATTTGAAAAAAAAATATTTTATCAAATATAAAATATAATTTTAAATTTTTGCAAAAGTTGCCTGCCATAAATGCACTGCAGCCCGAAGTTCGTGGACACAACAAAATATTATGAAGTACTTGTTTTAAAAATGTGTTATTTCTGGTTTCAAACTATGACCATCACTGACTTAGCTTTAAGTAAAATAGTCCAATGCCCGCTTGCACAGTTGGGTGGGAAAAATCCAAGTAAAGACAAAGCAGGTTAATCAAGTGGAGTAGGTAGATTCCTTCGACTTAAATCATGACTGTGCAGGCCGGACTAAGAGTGGCTTTCTGTCATATGTTTGTTTATTAGAAAAATAAACACTCATTGTAATATATTGTGTTTTAAATGTTTTTTTTTTTTTAATTTTCTGTTACTTCTGAAATCTGATGATCTCAGTTGTATTTTAGTGGCTTGCGTTGGATTAGGTTGTGTTTTGTTTGTTTCTGTTTTACTGTAATCATATATTTCCTGTGGATTTTGTTAGTTGCTGTACTTTAAGGGTTAAATTTTTTTAGTGTTATGATTTATGATGTGTTACAGTCTGTTTCTTATGTAGGTATTTTAGTGATATTGATGTATTTAAATACGTTTTTTATCGTTTCTGTTAGGATGCAGTCAGTTGGTTTACATAGCTTTCTAGAGGTTCTCATTGAATTAATTTGGTGTTTGTGAGTTGTTGTATTAAAAATACGTTTAAACTGTTTTATGATTAGTTTTCGATGTTTATTAACTGCAGTCAATTTGTAGCTGTATTCTGGTATTTTTTATTAGTTTCTTTTGAATTTTGTTGGTTTTTATTCTACTTTTTTTTTGTTTGTGATAGGGGATTTTAGTACATTATATTTGGATGGATTAGTTTCGGTTATGCTGTTGTCATTTGGTTTTCGTTTGCATTGCAGTGGTTCATATGTCATTAATGTGGGCTTTTTTTCTTTTCTTTATACTACAATACTGAGAAATCCATTGAATTTCACAGTAATTTTACTTGTACCATCCATCTACTTGTAGTACAATATATACCAATATAATATAACAAAACACCAAAAAAATACTCCTATTTATCACACAGAAATTTAGCAAAGTAAAATCAATACAGGGCATCAGAAACTAAAAATCAAAGGAACAAAATGGTGACCTCAAAAATAAATCATAAAATACCGAGTGCGTAGCAGCAGAATTTATCAAAATTGGAAAAAAAAAATTAAAATACTTAAGGAACAAATGAGATCAACACACAACTATACAACAAAAACTAAAATATATTTTTACATTAAATGGTTTGAAAACAGCGTAAATTGACATATTTCAGTGAAATTGTATTCAAAAAATCTTAATTTAATTCGATGGAAATCACAGAATTTGCAAAAATAAATATGATGAAACATAACAGAAATAAAAAAAACCTAGTTGAACCATTTAAGCATAACATATATTATCGTATTACTATACAACAATATCCAACACACAACAACACATTTATAAACATTTTGTAGTTCTATTTAACGTAAGAGCAATATCAACTAAGCATTTCTTGAAAAAATAGATTACTGTCATTGTCCATGTACTCACATATGACAAATAAACCTAGTATGACTAAAAAAGAAAGATATAAATTCGGGTATTTGAAAGGGAGTTATCACCCAAAATTGATATGGTCCTTTCAAAATATAAACTGGCGGAGATGGTTAAAATGTAGAGATAAAATCGCTTCCAAGAACACAATGTGTCTTGAAAACATAAATCTATGCATCTCGGGTGGGAAGGGGGTGTCGCTAAAATTCCAGGGGAACAACGAATTAGGGCAGCATAAATAAATATATTTTTATGAAACGTAATTAAAAAAATCTTAAATGAGTTCGATAGAAATAACTGAATATACAGAAATAAAAATGATGAAACGTAACAGAAACAACTGCAAAACATGGGGCCATTTCACAAAAGTACAAGTTTTTTTTTTAAGTAAAATGTTTGTGAAAATATTCGGTTACAAGCGTTTTACAAATCTTTTTTGTAGGTTTTTCATGACAAGTAAAGTTTTTCAAGTTTGCATTTATGTTTACTTGTAGGCTACGTAAAATGTGTTATGACGTCTGTAGATTGACATCTTGTCGCTGACACCTAATGTTAACAACTAATGTTCTACTTAGCTTAAATTTTAGTTAGGTAATTTTTACAAGGTTATTAATTTTCCCCCTAGAAAGTTGTTTAAGCCTTGTTCTTCCTCTATTTGTTTAAAATAAAATAAAGAAATGTACAAGAATCATATGCAATTTAATGCTACAAATAAACAATAATAACTGTTACCGGTACATTAAATAAATGAGGTTATGTGGCCAAATATTAAAAAAATTAGACGATTAATATTTAAGAAATTGAGTTTTACAGTATGGTTAAAATGAAAAATCCTACAACATTTTATCGTGCAGGGAAAACACATAGAACCATCTGAATGCTCACAAATTATTTCATTTTTTATTTGAAAGTTTCTCATCAATCTTTGCACCACCACTTAATTTAAAGAAATACATTATATTCTTGTAAGTACCCGAACACTATTTATAAGTAAAATATGCGAAACGTTTATATGAAACATTTGTAAAGCTTGCATTGCAATGCTTTTAAAAAAGATAAATTTTTATTCAGCTTTGTATTTCAGCTTTTTTACCAACCTATGAAAATAATTCTCACAAAGATTACAGTTAATAAAATGATATTGCAACAGGTATTGACTCAGGAAACTGAATGGGACTATAACCTGAGCCCAGTTTTTCAACGTTAGCTTAACTAGCATAGTTTTACTTCAAATTATTTTCAGATGCAAATAATAACATGAAATTTATCACTTAAATCACTTTTACTTAAGACTTGAGCTACACCTTACGTGAAAAAAATTATATTCTTTTTGAGTTTTATGCATATTTTTTTTTAAATTTAAGGTTTACGGGAATAAAGTTATAAATCAAATTTGTTTTAAAAGTTTAGTGCTTTAAATTAAAAAAAAACAAAGAAATAAATCGAGGAATAAAAATTGGGATGAAACAGTTTTGCTAAGGCAATAGAGCAATAAAATAAAATCAGTTAGTGATTTTAATCATTGGTGTATTTTTTTATCTAATGTTAGTAAGTTTTTTTACCTAAACTGGTTTTCATGAATAAAATTGTATTAAAAATGGTTTAAATCATACGTTTTTAAAAATCTATTGAAATATAAGATTTCCGTTATCTATGGGCTCTGGCCATGTATAAGATCGAATAGGTAATCGAACAGAAACGTTCGGAAATTGTTGGTATCACTAAATCTTTATCCAACCAAAAGAACCAACACTTAATTCATCAATTTTTTTTACAGATTTCACTAATACAACAATTAAAACTCTTTTGTTTTCTGTTGCCTTCGTAACAAATTTACGCAGAAACTTAGTTATTAAACTTTTTCTGCCACACTTATTTTCAAGTAAATGTAGCAAGTCTTAAAGCGTGTTCAAAACTTAAAGCTGCAATTATCATAAACTGTCCCCTGCCCGAGCAATCATTTATTCTAAATACAATTTTTTACTTGCAGCGTGCATTAAAGAAACAAAAAATAGTAGAAAATAGGTACTCTACAAAACAAATATAAATTGCAAATAAAATTATAAGTGCATTTATGGTTATTTTTTTACGTCATATTAATTCTTGAATACAAACAGTCTTTTCATTAAAACCTGCCAGATGAATAGACAAAGAAATGTAAAATAAATTTTTAAGATTAAAAATATTTTATATTGTTCTCCCGAGGCTACATTTCCGTAGAAGAACTGTTACCATCCTGATTTTTATCTATCTGTTTATTGCTCTGTTACTTGAATTCAAAGTGCGAAACTTTTAAAACCAATTTGATTCCTAACTTTACTCCCGAAACTTAAAATATATATATATATATATATATATATATATGCTTAAAACTGGGCAGGAAAACAGTTGTTTTTTCAAGTAAAGTGTATGGCTCGAGCCATAAGTAAAATAATTTAAATGATGAAATTCCAGTAATTTTTTTCCACTTGAAAATAATTTGAAGTAAAAATATGCCAGTTAAGGTATCGTTGAAAACTGAGCCCAGGATACGTCCCATTCAGTTTAATTTGTCAACTTTGGCTGCAATATTCCGTTATTAACTGTAATCTTTGTGAGGATACTATTCTTACTTAGTTAAAAATAAATTTGAAATACATGGCTAATGAAAAAAAAAAGAAATTTTGAAAAAAAAAAAAGTTATAAATGATTTATTTTGAAGTTTAATATGCACCTGGTTACATACAAATAGTACCTAATTGGTACTTACTAGAATATAATTTATTTATCTTAATTAAGTGTTGGTGCAAGTATTGGTAACAAATTTTAAATATATGTCATTTATTTAAATTTCTAAACATTCAGCTGGTTTTTAGGTGTTTTCCCTTCACACTATAATTTTGTAGAAATGTTTTTTTTAACCATATTGTGAAACCCAATTTACCTTAGTATTATTGCTTGGCTTAAAGGTTTTTGGTTTTTAAGAGAAATATGCAAAAATAATATTTCTTTAGGGGTAACTGAAAGATATTTAATAGTAAAATAATAAAATATTAGCCTAAAAGTTGTTATGAACATGTTACACGCCAATATAGACTGTTTCACTTTTTATTTCATCATCAAACATTAATTTATTGTATCTTCGTCTAAACATCTAGCTTTTATTTTCATCTCAGTTTCGTCTCTCTTTACGTTGCCTTAAATAATTAAAATTTTGACAGAGCTTCTAAGAAATTTGCTGTTAAGATAATTTAATTATATTTTATAAATAATTTTTATGGTTGTAGTTTAAAAAAATTCTTTAAACCCTGTGATGCTAGTAGTTATTGCTAGCCATCCTCTAGTTGCTAAAAAAACTAAAAGTAATGTAAAGGAGTGACGTAACTTGCTGTAAACCATGGGACTTGCAGTCCAGAGGACACGGGTTCGACCATTATAGTTCGGTTTCCTATGATTTCCCTGAATCCCCCAGGCTCCATCCTCTAGGATGGTTCCATGGTACAAGCTATGGTTTTTTTATTCCCTAGTTTACGTTAACTGTGTCGTTGAGGTAATTAGTATCAAAAACCGCGCTGTGAACAAAATATTAAGTCCAAATGAAATAATGTTTTTATTAGTTTTCCTAAACTGACTGATGTCATGTGATGCCACACCAATGTGACGAAATACACATTTTTTGAAGTTATAAATATTTTGGCTTTAGTTAGCAAGTAAATACTCTTCAGACATATTAAAACAGAATATTATTCAAAAAATGATCATAAAAACAAAGAGGAAATGAATATTATTCAAAAAATGAACATAAAAACAAAGAGGAAATGAATTACTGACTTTTTTGTGTACAGAATGCAGTTATCATACACCATAAAAATTAATTCATAAAATTGTGAGCATCATCAAAGTTGGTTGCTGAGTAATAATACTTTCTGGCATGACTGTGATGCCTTTTTTAAATATCCCTCCATTATAATGGTAAGAAAGCAGTTCTTAATATACTCAGTTAAAATACAGTAAATAAACAACATTGCTTAGAAAGCAGGTTTAAATAGTTTTGTAGTGAAATAAGTCGGTATGGTTAGGGTTATTACAGGTTTGATATAACAGCAACATAAATTTAAATTAATCAAACATAAAAGAAAAGGAACATAAAGTTGTAAGATTAGGTAACGTGGGTAGATAATATGCTATGTTATTTTTTTATTCAAGCCAAGACTACCTAATATATTATTTAGTTAGTATTACAGAGACAAGTCTTATTTAGTTATCACATGCCAGGTTTAAACACTATGTTCCCTGTAGGCTTCTTAGAATGTTGAGAATTTTATAGCATATTTTCTCTATAAAAACATCCTAGTTTGAAAACCAAATTGTATTAATTGAATTGATGTACTGTGTGCACTTCCGTATCCATGAATATGTAAGAATAAGAATACAAATGTGAAATAAATTTTACATATAATCTCCATTAGTAGAATATTTTGTAGTACCTTTTGTACGGCCAAATTAGCCCAAAAATAGGGGCACCCTTGCATAAATTCCCAAGAAGCTGAAAATTTACATGAACGCTAGGGATATCATTATAATGAAATTGTGAAAAGTCCCCATCGTTCCCGTGTGCGCAAAACATTTTATGCAAGATCAAAGTTCGCAAAAAAAGTTTTTTTTAAGTGACAACGTCTAATAAATCGATGAACGCCGGCTGCACGCACGAAAAAGTGTCACGCAACGCACATTGTCCCACTACGAAGTGTCCCGTTACGCTCATTGTACGCTTGCACCGCATCTCTCTTCCACTCGATTGGAACAACCATCGATTTGACTTTTCAATCATGTTTTCGTCGTTTGAATTATTAATATTATGTAATTTAACGATCGTCCACCGATTTTCAGCACAATCGGTACGGTTATTTAAAAGTAATGTTGAATTATCAAATACGTTTTTGTACGAACAATGGTGTTTTACAGTTACACATTACACCCGGGATCTTTTGCACAATGTTTTAAAAAAAATATTGTAACACATAATAAATAGGTTTGGTGTATTTGGGATGCGTATTTGTTATAAAATCGTATTATAAATACTAAATAATAATAATATTCCCCTACGGTGCAGTCATCTACGGTGACGGACGCGAACCGAGCGAATCGCGCTATCTATCCGCTTCCACGGCAACCAGGCACTCGTTAATACATATTTTCATTTGTTTATCGTGAGGGGCGTTATTATTAATGAATTATAAATAAAATTTCGTGCCCGGGGCCACAATTGCATATCATTTTGAGCACTGGAAGACATAAGAACGTAAAATATTCTCGACGAATTTTAATCTCGGCCCCAGCGCACCACGAGCGTCTGGGTTGGAGATTAAGGCCGAAATTCTTTCTTAAACTTACTAATACTTATTTTATTAACTGCAAGGGCATTTAAATTAAATTCTACGTTTAATTTCACGACGATCAAACTTGGTCGTTAAAAGTGTAATTGAGAAAAAGCGTAAAACATTCTCGACGATCTTGAAGTTAAATTGCAAACATGTATAAAAGTTATAGTTAAAATAATCTCACCGTTAAAGTAATAAATATATTTGAATTAATGAGTGCAAATAAAAGTAAATTTATCAATTAATTTGTAGATTTTATTTCACTCTTTCTTTGTATCCATACAAAATAGTGATAATTCAATAAAAATGATTAAATTTTATTCATAAAAGTATGCAATTATTTCTTCAATGTTTGGTATGACGTTGTCACGTTAAACTATTGTCCATAAAACGAATTTACAGACAACCAATTTTTTTTATGTTTTAGCGAAACGGTTAGTTTTACGATAAAAATAGCTCAGAAAAAAAGTTTAGATAATTTAGTTCTCTACAAAAATAGTCATTTTTTCCCTTATAATTCACCATTTCTGAGAAAATGACATTTTAAAGTTATATTCTCCATAATATGCATGACTACTCTGTCTATGTACATCATTGGACGTATAATAAAAGTAAAACTATTAGTCTGAGTGACTAATACATTAATATTGAATGATAATTCTAAGAATATGAGGTGAAAAGAAACCCAGCTGCTACTTTTATGTGACCATGTGGCCTTGAGCAACATCTTTCTGCTATTCAATAAATTGTCTACATGGCAGTGTCCGTCTACCTGCTCTTTTTTCTAAGATCCCTACGAAATACAGTTAGTCTTAAACGTTCCCCCGTAGTGAAAACACGTGGTTATTGCAAATTTTTTAAACTGAAGATTGTGCTTTATTCAATTTTTTAAATTTGTCGCAAATTTGTTTCGTTTGTAATAAATCTCTGCATGCAAGTGAATTTGTTAGTTTTGATCGTGGCATGAGACTTGGTTGATTTAAGTGTTGAAAGAGGTGATGAATTTACCGACTACCTACCTAAAGGACCAAAAATCGGTGAAAATTCATGTGCAGTGTCGTAAAAATTACACTCGGAAGAGTACTATTGCTGCAGTGAAAAGACGTGAAGAGAAATTAGCCAGTTTTTCTCAAATAAGTCCTACTCGTACTAGAGCACGCGTAAGTGAATCAGCATTCTGCCTTAAAAATTGTTGTTTCTTTTGCGGAGATGAATTGAATGAAGATATAAAAAGAAACGAGCACAGAAATTTTGGCGTAGAATTTGTCAAATTACTAAACTTTCATTCAAAGAAGCAGTTCTGAAATTAGCTCAGCCTCGTTCTCATGAAACAGTAAAAACTATTGTTTCTCGCATCGGGTACAAACATGATTTAGTTGCTGCTGAAGCCAGGTATCATAATGACTGTTATGTTTCCTTTTTAAAACCGACCAGTGGTACTAAGTCGGTCATCCTCGAGATGAAGCATTAAATCTCGCCATGGAAGAAATATATACATACATTGAAAATAGTGATGACTGTTAGTTTCCATTGGAAGAATTGAAAAATGTATGTAAAAATTTAAATGTTAATAACGGAACTATCAAACTACGATTGAAATTACGTTATGGTGATAAAGTGATTATCACTGAAAAACCGGGACAATTGACAATTATATGTTTCATTGATAATCATCATAATATTTTTAATCAAGTTTGGAGTGAAAAAAAAATTACTGGTAAAGAAGAGCGATTCAAGATCCTGGAAGGTGGCGTGGAAACGTATGCACATTATGGAGAATATAACTTTAGAAAGCTTTTTCTCACAAATAGTGAATCTTAGGAAAAAAAAGTGTAATGACCATTTATGTAGACAACTGAATGATCTCAATTGTTTGTCTGAGCTATTTGTATAATAAAACTAACCGTTTATCTAAAAAAATTCAACAAACCCATTTTTGCGAACTTTGAACTTGCATAAAAGTTTTGCACACACGAGATCGATGGCTGTGGGAGCTTGAAGTCTGTGGCGGAGATGTGCTAACTTAGTGGGCTTGAATATTGGCGGATATTAGCAACCTGTGGGGGGCAGTTGGTTATTGTTGAGGAGATGGGCCATGTGAGAGAGCTAGCAAAATGAGAGATGATGAGCAGACTAAAGGAGCTTGGAAATTTTCGAGGAGATGAACAGCTAATTGGCTTCGAAATGCTTGAGGAGATAAGCCGACTGAGAAAGTTTGGTCATTGTGGAGGATATCATTAGACTGAGGAGTGAGACAGTTGTAGAGCAGATGAGCAGATAGAAGGGGCTTGGAAATTGACTAGGTAAGCAGTCTGAAGGGTTTGTAAATTGTGGAGAAGATAAGCAGAATAAAGGGCATATTTTATTGGGGAGGTGATGAGCCAACTTACGGGGCTTGGAAATTGTGGAGTAGAAGAGCAGACGGAGTGCTTGAAAATTGTGAAGTAAAGAGCCGACTGAGGGACTTTAAAATTCTGGAGGAGATGAGATATCTATGGAGGTTTTGTCATTTTAAAAATAAGCACACTAAGAGATTTTGTAATTGTAGGAGGTGATAAGTAGACTGAGGAGGGGGTTGGTAATTTTGGAGGAGATAAACAAAGTAAGGTGGCTTGGAAATTGTGGAGATGATGAGAAGACTGATTAAGTTTGGTCATTGTGAAGGAGGTGAGCAAACTTATGTGGTTTGAAAATTAAGGATCAAATGAGCCGATGTTTGTTTGATCTGTTTTTCATGCAAAGATGGTTTGTAATATTGATACTAAAAATTTTTCACCAAGAAGTGCATTATCTCAGAGTGAAAGTGGACATGGTACAGTTGGTTTACTTACTTTAAAGTTTAGAAATTTCCTTCGATTTAACTCCATATTTTTTGTGCTAGAGTTAATTTTTAATTTGGTTTTGCGCATTAAAAATTCAAGGGCATTTAAAATCCTAGAATTTTTTTGCACTCCACTGTAACAGATAATTTTAACAAGTGTATTCAAATAATTATATTTTAAGGTTACGCTTCTTTAATTTGCAATTATTTCTTCAGTGCAACAGCTTCTAGATAGAATTTTATTTCACTCTATTAAAGTCAAAAAATTATATAAATATGATAATTATGCATCAAAATATTTATGTGCCTTCTAGGAAGGTTACAAACAAACTACAAACCATGACCGGGAATTTAAGTTTCCAGTAATTAAAAAATTTCGGGTAACTTTTTTCTAAAAAAAACACCGTAATATTTTTAATGGTAAAATCATTTATTTATGGCTGTTGAAAAGTTTATATTAGTAAAATTTTGCAATATTGATTCTAAAATAATAAATTTTTCAAAAGGATATTATTACTGAAATATTATCTTTAAAACTATATATTTGCATTATTTTTGCATTGTAATGACACAAAATATTTTGCTTTATCATTTACTTGAGTTTTAAGTGTGATTATGAACTAACTGATACACTTAAGTGAAATTGGATTTCTTACACAAATAAATAATATTACAAATATTTCTTTTGTAAATATATTAGAGAATTTAACTACATTTAAGTGGTCTTTACTTTCGGTTTTCTATAAAACTGTATGTTTGTATATTTATTCCCAGTTATATTTTATGTATAGTATGTAAGCCTGACAGCATAATGGCCCTTCCGAATATAATTTTACTTTACATGCAAGTTCCGAATTAGCATTCTTAATGGCCCAACATATAACCATGCTCAACAATTGTTTTAACTTAAATAACAGAAAAAAAATGGTCATAGCATCAAACTTAATAACAAAACACAAATGAGATATATATTAATGCTCATAGTCTTTGCCATGCTTTGCATGGTCTATTCTAGCCAAGATTTTGACATGTAACTTTATTGTACGAATACTTTCTATTACTGTATTAAAAAAATGCTTCAAAATACATACATGTTTTTATATATATACTAGCTGCCCGACCCGGCTTCGCACGGCTATACTAATGGAAAAAAAATTAAGCCACATCTCCCATTTACAATAATGGTAAATAAAAAAAATTTCTGTGAAAAATTATTACAATGCTGTATAATGTACCGGAGAGAAAATTAATAGCACCGATGGTTTCCCGACTCGTGCACGCAACGTACAACTGATGTTCCCGTACTTCGCTACGGCAGTCTACAGGCAGATCACTCTTGCGCCGCTCATTATACATGCCCCTCCTTGTGGGTACGCCACTGCCGCGCGATGCCCTTTGCCATGGAGACGCAGAAGGCATGAACAATGCAAAATCCTGTTCTCATGCAGATAAAGTACCCACGGTTGCCTGGTTTTAACCACCCATGGGAAAATGTCATCCTGCGTAACATAAGGAACATTACTGTGAAGTTTCAAGTCTGTAAAATATATATAGGCCTACTTGAAAAAAAGGGCAATTTTTGATATTAAAAATACCCGCAAAATTTCATCTGTGATGAGGACTGCACTAACAATGAAATAGCAGTTGCCATAGAGACGAATGAAGCATCAACAAAGCAACAGCCGTTGCCATGGTGATTTCCTACCAAAAACTGGAAATTTTGATATATTACGCCCCCGAAACTCCCCTTGAAATCGGATTTCCGCAGAATCCGTTCCTTATGAGCGTCTACATCACAAAATGAGTAACTATGCCAAATTTCAAGTCAATCGGGTGTATAGT